>NC_139949.1:38296313-38441575 GCF_963454915.1 Gymnoscopelus microlampas | reverse complement strand
ACCCCACGCACGCCCCAAATACCCACCCCACGCACGCCCCAAATACCCACCCCACGCACGCCCCAAATACCCACCCCACGCCCCAAATACCCACCCCACGCACGCCCCAAATACCCACCCCACGCACGCCCCAAATACCCACCCCACGCACGCCCCAAATACCCACCCCACGCACGCCCCAAATACCCACCCCACGCCCCAAATACCCACCCCACGCACGCCCCAAATACCCACCCCACGCACGCCCCAAATACCCACCCCACGCACGCCCCAAATACCCACCCCACGCCCCAAATACCCACCCCACGCACGCCCCAAATACCCACCCCACGCACGCCCCAAATACCCACCCCACGCACGCCCCAAATACCCACCCCACGCACGCCCCAAATACCCACCCCACGCCCCAATACCCACCCCACGCACGCCCCAAATACCCACCCCACGCACGCCCCAAATACCCACCCCACGCACGCCCCAAATACCCACCCCACGCACCCCAAATACCCACCCCACGCCCCAAATACCCACCCCACGCACGCCCCAAATACCCACCCCACGCACGCCCCAAATACCCACCCCACGCACGCCCCAAATACCCACCCCACGCCCCAAATACCCACCCCACGCACGCCCCAAATACCCACCTCACGCACGCCCCAAATACCCACCCCACGCACGCCCCAAATACCCACCCCACGCCCCAAATACCCCCCCCCACGCCCCAAATACCCACCCCACGCACGCCCCAAATACCCACCCCACGCACGCCCCAAATACCCACCCCACGCACGCCCCAAATACCCACCCACGCACGCCCCAAATACCCACCCCACGCCCCCAAATACCCACCCCACGCACGCCCCAAATACCCACCCCACGCACGCCCCAAATACCCACCCCACGCACGCCCCAAATACCCACCCACGCACGCCCCAAATACCCACCCCACGCACGCCCCAAATACCCACCCCACGCACGCCCCAAATACCCACCCGCACGCCCCAAATACCCACCCCACGCACGCCCCAAATACCCACCCCACGCACGCCCCAAATACCCACCCCACGCACGCCCCAAATACCCACCCCACGCACGCCCCAAATACCCACCCCACGCCCAAATACCCACCCCACGCACGCCCCAAATACCCACCCCACGCACGCCCCAAATACCCACCCCACGCCCCAAATACCCACCCCACGCACGCCCCAAATACCCACCCCACGCACGCCCCAAATACCCACCCCACGCACGCCCCAAATACCCACCCCACGCACCCCCAATACACAACCCCACGCCCCAAATACCCACCCCACGCACCCCCAAATACCCACCCCACGCACGCCCCAAATACCCACCCCACGCACGCCCCAAATACCCACCCCACGCACGCCCCAAATACCACCCCACGCACCCCCAAATACCCACCCCACGCCCCAAATACCCACCCCACGCACGCCCCAAATACCCACCCACGCACGCCCCAAATACCCACCCACGCACGCCCCAAATACCCACCCCACGCACGCCCCAAATACCCACCCCACGCCCCAAATACCCACCCCACGCACGCCCCAAATACCCACCCCACGCACGCCCCAAATACCCACCCCACGCACGCCCCAAATACCCACCCCACGCACGCCCCAAATACCCACCCCACGCCCCAAATACCCACCCCACGCACGCCCCAAATACCCACCCCACGCACGCCCCAAATACCCACCCCACGCACGCCCCAAATACCCACCCCACGCCCCAAATACCCACCCCACGCACGCCCCAAATACCCACCCCACGCACGCCCCAAATACCCACCCCACGCACGCCCCAAATACCCACCCCACGCACGCCCCAAATACCCACCCCACGCCCCCAAATACCCACCCCACGCACGCCCCAAATACCCACCCCACGCACGCCCCAAATACCCACCCCACGCACGCCCCAAATACCCACCCACGCCCCAAATACCCACCCCACGCACGCCCCAAATACCCACCCCACGCACGCCCAAATACCCACCCCACGCACGCCCCAAATACCCACCCCACACGCCCCAAATACCCACCCCACGCACGCCCCAAATACCCACCCCACGCACGCCCCAAATACCCACCCCACGCACGCCCCAAATACCCACCCCACGCCCCCAAATACCCACCCCACGCCCCAAATACCCACCCCACGCACGCCCCAAATACCCACCCCACGCACGCCCCAAATACCCACCCCACGCACGCCCCAAATACCCACCCCACGCCCCAAATACCCACCCCACGCCCCCACGCACGCCCCAAATACCCACCCCACGCACGCCCCAAATCCCTGCCCACGCACGCCCCAAATACCCACCCCACGCCCCAAATACCCACCCCACGCACGCCCCAAATACCCACCCCACGCACGCCCCAAATACCCACCCCACGCACGCCCAAATACCCACCCCACCACGCCCCAAATACCCACCCCACGCACGCCCCAAATACCCACCCCACGCCCCAAATACCCAACCCACGCACGCCCCAAATACCCACCCCACGCACGCCCCAAATACCCACCCCACGCACGCCCCAAATACCCACCCCACGCACGCCCCAAATACCCACCCCCACGCCCCAAATACCCACCCCACGCACGCCCCAAATACCCACCCACGCACGCCCCAAATACCCACCCCACGCACGCCCCAAATACCCACCCCACGCCCCAAATACCCACCCCACGCACGCCCCAAATACCCACCCCCACGCCCCAAATACCCACCCCACGCACGCCCCAAATACCCACCCCACGCACGCCCCAAAATACCCACCCCACGCACGCCCCAAATACCCACCCCACGCCCCAAATACCCACCCCACGCACGCCCCAAATACCCACCCCACGCACGCCCCCAAATACCCACCCCACGCACGCCCCAACTACCCACCCCACGCACGCCCCAAATACCCACCCCCACGCCCCAAATACCCACCCCACGCACGCCCCAAATACCCACCCCACGCACGCCCCAAATACCCACCCCACGCACGCCCCAAATACCCACCCCGCACGCCCCAAATACCCACCCCACGCCCCAAATACCCACCCCACGCACGCCCCAAATACCCACCCCACGCACGCCCCAAATACCCACCCCACGCACGCCCCAAATACCCACCCCACGCACGCCCCAAATACCCACCCCACGCCCCAAATACCCACCCCACGCACGCCCCAAATACCCACCCACGCACGCCCCAAATACCCACCCCACGCACGCCCCAAATACCCACCCCACGCCCCAAATACCCACCCCACGCACGCCCCAAATACCCACCCCCACGCACGCCCCAAAATACCCACCCCACGCACGCCCCAAATACCCACCCCACGCACGCCCCAAATACCCACCCCAGCGCCCCAAATACCCACCCCACGCACGCCCCAAATACCCACCCCACGCACGCCCCAAATACCCACCCCACGCACGCCCCAAATACCCACCCCACGCACGCCCCAAATACCCACCCCACGCCCCAAAATACCCACCCACGCATGCCCCAAATACCCACCCCACGCACGCCCCAAATACCCACCCCACGCACGCCCCAAATACCCACCCCACGCACGCCCCAAATACCCACCCCACGCCCCAAATACCCACCCCACGCACGCCCCAAATACCCACCCCACGCACGCCCCAAATACCCACCCCACGCACGCCCCAAATACCCATCCCACGCCCCAAATACCCACCCCACGCACGCCCAAATACCCACCCCACGCACGCCCCAAATACCCACCCCACGCACGCCCCAAATACCCACCCCACGCCCCAAATACCCACCCCACGCATGCCCCAAATACCCACCCCACGCACGCCCCAAATACCCACCCCACGCACGCCCCAAATACCCACCCCACGCACGCCCCAAATACCCACCCCACGCCCCAAATACCCACCCCACGCACGCCCCAAATACCCACCCCACGCACGCCCCAAATACCCACCCACGCACGCCCCAAATACCCACCCCACGCACGCCCCAAATACCCACCCCACGCACGCCCCAAATACCCACCCCACGCACGCCCCAAATACCCACCCCACGCCCCAAATACCCACCCCACGCACGCCCCAAATACCCACCCCCACGCACGCCCCAAATACCCACCCCACGCACGCCCCAAATACCCACCCCACGCCCCAAATACCCACCCCACGCACGCCCCAAATACCCACCCCAGCCCCAAATACCCACCCCGCCCCAAATACCCACCCCACGCACGCCCCAAATACCCACCCCACGCACGACCCAAATACCCACCCACGCACGCCCCAAATACCCACCCCACGCACGCCCCAAATACCCACCCCACGCACGCCCCAAATACCCACCCACGCCCCAAATACCCACCCCACGCACGGCCCCAAATACCCACCCCACGCACGCCCCAAATACCCACCCCACGCACGCCCCAAATACCCACCCCACGCCCCAAATACCCACCCCACGCACGCCCCAAATACCCACCCCACCACGCCCCAAATACCACCCCACGCACGCCCCAAATACCCACCCCACGCACGCCCCAAATACCCACCCCACGCACGCCCCAAATACCCACCCCACGCACGCCCCAAATACCCAACCCACGCCCCAAATACCCACCCCACGCACGCCCCAAATACCCACCCACGCACGCCCCAAATACCCACCCCACGCACGCCCAAATACCCACCCCACGCACGCCCGAAATACCCACCCCACGCACGCCCAAATACCCACCCCACGCACGCCCCAAATACCCACCCCACGCCCCAAATACCCACCCCCACGCACGCCCCAAATACCCACCCCACGCCCCAAATACCCACCCCACGCACGCCCCAAATACCCACCCCACGCACGCCCAAATACCCACCCCACGCACGCCCCACATACCCACCCCACGCACGCCCCAAATAACCACCCCACGCACGCCCCAAATACCCACCCCACGCCCCAAATACCCACCCCACGCACGCCCCAAATACCCACCCCACGCACGCCCCAAATACCCACCCACGCCCCAAATACCCACCCCACGCACGCCCCAAATACCCACCCCACCCCACGCCCCAAATACCCACCCCACGCACGCCCCAAATACCCACCCCACGCACCGCCCCAAATACCCACCCCACGCACGCCCCAAATACCCACCCCACGCCCCCAAATACCCACCCCACGCACGCCCCAAATACCCACCCCCACGCCCCAAATACCCACCCCCACGCCCCAAATACCCACCCCACGCACGCCCCAAATACCCACCCCACGCACGACCCAAATACCCACCCACGCACGCCCCAAATACCCACCCCACGCACGCCCCAAATACCCACCCCACGCACGCCCCAAATACCCACCCCACGCCCCAAATACCCACCCCACGCACGCCCCAAATACCCACCCCACGCACGCCCCAAATACCCACCCCACGCACGCCCAAATACCCACCCCACGCCCCAAATACCCACCCCACGCACGCCCCAAATACCCACCCCACGCACGCCCCAAATACCCACCCCACGCACGCCCCAAATACCCACCCCACGCACGCCCCAAATACCCACCCCACGCACGCCCAAATACCCACCCCACGCACGCCCCAAATACCCACCCCCACGCCCCAAATACCCACCCCACGCACGCCCCAAATACCCACCCCACGCACGCCCCAAATACCCACCCCCACGCACGCCCGAAATACCCACCCCACGCACGCCCCAAATACCCACCCCACGCACGCCCCAAATACCCACCCCACGCCCCCAAATACCCACCCCACGCACGCCCCAAATACCCACCCCACGCCCCAAATACCCACCCCACGCACGCCCCAAATACCCACCCCACGCACGCCCCAAATACCCACCCCACGCACGCCCCACATACCCACCCCACGCACGCCCCAAATAACCACCCCACGCACGGCCCAAATACCCACCCCACGCCCCAAATACCAACCCACGCACGCCCCAAATACCCACCCCACGCACGCCCCAAATACCCACCCCACGCCCCAAATACCCACCCCACGCACGCCCCAAATACCCACCCCACGCACGCCCCAAATACCCACCCCACGCACGCCCCAAATACCCACCCCACGCACGCCCCAAATACCCACCCCACGCACGCCCCAAATACCCACCCCACGCCCCAAATACCCACCCCACGCACGCCCAAATACCCACCCCACGCACGCCCCAAATACCCACCCCACGCACGCCCCAAATACCCACCCCACGCACGCCCCAAATACCCACCCCACGCACGCCCAAATACCCACCCCACGCACGCCCCAAATACCCACCCCCACGCACGCCCCAAATACCCACCCCACGCACGCCCCAAATACCCACCCCACGCCCAAATACCCACCCCACGCACGCCCCAAATACCCACCCCACGCACGCCCCAAATACCCACCCCACGCACGCCCCAAATACCCACCCCACGCACGCCCCAAATACCCCACCCCACGCCCCAAATACCCACCCCACGCACGCCCCAAATACCCACCCCACGCACGCCCCAAATACCCACCCCACGCACGCCCCAAATACCCACCCCACGCACGCCCCAAATACCCACCCCACGCCCCAAATACCCACCCCACGCACGCCCCAAATACCCACCCCACGCACGCCCCAAATACCCACCCACGCACGCCCCAAATACCCACCCCACGCACGCCCCAAATACCCACCCCACGCACGCCCCAAATACCCACCCCACGCACGCCCCAAATACCCATCCCACGCCCCAAATACCCACCCCACGCACGCCCCAATACCCACCCCACGCACGCCCCAAATACCCACCCCACGCACGCCCCAAATACCCACCCCAGCCCCAAATACCCACCCCACGCACGCCCCAAATACCCACCCCACGCACGCCCCAAATACCCACCCCACGCACGCCCCCAAATACCCCCCCCATGCACGCCCCAAATACCCACCCCACGCACCAAATACCCACCCCACGCACGCCCCAAATACCCACCCCACGCACGCCCCAAATACCCACCCCACGCACGCCCCAAATACCCACCCCACGCACGCCCCAAATACCCACCCCACGCCCCAAATACCCACCCCACGCACGCCCCAAATACCCACCCCACGCACGCCCCAAATACCCACCCACGCACGCCCCAAATACCCACCCCACGCACGCCCAAATACCCACCCCACGCACGCCCCAAATACCACCCCACGCCCCAAATACCCACCCCACGCACGCCCCAAATACCCACCCCACGCACGCCCCAAATACCCACCCCACGCACGCCCCAAATACCCACCCCACGCACGCCCCAAATACCCACCCCACGCACGCCCCAAATACCCATCCCACGCCCCAAATACCCACCCCACGCACGCCCCAAATACCCACCCCACGCACGCCCCATATACCCACCCCACGCACGCCCCAAATACCCACCCCACGCCCCAAATACCCACCCCACGCACGCCCCCAAATACCCACCCACGCACGCCCCAAATACCCACCCCCACGCACGCCCCAAATACCCACCCCACGCACGCCCCAAATACCCACCCCACGCACGCCCCAAATACCCACCCCACGCACGCCCCAAATACCCACCCACGCACGCCCCAAATACCCACCCACGCACGCCCCAAATACCCACCCCACGCACCCCCAAATACCCACCCCCACGCACGCCCCAAATACCCACCCCACGCCCCCAAATACCCCACCCACGCACGCCCCAAATACCCACCCCACGCACGCCCCAAATACCCACCCCACGCACGCCCCAAATACCCACGCCCACGCCCCAAATACCCACCCACGCACGCCCCAAATACCCACCCACGCACGCCCCAAATACCCACCCCACGCACGCCCCACATACCCACCCACGCACGCCCCAAATACCCACCCCACGCCCCAAATACCCACCCCACGCACGCCCCAAATACCCACCCCACGCACGCCCCAAATACCCACCCACGCACGCCCAAATACCCACCCCACGCACGCCCCAAATACCCACCCCACGCACGCCCCAAATACCCACCCCACGCACGCCCCAAATACCCACCCCACGCACGCCCCAAATACCCACCCACGCACGCCCCAAATACCACCCCACCCCCAAATACCCACCCACGCACACGCCCAAATACCCACCCCACGCACGCCCCAAATATCCCACCCCACGCACGCCCCAAATACCCACCCCACGCACGCCCAAATACCCACCCACGCACGCCCCAAATACCCACCCCACGCCCCAAATACCCACCCCACGCACGCCCCAAATACCCACCCACGCACGCCCCAAATACCACACGCACGCCCCAAATACCACGCACGCCCCAAATACCCACCCCACGCACGCCCCAAATACCCACCCCACGCACGCCCAAATACCCACCCCACGCACCAAATACCCACCCCACGCACGCCCCAAATACCCACCCCACGCACGCCCCAAATACCCACCCCACGCACGCCCCAAATACCCACCCACGCACGCCCCAAATACCCACCCCACGCCCAAATACCCACCCCACGCACGCCCCAAATACCCACCCCACGCACGCCCCAAATACCCACCCCACGCACGCCCCAAATACCCACCCCACGCACGCCCCAAATACCCACCCCACGCACGCCCCAAATACCCACCCCACGCCCCAAATACCCACCCCACGCACGCCCCAAATACCCACCCCACGCACGCCCCAAATACCCACCCCACGCACGCCCAAATACCCACCCCACGCACGCCCCAAATACCCACCCCACGCACGCCCCAAATACCCATCCCACGCCCCAAATACCCACCCCACGCACGCCCCAAATACCCACCCCACGCACGCCCCATATACCCACCCCACGCACGCCCAAATACCCACCCCACGCCCCCAAATACCCACCCCACGCACGCCCCAAATACCCACCCCACGCACGCCCCAAATACCCACCCCACGCACGCCCCAAATACCCACCCCACGCACGCCCCAAATACCCACCCCACGCCCCAAATACCCACCCCACGCACGCCCCAAATACCCCACGCACGCCCCAAATACCCACCCACGCACGCCCCAAATACCCACCCCACGCACGCCCCAAATACCCACCCCACGCACGCCCCAAATACCCATCCCACGCCCCAAATACCCACCCCACGCACGCCCCAAATACCCACCCCACGCACGCCCCATATACCCACCCCACGCACGCCCCAAATACCCACCCCACGCCCCAAATACCCACCCCACGCACGCCCCAAATACCCACCCCACGCACGCCCCAAATACCCACCCCACGCACGCCCCAAATACCCACCCCACGCACGCCCCAAATACCCACCCCACGCACGCCCCAAATACCCACCCAACGCACGCCCCAAATACCCACCCCACGCACGCCCCAAATACCCTCCCCACGCACGCCCCAAATACCCACCCCACGCCCCAAATACCCACCCCACGCACGCCCCAAATACCCACCCCACGCACGCCCCAAATACCCACCCCACGCACGCCCCAAATACCCACCCCACGCACGCCCCAAATACCCACCCCACGCACGCCCCAAATACCCACCCCACGCCCCAAATACCCACCCCACGCACGCCCCAAATACCCACCCCACGCACGCCCCAAATACCCACCCCACGCACGCCCCAAATACCCACCCCACGCACGCCCCAAATACCCACCCCACGCCCCAAATACCCACCCCACGCACGCCCCAAATATCCACCCCACGCACGCCCCAAATACCCACCCCACGCACGCCCCAAATACCCACCCCACGCACGCCCCAAATACCCACCCCACGCACGCCCCAAATACCCACCCCACGCACGCCCCAAATACCCACCCCACGCACGCCCCAAATACCCACCCCACGCACGCCCCAAATACCCACCCCACGCCCCAAATACCCACCCCACGCACGCCCCAAATACCCACCCCACGCACGCCCCAAATATCCACCCCACGCACGCCCCAAATACCCACCCCACGCACGCCCCAAATACCCACCCCACGCACGCCCCAAATACCCACCCCACGCGCCCAAATACCCACCCCACGCACGCCCCAAATACCCACCCCACGCACGCCCCAAATACCCACCCCACGCACGCCCCAAATACCCACCCCACGCCCCAAATACCCACCCCACGCACGCCCCAAATACCCACCCCACGCACGCCCCAAATACCCACCCCACGCACGCCCCAAATACCCACCCCACGCACGCCCCAAATACCCACCCCACGCACGCCCCAAATACCCACCCCACGCACGCCCCAAATACCCACCCCACGCACGCCCCAAATACCCACCCCACGCCCCAAATACCCACCCCACGCACGCCCCAAAAACCCACCCCACGCACGCCCCAAATACCCACCCCACGCACGCCCCAAATACCCACCCCACGCACGCCCCAAATACCCACCCCACGCACGCCCCAAATACCCACCCCACGCCCCAAATACCCACCCCACGCACGCCCCAAATACCCACCCCACGCACGCCCCAAATACCCACCCCACGCACGCCCCAAATACCCACCCCACGCCCCAAATACCCACCCCACGCACGCCCCAAATACCCACCCCACGCACGCCCCAAATACCCACCCCACGCACGCCCCAAATACCCACCCCACGCACGCCCCAAATACCCACCCCACGCACGCCCCAAATACCCACCCCACGCACGCCCCAAATACCCACCCCAAGCACGCCCCAAATACCCACCCCACGCACGCCCCAAATACCCACCCCACGCACGCCCCAAATACCCACCCCACGCACGCCCCAAATACCCACCCCACGCACGCCCCAAATACCCACCCCACGCACGCCCCAAATACCCACCCCACGCACGCCCCAAATACCCACCCCATGCCCCAAATACCCACCCCACGCACGCCCCAAATACCCACCCCACGCACGCCCCAAATACCCACCCCACGCACGCCCCAAATACCCACCCCACGCACGCCCCAAATACCCACCCCACGCACGCCCCAAATACCCACCCCACGCACGCCCCAAATACCCACCCCACGCACGCCCCAAATACCCACCCCACGCACGCCCCAAATACCCACCCCACGCCCCAAATACCCACCCCACGCACGCCCCAAATACCCACCCCACGCACGCCCCAAATACCCACCCCACTCACGCCCCAAATACCCACCCCACACACGCCCCAAATACCCACCCCACGCACGCCCCAAATACCCACCCCACGCCCCAAATACCCACCCCACGCACGCCCCAAATACCCACCCCACGCACGCCCCAAATACCCACCCCACGCACGCCCCAAATACCCACCCCACGCACGCCCCAAATACCCACCCCACGCCCCAAATACCCACCCCACGCACGCCCCAAATACCCACCCCACGCACGCCCCAAATACCCACCCCACGCACGCCCCAAATATCCACCCCACGCACGCCCCAAATACCCACCCCACGCACGCCCCAAATACCCACCCCACGCCCCAAATACCCACCCCACGCACGCCCCAAATACCCACCCCACGCACGCCCCAAATACCCACCCCACGCCCCAAATACCCACCCCAAGCACGCCCCAAATATCCACCCCACGCAAGCCCCAAATACCCACCCCACGCACGCCCCAAATACCCACCCCACGCACGCCCCAAATACCCACCCCACGCACGCCCCAAATACCCACCCCACGCCCCAAATACCCACCCCACGCACGCCCCAAATACCCACCCCACGCACGCCCCAAATACCCACCCCACGCACGCCCCAAATACCCACCCCACGCACGCCCCAAATACCCACCCCACGCACGCCCCAAATACCCACCCCACGCACGCCCCAAATACCCACCCCACGCACGCCCCAAATACCCACCCCACGCACGCCCCAAATACCCACCCCACAAACGCTCCGCTCTGAGACGCTCTGCTCCGCTCCGCTCTGAGATGCTCCGCTCTGAGACGCTCCGCTCTGAGACGCTCCGCTCCGCTCTGCTCTGAGACGCTCTGCTCTGAGACGCTCTGCTCCGCTCCGCTCGCCCCAAATACCCACCACACGCACGCCCCAAATACCCACCCCACGCACGCCCCAAATACCCACCCCACGCACGCCCCAAATACCCACCCCGCGCACGCCCCAAATACCCACCCCACGCACGCCCCAAATACCCACCCCACGCCCCAAATACCCACCCCACGCACGCCCCAAATACCCACCCCACGCACGCCCCAAATACCCACCCCACGCACGCCCCAAATACCCACCCCACGCACGCCCCAAATACCCACCCAACGCCCCAAATACCCACCCCACGCACGCCCCAAATACCCACCCCACGCACGCCCCAAATACCCACCCCACGCACGCCCCAAATACCCACCCCACGCACGCCCCAAATACCCACCCCACGCACGCCCCAAATACCCACCCCACAAACGCTCCGCTCTGAGACGCTCTGCTCCGCTCCGCTCTGAGATGCTCCGCTCTGAGACGCTCCGCTCTGAGACGCTCCGCTCCGCTCTGCTCTGAGACGCTCTGCTCTGAGACGCTCTGCTCCGCTCCGCTCTGAGACGCTCCGCTCCGCTCTGAGACGTTCTGCTCCGCTCCGCTCTGAGATGCTCCGCTCAGCTCTGAGACGCTCCGCTCTGAGATGCTCCACTCTGCTCTGAGACGCTCTGCTCCGCTCCGCTCTGAGATGCTCCGCTCTGAGACGCTCTGCTCCGCTCTGCTCCGCTCCGCTCTGAGACGCTCTGCTCCGCTCCGCTCTGAGATGCTCCGCTCTGCTCTGAGATGCTCCGCTCTGCTCTGAGACGCTCCGCTCTGAGATGCTCCGCTCTGCTCTGAGACGCTCTGCTCCGCTCCGCTCCGCTCTGAGATGCTCCGCTCTGCTCTGAGACGCTCTGCTCCGCTCCGCTCTGAGATGCTCCGCTCTGCTCTGAGACGCTCTGCTCCGCTCCGCTCTGAGATGCTCCGCTCTGCTCTGAGACGCTCTGCTCCGCTCCGCTCTGAGATGCTCCGCTCTGCTCTGAGACGCTCTGCTCCGCTCCGCTCTGCTCCGCTCCGCTCTGCTCCGCTCCGCTCTGAAACGCTCCGCTCTGCTCTGAGACGCTCCGCTCTGAGATGCTCCGCTCTACTCTGAGACGTTCTGCTCCGCTCCGCTCTGCTCTGAGACGCTCCGCTCTGAAACGCTCCGCTCTGCTCTGAGACGCTCCGCTCTGAGATGCTCCGCTCTGCTCTGAGACGCTCTGCTCCGCTCCGCTCTGAGATGCTCCGCTCTGCTCCGCTCTGAGACGCTCTGCTCCGCTCCGCTCTGAAACGCTCCGCTCTGCTCTGAGACGCTCTGCTCCGCTCCGCTCTGAGACGCTCTGCGCCGCTCCGCTCTGAGATGCTCCGCTCTGCTCTGAGATGCTCCGCTCTGCTCTGAGACGCTCTGCTCCGCTCCGCTCTGAGACGCTCCGCTCTGAGACGCTCTGCTCCGCTCCGCTCTGAGATGCTCCGCTCTGCTCCGCTCCGCTCTGAGACGCTCTGCTCCGCTCCGCTCTGAGATGCTCCGCTCTGCTCCGCTCCGCTCTGAGACGCTCTGCTCCGCTCCGCTCTGAGATGCTCCGCTCTGAGATGCTCCGCTCTGAGACGCTCTGCTCCGCTCCGCTCTGAGACGCATTGCTCTGAGACGCTCTGCTCCGCTCCGCTCTGAGACGCTCTGCTCCGCTCCGCTCTGAGATGCTCCGCTCTGCTCTGAGACGCTCCGCTCTGAGATGCTCCGCTCTGCTCTGAGACGCTCTGCTCCGCTCCGCTCTGAGACGCTCTGCTCCGCTCCGCTCTGAGATGCTCCGCTCTGCTCCGCTCTGCTCCGCTCTGCTCCGCTCCGAGACGCTCTGCTCCGCTCCGCTCTGAGATGCTCCGCTCTGCTCCGCTCCGCTCTGAGACGCTCTGCTCGCTCCGCTCTGAAACGCTCCGCTCTGCTCTGAGACGCTCTGCTCCGCCCGGCTCTGAGATGCTCCGCTCTGAGATGCTCCGCTCTGCTCTGAGATGCTCCGCTCTGCTCTGAGACGCTCCGCTCTGAGATGCTCCGCTCTGCTCTGAGACGCTCTGCTCCGCTCCGCTCTGAGACGCTCTGCTCCGCTCCGCTCTGCTCTGAGACGCTCTGCTCGCTCCGCTCTGAAACGCTCCGATCTGAGACGCTCTGCTCCGCTCCGCTCTGAGACGCTCTGCTCCGCTCCGCTCTGAGATGCTCCGCTCTGAGACGCTCCGCTCTGAGACGCTCCGCTCCGCTCTGCTCTGAGACGCTCTGCTCTGAGACGCTCTGCTCCGCTCCGCTCTGAGACGCTCTGCTCCGCTCCGCTCTGAGACGCTCTGCTCCGCTCCGCTCTGAGACGCTCCGCTCCGCTCTGCTCCGCTCCGCTCTGAGATGCTCCGCTCTGCTCTGAGACGCTCCGCTCTGAGATGCTCCGCTCTGCTCTGAGACGCTCTGCTCCGCTCCGCTCTGAGATGCTCCGCTCTGAGACGCTCTGCTCCGCTCCGTTCTGAGACGCTCCGCTCTGAGACGCTCTGCTCCGCTCCGCTCTGAGATGCTCCGCTGTGCTCTGAGATGCTCCGCTCTGCTCTGAGACGCTCCGCTCTGAGATGCTCCGCTCTGCTCTGAGACGCTCTGCTCCGCTCCGCTCTGAGATGCTCCGCTCTGCTCCGCTCCGCTCTGAGATGCTCCGCTCTGCTCTGAGACGCTCTGCTCCGCTCCGCTCTGAGATGCTCCGCTCTGCTCTGAGACGCTCTGCTCCGCTCCGCTCTGAGATGCTCCGCTCTGCTCCGCTCTGCTCTGAGACGCTCTGCTCCGCTCCGCTCTGAGATGCTCCGCTCTGCTCTGAGACGCTCTGCTCCGCTCCGCTCTGAGATGCTCCGCTCTGCTCTGAGACGCTCTGCTCCGCTCCGCTCTGAGATGCTCCGCTCTGCTCTGAGACGCTCTGAAACGCTCCGCTCTGCTCTGAGATGCTCCGCTCTGAGATGCTCCGCTCTGCTCTGAGACGCTCTGCTCCGCTCCGCTCTGAGATGCTCCGCTCTGCTCTGAGACGCTCTGCTCCGCTCCGCTCTGAAACGCTCCGCTCTGCTCTGAGACGCTCCGCTCTGAGATGCTCCGCTCTGCTCTGAGACGCTCTGCTCCGCTCCGCTCTGAGATGCTCCGCTCTGCTCCGCTCCGCTCTGAGACGCTCTGCTCCGCTCCGCTCTGAAACGCTCCGCTCTGCTCTGAGACGCTCTGCTCCGCTCCGCTCTGAGACGCTCTGCGCCGCTCCGCTCTGAGATGCTCCGCTCTGCTCTGAGATGCTCCGCTCTGCTCTGAGACGCTCCGCTCTCAGATGCTCCGCTCTGCTCTGAGACGCTCTGCGCCGCTCCGCTCTGAGATGCTCCGCTCTGCTCTGAGATGCTCCGCTCTGCTCTGAGACGCTCTGCTCCGCTCTGAGACGCTCTGCTCCGCTCCACTCTGCTCTGAGACGCTCTGCTCGCTCCGCTCTGAAACGCTCCGCTCTGCTCTGAGACGCTCTGCTCCGCCCCGCTCTGAGACGCTCTGCTCCGCTCCGCTCTGAGATGCTCCGCTCTGCTCCGCTCCGCTCTGAGACGCTCTGCTCCGCTCCGCTCCGCTCTGAAACGCTCCGCTCTCAGATGCTCCGCTCTGCTCTGAGACGCTCTGCGCCGCTCCGCTCTGAGATGCTCCGCTCTGCTCTGAGATGCTCCGCTCTGCTCTGAGACGCTTAGCTCCGCTCCGCTCTGAGATGGTCCGCTCTGCTCTGAGATGCTCCGCTCTGCTCTGAGACGCTCCGCTCTGAGATGCTCCGGTCTGCTCTGAGACGCTCTGCTCCGCTCCGCTCTGAGATGCTCCGCTCCGCTCTGAGACGCTCTGCTCCGCTCCGCTTTGCTCTGAGACGCTCTGCTCACTCCGCTCTGAAACGCTCCGCTCTGCTCTGAGACGCTCTGCTCCGCCCCGCTCTGAGACGCTCTGCGCCGCTCCGCTCTGAGACGCTCCGCTCTGAGACGCTCCGCTCTGCTCTGAGACGCTCTGCTCCGCTCCGCTCTGAGATGCTCCGCTCCGCTCTGAGACGCTCCGCTCTGAGACGCTCCGCTCTGAGACTGCTCTGAGACGCTCTGCTCCGCTCCGCTCTGAGATGCTCCGCTCTGCTCCGCTCTGAGACTGCTCTGAGACGCTCTGCTCCGCTCCGCTCTGAGATGCTCCGCTCTGCTCTGAGACGCTCCGCTCCGCTCTGAGATGCTCCGCTCTGCTCTGAGACGCTCTGCTCCGCTCCGCTCTGAAACGCTCCGCTCTGCTCTGAGACGCTCCGCTCCGCTCCGCTCTGAAATGCTCCGCTCTGCTCTGAGACGCTCCGCTCCGCTCCGCTCTGAAACGCTCCGCTCTGCTCTGAGACGCTCCGCTCTGAGACACTCTGCTCCGCTCCGCTCTGAGATGCTCCGCTCTGAGACGCTCTGCTCCGCTCCGCTCTGAAACGCTCCGCTCTGCTCTGAGACGCTCTGCTCCGCTCCGCTCTGAGACGCTCTGCGCCGCTCCGCTCTGAGATGCTCCGCTCTGCTCTGAGATGCTCCGCTCTGCTCTGAGACGCTCCGCTCTCAGATGCTCCGCTCTGCTCTGAGACGCTCTGCGCCGCTCCGCTCTGAGATGCTCCGCTCTGCTCTGAGATGCTCCGCTCTGCTCTGAGACGCTCTGCTCCGCTCCGTTCTGAGATGCTCTGCTCCGCTCCGCTCTGAGACGCTCCGCTCTGAGACGCTCCGCTCTGCTCTGAGACGCTCTGCTCCGCTCCGCTCTGAGATGCTACGCTCTGCTCCGCTCCGCTCCGCTCCGCTCTGAGACGCTCCGCTCTGAGACGCTCCGCTCTGCTCTGAGACGCTCTGCTCCGCTCCGCTCTGAGATGCTACGCTCTGCTCCGCTCCGCTCTGAGACGCTCTGCTCCGCTCCGCTCTGAGATGCTCCGCTCTGAGACGCTCTGCTCCGCTCCGCTCTGAGACGCATTGCTCTGAGACGCTCTGCTCCGCTCCGCTCTGAGACGCTCTGCTCCGCTCCGCTCTGAGATGCTCCGCTCTGCTCTGAGACGCTCCGCTCTGAGATGCTCCGCTCTGCTCTGAGACGCTCTGCTCCGCTCCGCTCTGAGACGCTCTGCTCCGCTCCGCTCTGAGATGCTCCGCTCTGAGACGCTCTGCTCCGCTCCGCTCTGAGACGCTCCGCCCTGAGACGCTCCGCTCTGAGATGCTCCGCTGTGCTCTGAGATGCTCCGCTCTGCTCTGAGACGCTCCGCTCTGAGATGCTCCGCTCTGCTCTGAGACGCTCTGCTCCGCTCCGCTCTGAGATGCTCCGCTCTGCTCCGCTCCGCTCTGAGATGCTCCGCTCTGCTCCGCTCTGCTCTGAGACGCTCTGCTCCGCTCCGCTCTGAGATGCTCCGCTCTGCTCTGAGACGCTCTGCTCCGCTCCGCTCTGAGATGCTCCGCTCTGCTCCGCTCTGCTCTGAGACGCTCTGCTCCGCTCCGCTCTGAGATGCTCCGCTCTGCTCTGAGACGCTCTGCTCCGCTCCGCTCTGAGATGCTCCGCTCTGCTCTGAGACGCTCCGCTCTGAGATGCTCCGCTCTGCTCCGCTCTGCTCTGAGACGCTCTGAAACGCTCCGCTCTGCTCTGAGACGCTCCGCTCTGAGATGCTCCGCTCTGCTCTGAGACGCTCTGCTCCGCTCCGCTCTGCTCTGAGACGCTCTGCTCCGCTCCGCTCTGAAACGCTCCGCTCTGCTCTGAGACGCTCCGCTCTGAGATGCTCCGCTCTGCTCTGAGACGCTCTGCTCCGCTCCGCTCTGAGATGCTCCGCTCTGCTCCGCTCCGCTCTGAGACGCACTGCTCCACTCCGCTCCGCTCTGAAACGCTCCGCTCTGCTCTGAGACGCTCTGCTCCGCTCCGCTCTGAGACGCTCTGCGCCGCTCCGCTCTGAGATGCTCCGCTCTGCTCTGAGATGCTCCGCTCTGCTCTGAGACGCTCCGCTCTCAGATGCTCCGCTCTGCTCTGAGACGCTCTGCGCCGCTCCGCTCTGAGATGCTCCGCTCTGCTCTGAGATGCTCCGCTCTGCTCTGAGACGCTTAGCTCCGCTCCGCTCTGCTCTGAGACGCTCTGCTCTGCTCCGCTCTGAGATGCTCCGCTCTGCTCCGCTCCGCTCTGAGACGCTCTGCTCCGCTCCGCTCTGAGATGCTCCGCTCTGAGACGCTCTGCTCCGCTCCGCTCTGAGACGCTCTGCTCCGCTCCGCTCTGAGATGCTCCGCTCTGAGACGCTCCGCTCTGAGACGCATTGCTCTGAGACGCTCTGCTCCGCTCTGAGACGCTCTGCTCCGCTCCGCTCTGAGATGGTCCGCTCTGCTCTGAGATGCTCCGCTCTGCTCTGAGACGCTCCGCTCTGATATGCTCCGGTCTGCTCTGAGACGCTCTGCTCCGCTCTGCTCTGAGATGCTCCGCTCCGCTCTGAGACGCTCTGCTCCGCTCCGCTTTGCTCTGAGACGCTCTGCTCGCTCCGCTCTGAAACGCTCCGCTCTGCTCTGAGACGCTCTGCTCCGCCCCGCTCTGAGACGCTCTGCGCCGCTCCGCTCTGAGATGCTCCGCTCTGCTCTGAGACGCTCCGCTCTGAGATGCTCCGCTCTGCTCTGAGACGCTCTGCTCCGCTCCGCTCTGAGATGCTCCGCTCCGCTCTGAGACGCTCTGCTCCGCTCCGCTCTGCTCTGAGACGCTCTGCTCGCTCCGCTCTGAAACGCTCCGCTCTGCTCTGAGACGCTCTGCTCCGCCCCGCTCTGAGACGCTCTGCGCCGCTCCGCTCTGAGATGCTCCGCTCTGCTCCGCTCCGCTCTGAGATGCTCTGCTCTGAGACGCTCTGCTCCGCTCCGCTCTGAGATGCTCCGCTCTGCTCTGAGATGCTCCGCTCTGCTCTGAGACGCTCCGCTCTGAGATGCTCCGCTCTGCTCTGAGACGCTCTGCTCTGAAACGCTCCGCTCTGAGATACTCCGCTCTGCTCCGCTCCGCTCTGAGACGCTCTGCTCAGCTCCGCTCTGAGACGCTCCGCTCCGCTCTGAGACGCTCTGCTCCGCTCCGCTCTGAGATGCTCCGCTCTGCTCTGAGA
Source organism: Gymnoscopelus microlampas (assembly GCF_963454915.1). Lineage (NCBI taxonomy): Eukaryota > Metazoa > Chordata > Actinopteri > Myctophiformes > Myctophidae > Gymnoscopelus > Gymnoscopelus microlampas. The sequence goes on along the minus strand of NC_139949.1, from coordinate 38,422,365 downwards.
CGCTCCGCTCTGAGATGCTCTGCTCCGCTCCGCTCTGAGACGCTCTGCTCCGCTCTGAGATGCTCTGCTCTGAGACGCTCTGCTCCGCTCCGCTCTGAGATGCTCCGCTCTGCTCTGAGATGCTCCGCTCTGCTCTGAGACGCTCCGCTCTGAGATGCTCCGCTCTGCTCTGAGACGCTCTGCTCTGAAACGCTCCGCTCTGAGATGCTCCGCTCTGCTCCGCTCCGCTCTGAGACGCTCTGCTCCGCTCCGCTCTGAGACGCTCCGCTCCGCTCTGAGACGCTCTGCTCCGCTCCGCTCTGAGATGCTCCGCTCCGCTCTGCTCCGCTCCGCTCTGAGACGCTCTGCTCCGCTCCGCTCTGAGACGCTCTGCTCCGCTCTGAGACGCTCTGCTCCGCTCCGCTCTGAGATGGTCCGCTCTGCTCTGAGATGCTCCGCTCTGCTCTGAGACGCTCCGCTCTGAGATGCTCCGGTCTGCTCTGAGACGCTCTGCTCCGCTCTGCTCTGAGATGCTCCGCTCCGCTCTGAGACGCTCTGCTCCGCTCCGCTTTGCTCTGAGACGCTCTGCTCGCTCCGCTCTGAAACGCTCCGCTCTGCTCTGAGACGCTCTGCTCCGCCCCGCTCTGAGACGCTCTGCGCCGCTCCGCTCTGAGATGCTCCGCTCTGCTCTGAGACGCTCCGCTCTGAGATGCTCCGCTCTGCTCTGAGACGCTCTGCTCCGCTCCGCTCTGAGATGCTCCGCTCCGCTCTGAGACGCTCTGCTCCGCTCCGCTCTGCTCTGAGACGCTCTGCTCGCTCCGCTCTGAAACGCTCCGCTCTGCTCTGAGACGCTCTGCTCCGCCCCGCTCTGAGACGCTCTGCGCCGCTCCGCTCTGAGATGCTCCGCTCCGCTCTGAGATGCTCTGCTCTGAGACGCTCTGCTCCGCTCCGCTCTGAGATGCTCCGCTCTGCTCTGAGATGCTCCGCTCTGCTCTGAGACGCTCCGCTCTGAGATGCTCCGCTCTGCTCTGAGACGCTCTGCTCTGAAACGCTCCGCTCTGAGATGCTCCGCTCTGCTCCGCTCCGCTCTGAGACGCTCTGCTCCGCTCCGCTCTGAGACGCTCCGCTCCGCTCTGAGACGCTCTGCTCCGCTCTGCTCCGCTCCGCTCTGAGATGCTCCGCTCTGCTCTGAGACGCTCCGCTCTGAGATGCTCCGCTCTGCTCTGAGACGCTCTGCTCCGCTCCGCTCTGAGATGCTCCGCTCTGAGACGCTCTGCTCCGCTCCGCTCTGAGACGCTCTGCTCCGCTCCGCTCTGAGATGCTCCGCTGTGCTCTGAGATGCTCCGCTCTGCTCTGAGACGCTCCGCTCTGAGATGCTCCGCTCTGCTCTGAGACGCTCTGCTCCGCTCCGCTCTGAGATGCTCCGCTCTGCTCCGCTCCGCTCTGAGATGCTCCGCTCTGCTCTGAGACGCTCTGCTCCGCTCCGCTCTGAGATGCTCCGCTCTGCTCTGAGACGCTCTGCTCCGCTCCGCTCTGAGATGCTCCGCTCTGCTCCCTTCTGCTCTGAGACGCTCTGAAACGCTCCGCTCTGCTCTGAGACGCTCCGCTCTGAGATGCTCCGCTCTGCTCTGAGACGCTCTGCTCCGCTCCGCTCTGAGATGCTCCGCTCTGCTCTGAGACGCTCTGCTCCGCTCCGCTCTGAAACGCTCCGCTCTGCTCTGAGACGCTCCGCTCTGAGATGCTCCGCTCTGCTCTGAGACGCTCTGCTCCGCTCCGCTCTGAGATGCTCCGCTCTGCTCCGCTCCGCTCTGAGACGCTCTGCTCCGCTCCGCTCCGCTCTGAAACGCTCCGCTCTGCTCTGAGACGCTCTGCTCCGCTCCGCTCTGAGACGCTCTGCGCCGCTCCGCTCTGAGATGCTCCGCTCTGCTCTGAGATGCTCCGCTCTGCTCTGAGGCGCTCCGCTCTCAGATGCTCCGCTCTGCTCTGAGACGCTCTGCGCCGCTCCGCTCTGAGATGCTCCGCTCTGCTCTGAGATGCTCCGCTCTGCTCTGAGACGCTCTGCTCCGCTCTGAGACGCTCTGCTCCGCTCCGCTCTGCTCTGAGACGCTCTGCACGCTCCGCTCTGCTCTGAGACGCTCTGCTCCGCCCCGCTCTGAGACGCTCTGCGCCGCTCCGCGCCGCTCCGCGCCGCTCCGCGCCGCTCCGCTCCGCTCTGCTCTGAGACGCTCCGCTCTGAGATGCTCCGCTCTGCTCTGAGACGCTCTGCTCCGCTCCGCTCTGAGATGCTCCGCTCTGCTCTGCTCCGCTCTGAGACGCTCTGCTCCGCTCCGCTCTGCTCTGAGACGCTTTGCTCGCTCCGCTCTGAAACGCTCCGCTCTGCTCTGAGACGCTCTGCTCCGCCCCGCTCTGAGACGCTCTGCGCCGCTCCGCTCCGCTCTGAGATGCTCTGCTCTGAGACGCTCTGCTCCGCTCCGCTCTGAGATGCTCCGCTCTGCTCCGCTCTGCTCTGAGACGCTCCGCTCTGAGATGCTCCGCTCTGCTCTGAGACGCTCTGCTCCGCTCCGCTCTGCTCTGCTCCGCTCTGAGACGCTCTGCTCCGCTCCGCTCTGCTCTGAGACGCTCTGCTCGCTCCGCTCTGAAACGCTCCGCTCTGCTCTGAGACGCTCTGCTCCGCCCCGCTCTGAGACGCTCTGCCCCGCTCCGCTCTGCTCCGCTCCGCTCTGAGATGCTCTGCTCTGAGACGCTCTGCTCCGCTCCGCTCTGAGACGCTCTGCTCCGCTCCGCTCCGCTCTGAAACGCTCCGCTCTGCTCTGAGACGCTCTGCTCCGCTCCGCTCTGAGACGCTCTGCGCCGCTCCGCTCTGAGATGCTCCGCTCTGCTCTGAGACGCTCTGCTCCGCTCCGCTCTGAGATGCTCCGCTCTGCTCCCTTCTGCTCTGAGACGCTCTGAAACGCTCCGCTCTGCTCTGAGACGCTCCGCTCTGAGATGCTCCGCTCTGCTCTGAGACGCTCTGCTCCGCTCCGCTCTGAGATGCTCCGCTCTGCTCTGAGACGCTCTGCTCCGCTCCGCTCTGAAACGCTCCGCTCTGCTCTGAGACGCTCCGCTCTGAGATGCTCCGCTCTGCTCTGAGACGCTCTGCTCCGCTCCGCTCTGAGATGCTCCGCTCTGCTCCGCTCCGCTCTGAGACGCTCTGCTCCGCTCCGCTCCGCTCTGAAACGCTCCGCTCTGCTCTGAGACGCTCTGCTCCGCTCCGCTCTGAGACGCTCTGCGCCGCTCCGCTCTGAGATGCTCCGCTCTGCTCTGAGATGCTCCGCTCTGCTCTGAGGCGCTCCGCTCTCAGATGCTCCGCTCTGCTCTGAGACGCTCTGCGCCGCTCCGCTCTGAGATGCTCCGCTCTGCTCTGAGATGCTCCGCTCTGCTCTGAGACGCTCTGCTCCGCTCTGAGACGCTCTGCTCCGCTCCGCTCTGCTCTGAGACGCTCTGCTCGCTCCGCTCTGAAACGCTCCGCTCTGCTCTGAGACGCTCTGCTCCGCCCCGCTCTGAGACGCTCTGCGCCGCTCCGCGCCGCTCCGCTCCGCTCTGCTCTGAGACGCTCCGCTCTGAGATGCTCCGCTCTGCTCTGAGACGCTCTGCTCCGCTCCGCTCTGAGATGCTCCGCTCTGCTCTGCTCCGCTCTGAGACGCTCTGCTCCGCTCCGCTCTGCTCTGAGACGCTTTGCTCGCTCCGCTCTGAAACGCTCCGCTCTGCTCTGAGACGCTCTGCTCCGCCCCGCTCTGAGACGCTCTGCGCCGCTCCGCTCTGCTCCGCTCCGCTCTTAGATGCTCTGCTCTGAGACGCTCTGCTCCGCTCCGCTCTGAGATGCTCCGCTCTGCTCCGCTCTGCTCTGAGACGCTCCGCTCTGAGATGCTCCGCTCTGCTCTGAGACGCTCTGCTCCGCTCCGCTCTGCTCTGCTCCGCTCTGAGACGCTCTGCTCCGCTCCGCTCTGCTCTGAGACGCTCTGCTCGCTCCGCTCTGAAACGCTCCGCTCTGCTCTGAGACGCTCTGCTCCGCCCCGCTCTGAGACGCTCTGCCCCGCTCCGCTCTGCTCCGCTCCGCTCTGAGATGCTCTGCTCTGAGACGCTCTGCTCCGCTCCGCTCTGAGACGCTCTGCTCCGCTCCGCTCCGCTCTGAAACGCTCCGCTCTGCTCTGAGACGCTCTGCTCCGCTCCGCTCTGAGACGCTCTGCGCCGCTCCGCTCTGAGATGCTCCGCTCTGCTCTGAGATGCTCCGCTCTGCTCTGAGACGCTCCGCTCTCAGATGCTCCGCTCTGCTCTGAGACGCTCTGCGCCGCTCCGCTCTGAGATGCTCCGCTCTGCTCTGAGATGCTCCGCTCTGCTCTGAGACGCTTAGCTCCGCTCCGCTCTGCTCTGAGACGCTCTGCTCTGCTCCGCTCTGAGATGCTCCGCTCTGCTCCGCTCCGCTCTGAGACGCTCTGCTCCGCTCCGCTCTGAGACGCTCCGCTCTGAGACGCTCTGCTCCGCTCCGCTCTGAGACGCTCTGCTCCGCTCCGCTCTGAGATGCTCCGCTCTGAGACGCTCCGCTCTGAGACGCATTGCTCTGAGACGCTCTGCTCCGCTCTGAGACGCTCTGCTCCGCTCCGCTCTGAGATGGTCCGCTCTGCTCTGAGATGCTCCGCTCTGCTCTGAGACGCTCCGCTCTGAGATGCTCCGGTCTGCTCTGAGACGCTCTGCTCCGCTCCGCTCTGAGATGCTCCGCTCCGCTCTGAGACGCTTTGCTCCGCTCCGCTTTGCTCTGAGACGCTCTGCTCGCTCCGCTCTGAAACGCTCCGCTCTGCTCTGAGACGCTCTGCTCCGCCCCGCTCTGAGACGCTCTGCGCCGCTCCGCTCTGAGATGCTCCGCTCTGCTCTGAGACGCTCCGCTCTGAGATGCTCCGCTCTGCTCTGAGACGCTCTGCTCCGCTCCGCTCTGAGATGCTCCGCTCCGCTCTGAGACGCTCTGCTCCGCTCCGCTCTGCTCTGAGACGCTCTGCTCGCTCCGCTCTGAAACGCTCCGCTCTGCTCTGAGACGCTCTGCTCCGCCCCGCTCTGAGACGCTCTGCGCCGCTCCGCTCTGAGATGCTCCGCTCTGCTCCGCTCCGCTCTGAGATGCTCTGCTCTGAGACGCTCTGCTCCGCTCCGCTCTGAGATGCTCCGCTCTGCTCTGAGATGCTCCGCTCTGCTCTGAGACGCTCCGCTCTGAGATGCTCCGCTCTGATCCGCTCCGCTCTGAGACGCTCTGCTCCGCTCCGCTCTGAAACGCTCCGCGCTGAGACGCTCCGCTCTGCTCTGAGACGCTCTGCTCCGCTCCGCTCTGAGATGCTCCGCTCCGCTCTGAGACGCTCCGCTCTGAGACGCTCCGCTCTGAGACTGCTCTGAGACGCTCTGCTCCGCTCCGCTCTGAGATGCTCCGCTCTAATCCGCTCTGAGACTGCTCTGAGACGCTCTGCTCCGCTCCGCTCTGAGACGCTCCGCTCCGCTCTGAGACGCTCTGCTCCGCTCCGCTCTGAGATGCTCCGCTCTGCTCTGAGACGCTCCGCTCTGAGATGCTCCGCTCTGCTCTGAGACGCTCTGCTCCGCTCCGCTCTGAGATGCTCCGCTCTGAGACGCTCTGCTCCGCTCCGCTCTGAGACGCTCCGCTCTGAGACGCTCTGCTCCGCTCCGCTCTGAGATGCTCCGCTGTGCTCTGAGATGCTCCGCTCTGCTCTGAGACGCTCCGCTCTGAGATGCTCCGCTCTGCTCTGAGACGCTCTGCTCCGCTCCGCTCTGAGATGCTCCGCTCTGCTCCGCTCCGCTCTGAGATGCTCCGCTCTGCTCTGAGACGCTCTGCTCCGCTCCGCTCTGAGACGCTCTGCTCTGCTCCGCTCTGAGATGCTCCGCTCTGCTCTGAGACGCTCTGCTCCGCTCCGCTCTGAGATGCTCCGCTCTGCTCTGAGACGCTCTGAAACGCTCCGCTCTGCTCTGAGACGCTCCGCTCTGAGATGCTCCGCTCTGCTCTGAGACGCTCTGCTCCGCTCCGCTCTGAGATGCTCCGCTCTGCTCTGAGACGCTCTGCTCCGCTCCGCTCTGAAACGCTCCGCTCTGCTCTGAGACGCTCCGCTCTGAGATGCTCCGCTCTGCTCTGAGACGCTCTGCTCCGCTCCGCTCTGAGATGCTCCGCTCTGCTCCGCTCCGCTCTGAGACGCTCTGCTCCGCTCCGCTCCGCTCTGAAACGCTCCGCTCTGCTCTGAGACGCTCTGCTCCGCTCCGCTCTGAGACGCTCTGCGCCGCTCCGCTCTGAGATGCTCCGCTCTGCTCTGAGATGCTCCGCTCTGCTCTGAGGCGCTCCGCTCTCAGATGCTCCGCTCTGCTCTGAGACGCTCTGCGCCGCTCCGCTCTGAGATGCTCCGCTCTGCTCTGAGATGCTCCGCTCTGCTCTGAGACGCTCTGCTCCGCTCTGAGACGCTCTGCTCCGCTCTGCTCTGCTCTGAGACGCTCTGCTCGCTCCGCTCTGAAACGCTCCGCTCTGCTCTGAGACGCTCTGCTCCGCCCCGCTCTGAGACGCTCTGCGCCGCTCCGCGCCGCTCCGCTCCGCTCTGCTCTGAGACGCTCCGCTCTGAGATGCTCCGCTCTGCTCTGAGACGCTCTGCTCCGCTCCGCTCTGAGATGCTCCGCTCTGCTCTGCTCCGCTCTGAGACGCTCTGCTCCGCTCCGCTCTGCTCTGAGACACTCTGCTCGCTCCGCTCTGAAACGCTCCGCTCTGCTCTGAGACGCTCTGCTCCGCCCCGCTCTGAGACGCTCTGCGCCGCTCCGCTCTGCTCCGCTCCGCTCTGAGATGCTCTGCTCTGAGACGCTCTGCTCCGCTCCGCTCTGAGATGCTCCGCTCTGCTCCGCTCTGCTCTGAGACGCTCCGCTCTGAGATGCTCCGCTCTGCTCTGAGACGCTCTGCTCCGCTCCGCTCTGAGATGCTCCGCTCTGAGACGCTCTGCGCCGCTCCGCTCTGAGACGCTCCGCTCTGAGACGCTCTGCTCCGCTCCGCTCTGAGATGCTCCGCTCTGCTCTGAGATGCTCCGCTCTGCTCTGAGACGCTCCGCTCTGAGATGCTCCGCTCTGCTCTGAGACGCTCTGCTCCGCTCCGCTCTGAGATGCTCCGCTCTGCTCCGCTCCGCTCTGAGATGCTCCGCTCTGCTCTGAGACGCTCTGCTCCGCTCTGCTCTGAGATGCTCCGCTCTGCTCTGAGACGCTCCGCTCTGAGATGCTCCGCTCTGCTCTGAGACGCTCTGCTCCGCTCCGCTCTGAGATGCTCCGCTCTGCTCCGCTCCGCTCTGAGACGCTCTGCTCCGCTCCGCTCCGCTCTGAAACGCTCCGCTCTGCTCTGAGACGCTCTGCTCCGCTCCGCTCTGAGACGCTCTGCGCCGCTCCGCTCTGAGATGCTCCGCTCTGCTCTGAGATGCTCCGCTCTGCTCTGAGACGCTCTGCTCCGCTCCGCTCTGAGATGCTCCGCTCTGCTCCGCTCCGCTCTGAGACGCTCTGCTCCGCTCCGCTCCGCTCTGAAACGCTCCGCTCTGCTCTGAGACGCTCTGCTCCGCTCCGCTCTGAGACGCTCTGCGCCGCTCCGCTCTGAGATGCTCCGCTCTGCTCTGAGATGCTCCGCTCTGCTCTGAGGCGCTCCGCTCTCAGATGCTCCGCTCTGCTCTGAGACGCTCTGCGCCGTTCCGCTCTGAGATGCTCCGCTCTGCTCTGAGATGCTCCGCTCTGCTCTGAGACGCTCTGCTCCGCTCTGAGACGCTCTGCTCCGCTCCGCTCTGCTCTGAGACGCTCTGCTCGCTCCGCTCTGAAACGCTCCGCTCTGCTCTGAGACGCTCTGCTCCGCCCCGCTCTGAGACGCTCTGCGCCGCTCCGCGCCGCTCCGCTCCGCTCCGCTCCGCTCTGCTCTGAGACGCTCCGCTCTGAGATGCTCCGCTCTGCTCTGAGACGCTCTGCTCCGCTCCGCTATGAGATGCTCCGCTCTGCTCTGCTCCGCTCTGAGACGCTCTGCTCCGCTCCGCTCTGCTCTGAGACGCTCTGCTCGCTCCGCTCTGAAACGCTCCGCTCTGCTCTGAGACGCTCTGCTCCGCCCCACTCTGAGACGCTCTGCGCCGCTCCGCTCTGCTCCGCTCCGCTCTGAGATGCTCTGCTCTGAGACGCTCTGCTCCGCTCCGCTCTGATATGCTCCGCTCTGCTCTGAGATGCTCCGCTCTGCTCTGAGACGCTCTGCTCCGCTCCGCTCTGAGATGCTCCGCTCCGCTCTGAGACGCTCCGCTCTGAGACGCTCCGCTCTGAGACTGCTCTGAGACGCTCTGCTCCGCTCCGCTCTGAGACGCTCTGCTCCGCTCCGCTCTGAGACGCTCTGCTCCGCTCCGCTCTGCTCTGAGACGCTCCGCTCTGAGATGCTCCGCTCTGCTCTGAGACGCTCTGCTCCGCTCCGCTCTGAGATGCTCCGCTCTGAGACGCTCTGCGCCGCTCCGCTCTGAGACGCTCCGCTCTGAGACGCTCTGCTCCGCTCCGCTCTGAGATGCTCCGCTCTGCTCTGAGATGCTCCGCTCTGCTCTGAGACGCTCCGCTCTGAGATGCTCCGCTCTGCTCTGAGACGCTCTGCTCCGCTCCGCTCTGAGATGCTCCGCTCTGCTCCGCTCCGCTCTGAGATGCTCCGCTCTGCTCTGAGACGCTCTGCTCCGCTCCGCTCTGAGATGCTCCGCTCTGCTCTGAGACGCTCCGCTCTGAGATGCTCCGCTCTGCTCTGAGACGCTCTGCTCCGCTCCGCTCTGAGATGCTCCGCTCCGCTCTGAGACGCTCTGCTCCGCTCCGCTCCGCTCTGAAACGCTCCGCTCTGCTCTGAGACGCTCTGCTCCGCTCCGCTCTGAGACGCTCTGCGCCGCTCCGCTCTGAGATGCTCCGCTCTGCTCTGAGACGCTCCGCTCTGAGATGCTCCGCTCTGCTCTGAGACGCTCTGCTCCGCTCCGCTCTGAGATGCTCCGCTCCGCTCTGAGACGCTCTGCTCCGCTCCGCTCTGCTCTGAGACGCTCTGCTCGCTCCGCTCTGAAACGCTCCGCTCTGAGATGCTCTGCTCTGAGACGCTCTGCTCCGCTCCGCTCTGAGATGCTCCGCTCTGCTCTGAGATGCTCCGCTCTGCTCTGAGACGCTCCGCTCTGAGATGCTCCGCTCTGCTCTGAGACGCTCTGCTCCGCTCCGCTCTGAGACGCTCTGCTCCGCTCCGCTCTGAGACGCTCCGCTCTGACACGCTCCGCTCTGCTCTGAGACGCTCTGCTCCGCTCCGCTCTGAGATGCTCCGCTCCGCTCTGAGACGCTCCGCTCTGAGACGTTCCGCTCTGAGACTGCTCTGAGACGCTCTGCTCCGCTCCGCTCTGAGATGCTCCGCTCTGCTCCGCTCTGAGACTGCTCTGAGACGCTCTGCTCCGCTCCGCTCTGAGATGCTCCGCTCTGCTCCGCTCCGCTCTGAGACGCTCTGCTCCGCTCCGCTCTGAGACGCTCCGCTCCGCTCTGAGACGCTCTGCTCCGCTCTGAGATGCTCCGCTCTGCTCTGAGACGCTCCGCTCTGAGATGCTCCGCTCTGCTCTGAGACGCTCTGCTCCGCTCCGCTCTGAGATGCTCCGCTCTGAGACGCTCTGCTCCGCTCTGCTCTGAGACGCTCCGCTCTGAGACGCTCTGCTCCGCTCCGCTCTGAGATGCTCCGCTGTGCTCTGAGATGCTCCGCTCTGCTCTGAGACGCTCCGCTCTGAGATGCTCCGCTCTGTTCTGAGACGCTCTGCTCCGCTCCGCTCTGAGATGCTCCGCTCTGCTCCGCTCCGCTCTGAGATGCTCCGCTCTGCTCTGAGACGCTCTGAGACGCTCCGCTCTGAGATGCTCCGCTCTGCTCTGAGACGCTCTGCTCCGCTCCGCTCCGCTCTGAAACGCTCCGCTCTGCTCTGAGACGCTCTGCTCCGCTCCGCTCTGAGACGCTCTGCGCCGCTCCGCTCTGAGATGCTCCGCTCTGCTCTGAGATGCTCCGCTCTGCTCTGAGACGCTCTGCTCCGCTCCGCTCTGAGATGCTCCGCTCTGCTCCGCTCCGCTCTGAGACGCTCTGCTCCGCTCCGCTCCGCTCTGAAACGCTCCGCTCTGCTCTGAGACGCTCTGCTCCGCTCCGCTCTGAGACGCTCTGCGCCGCTCCGCTCTGAGATGCTCCGCTCTGCTCTGAGATGCTCCGCTCTGCTCTGAGGCGCTCCGCTCTCAGATGCTCCGCTCTGAGACGCTCTGCGCCGTTCCGCTCTGAGATGCTCCGCTCTGCTCTGAGATGCTCCGCTCTGCTCTGAGACGCTCTGCTCCGCTCTGAGACGCTCTGCTCCGCTCCGCTCTGCTCTGAGACGCTCTGCTCGCTCCGCTCTGAAACGCTCCGCTCTGCTCTGAGACGCTCTGCTCCGCCCCGCTCTGAGACGCTCTGCGCCGCTCCGCGCCGCTCCGCTCCGCTCTGCTCTGAGACGCTCCGCTCTGAGATGCTCCGCTCTGCTCTGAGACGCTCTGCTCCGCTCCGCTCTGAGATGCTCCGCTCTGCTCTGCTCCGCTCTGAGACGCTCTGCTCCGCTCCGCTCTGCTCTGAGACGCTCTGCTCCGCCCCACTCTGAGACGCTCTGCGCCGCTCCGCTCTGCTCCGCCCCACTCTGAGACGCTCTGCGCCGCTCCGCTCTGCTCCGCTCCGCTCTGAGATGCTCTGCTCTGAGACGCTCTGCTCCGCTCCGCTCTGAGATGCTCCGCTCTGCTCTGAGATGCTCCGCTCTGCTCTGAGACGCTCTGCTCCGCTCCGCTCTGAGATGCTCCGCTCCGCTCTGAGACGCTCCGCTCTGAGACGCTCCGCTCTGAGACTGCTCTGAGACGCTCCGCTCTGAGACGCTCTGCTCCGCTCCGCTCTGAGACGCTCTGCTCTGCTCCGCTCCGCTCTGAGATGCTCCGCTCTGCTCTGAGACGCTCCGCTCTGAGATGCTCCGCTCTGCTCTGAGACGCTCTGCTCCGCTCCGCTCTGAGATGCTCCGCTCCGCTCTGAGATGCTCCGCTCTGAGACGCTCTGCGCCGCTCCGCTCTGAGACGCTCCGCTCTGAGACGCTCTGCTCCGCTCCGCTCTGAGATGCTCCGCTCTGCTCTGAGATGCTCCGCTCTGCTCTGAGACGCTCCGCTCTGAGATGCTCCGCTCTGCTCTGAGACGCTCTGCTCCGCTCCGCTCTGAGATGCTCCGCTCTGCTCCGCTCCGCTCTGTGATGCTCCGCTCTGCTCTGAGACGCTCTGCTCCGCTCCGCTCTGAGATGCTCCGCTCTGCTCTGAGACGCTCCGCTCTGAGATGCTCCGCTCTGCTCTGAGACGCTCTGCTCCGCTCCGCTCTGAGATGCTCCGCTCTGCTCCGCTCCGCTCTGAGACGCTCTGCTCCGCTCCGCTCCGCTCTGAAACGCTCCGCTCTGCTCTGAGACGCTCTGCTCCGCTCCGCTCTGAGACGCTCTGCGCCGCTCCGCTCTGAGATGCTCCGCTCTGCTCTGAGATGCTCCGCTCTGCTCTGAGACGCTCCGCTCTCAGATGCTCCGCTCTGCTCTGAGACGCTCTGCGCCGCTCCGCTCTGAGATGCTCCGCTCTGCTCTGAGATGCTCCGCTCTGCTCTGAGACGCTTAGCTCCGCTCCGCTCTGCTCTGAGACGCTCTGCTCTGCTCCGCTCTGAGATGCTCCGCTCTGCTCCGCTCCGCTCTGAGACGCTCTGCTCCGCTCCGCTCTGAGATGCTCCGCTCTGAGACGCTCTGCTCCGCTCCGCTCTGAGACGCTCTGCTCCGCTCCGCTCTGAGATGCTCCGCTCTGAGACGCTCCGCTCTGAGACGCATTGCTCTGAGACGCTCTGCTCCGCTCTGAGACGCTCTGCTCCGCTCCGCTCTGAGATGGTCCGCTCTGCTCTGAGATGCTCCGCTCTGCTCTGAGACGCTCCGCTCTGAGATGCTCCGGTCTGCTCTGAGACGCTCTGCTCCGCTCCGCTCTGAGATGCTCCGCTCCGCTCTGAGACGCTCTGCTCCGCTCCGCTTTGCTCTGAGACGCTCTGCTCGCTCCGCTCTGAAACGCTCCGCTCTGCTCTGAGACGCTCTGCTCCGCCCCGCTCTGAGATGCTCTGCGCCGCTCCGCTCTGAGATGCTCCGCTCTGCTCTGAGACGCTCCGCTCTGAGATGCTCCGCTCTGCTCTGAGACGCTCTGCTCCGCTCCGCTCTGAGATGCTCCGCTCCGCTCTGAGACGCTCTGCTCCGCTCCGCTCTGCTCTGAGACGCTCTGCTCGCTCCGCTCTGAAACGCTCCGCTCTGCTCTGAGACGCTCTGCTCCGCCCCGCTCTGAGACGCTCTGCGCCGCTCCGCTCTGAGATGCTCCGCTCTGCTCCGCTCCGCTCTGAGATGCTCTGCTCTGAGACGCTCTGCTCCGCTCCGCTCTGAGATGCTCCGCTCTGCTCTGAGATGCTCCGCTCTGCTCTGAGACGCTCCGCTCTGAGATGCTCCGCTCTGCTCTGAGACGCTCTGCTCCGCTCCGCTCTGAGACGCTCTGCTCCGCTCCGCTCTGAGACGCTCCGCTCTGACACGCTCCGCTCTGCTCTGAGACGCTCTGCTCCGCTCCGCTCTGAGATGCTCCGCTCCGCTCTGAGACGCTCCGCTCTGAGACGTTCCGCTCTGAGACTGCTCTGAGACGCTCTGCTCCGCTCCGCTCTGAGATGCTCCGCTCTGCTCCGCTCTGCTCCGCTCTGAGACTGCTCTGAGACGCTCTGCTCCGCTCCGCTCTGAGATGCTCCGCTCTGCTCCGCTCCGCTCTGAGACGCTCTGCTCCGCTCCGCTCTGAGACGCTCCGCTCCGCTCTGAGACGCTCTGCTCCGCTCTGAGATGCTCCGCTCTGCTCTGAGACGCTCCGCTCTGAGATGCTCCGCTCTGCTCTGAGACGCTCTGCTCCGCTCCGCTCTGAGATGCTCCGCTCTGAGACGCTCTGCTCCGCTCCGCTCTGAGACGCTCCGCTCTGAGACGCTCTGCTCCGCTCCGCTCTGAGATGCTCCGCTGTGCTCTGAGATGCTCCGCTCTGCTCTGAGACGCTCCGCTCTGAGATGCTCCGCTCTGTTCTGAGACGCTCTGCTCCGCTCCACTCTGAGATGCTCCGCTCTGCTCCGCTCCGCTCTGAGATGCTCCGCTCTGCTCTGAGACGCTCTGAGACGCTCCGCTCTGAGATGCTCCGCTCTGCTCTGAGACGCTCTGCTCCGCTCCGCTCTGAGATGCTCCGCTCTGCTCCGCTCTGCTCTGAGACGCTCTGAAACGCTCCGCTCTGCTCTGAGACGCTCCGCTCTGAGATGCTCCGCTCTGCTCTGAGACGCTCTGCTCCGCTCCGCTCTGAGATGCTCCGCTCTGCTCTGAGACGCTCTGCTCCGCTCCGCTCTGAAACGCTCCGCTCTCTTCTGAGACGCTCCGCTCTGAGATGCTCCGCTCTGCTCTGAGACGCTCTGCTCCGCTCCGCTCTGAGATGCTCCGCTCTGCTCCGCTCCGCTCTGAGACGCTCTGCTCCGCTCCGCTCCGCTCTGAAACGCTCCGCTCTGCTCTGAGACGCTCTGCTCCGCTCCGCTCTGAGACGCTCTGCGCCGCTCCGCTCTGAGATGCTCCGCTCTGCTCTGAGATGCTCCGCTCTGCTCTGAGACGCTCCGCTCTCAGATGCTCCGCTCTGCTCTGAGACGCTCTGCGCCGCTCCGCTCTGAGATGCTCCGCTCTGCTCTGAGATGCTCCGCTCTGCTCTGAGACGCTCTGCTCCGCTCTGAGACGCTCTGCTCCGCTCCGCTCTGCTCTGAGACGCTCTGCTCGCTCCGCTCTGAAACGCTCCGCTCTGCTCTGAGACGCTCTGCTCCGCCCCGCTCTGAGACGCTCTGCGCCGCTCCGCGCCGCTCTGCTCTGAGACGCTCCGCTCTGAGATGCTCCGCTCTGCTCTGAGACGCTCTGCTCCGCTCCGCTCTGAGATGCTCCGCTCTGCTCTGAGATGCTCCGCTCTGCTCTGAGACGCTCTGCTCCGCTCCGCTCTGAGATGCTCCGCTCTGCTCCGCTCCGCTCTGAGACGCTCTGCTCCGCTCCGCTCCGCTCTGAAACGCTCCGCTCTGCTCTGAGACGCTCTGCTCCGCTCCGCTCTGAGACGCTCTGCGCCGCTCCGCTCTGAGATGCTCCGCTCTGCTCTGAGATGCTCCGCTCTGCTCTGAGGCGCTCCGCTCTCAGATGCTCCGCTCTGCTCTGAGACGCTCTGCGCCGTTCCGCTCTGAGATGCTCCGCTCTGCTCTGAGATGCTCCGCTCTGCTCTGAGACGCTCTGCTCCGCTCTGAGACGCTCTGCTCCGCTCCGCTCTGCTCTGAGACGCTCTGCTCGCTCCGCTCTGAAACGCTCCGCTCTGCTCTGAGACGCTCTGCTCCGCCCCGCTCTGAGACGCTCTGCGCCGCTCCGCGCCGCGCCGCTCCGCTCCGCTCCGCTCTGCTCTGAGACGCTCCGCTCTGAGATGCTCCGCTCTGCTCTGAGACGCTCTGCTCCGCTCCGCTCTGAGATGCTCCGCTCTGCTCTGCTCCGCTCTGAGACGCTCTGCTCCGCTCCGCTCTGCTCTGAGACGCTCTGCTCGCTCCGCTCTGAAACGCTCCGCTCTGCTCTGAGACGCTCTGCTCCGCCCCAGATGCTCCACTCTGCTCTGAGACGCTCTGCTCCGCTCCGCTCTGAGATGCTCCGCTCTGCTCCGCTCCGCTCTGAGACGCTCTGCTCCGCTCCGCTCCGCTCTGAAACGCTCCGCTCTGCTCTGAGACGCTCTGCTCCGCTCCGCTCTGAGACGCTCTGCGCCGCTCCGCTCTGAGATGCTCCGCTCTGCTCTGAGATGCTCCGCTCTGCTCTGAGGCGCTCCGCTCTCAGATGCTCCGCTCTGCTCTGAGACGCTCTGCGCCGTTCCGCTCTGAGATGCTCCGCTCTGCTCTGAGATGCTCCGCTCTGCTCTGAGACGCTCTGCTCCGCTCTGAGACGCTCTGCTCCGCTCCGCTCTGCTCTGAGACGCTCTGCTCGCTCCGCTCTGAAACGCTCCGCTCTGCTCTGAGACGCTCTGCTCCGCCCCGCTCTGAGACGCTCTGCGCCGCTCCGCGCCGCGCCGCGCCGCTCCGCTCCGCTCTGCTCTGAGACGCTCCGCTCTGAGATGCTCCGCTCTGCTCTGAGACGCTCTGCTCCGCTCCGCTCTGAGATGCTCCGCTCTGCTCTGCTCCGCTCTGAGACGCTCTGCTCCGCTCCGCTCTGCTCTGAGACGCTCTGCTCGCTCCGCTCTGAAACGCTCCGCTCTGCTCTGAGACGCTCTGCTCCGCCCCACTCTGAGACGCTCTGCGCCGCTCCGCTCTGCTCCGCTCCGCTCTGAGATGCTCTGCTCTGAGACGCTCTGCTCCGCTCCGCTCTGAGATGCTCCGCTCTGCTCTGAGATGCTCCGCTCTGCTCTGAGACGCTCTGCTCCGCTCCGCTCTGAGATGCTCCGCTCCGCTCTGAGACGCTCCGCTCTGAGACTGCTCTGAGACGCTCTGCTCCGCTCCGCTCTGAGACGCTCTGCTCCGCTCCGCTCTGAGACGCTCTGCTCCGCTCCGCTCTGAGATGCTCCGCTCTGCTCTGAGACGCTCCGCTCTGAGATGCTCCGCTCTGCTCTGAGACGCTCTGCTCCGCTCCGCTCTGAGATGCTCCGCTCTGAGACGCTCTGCGCCGCTCCGCTCTGAGACGCTCCGCTCTGAGACGCTCTGCTCCGCTCCGCTCTGAGATGCTCCGCTCTGCTCTGAGATGCTCCGCTCTGCTCTGAGACGCTCCGCTCTGAGATGCTCCGCTCTGCTCTGAGACGCTCTGCTCCGCTCCGCTCTGAGATGCTCCGCTCTGCTCCGCTCCGCTCTGAGATGCTCCGCTCTGCTCTGAGACGCTCTGCTCCGCTCCGCTCTGAGATGCTCCGCTCTGCTCTGAGACGCTCCGCTCTGAGATGCTCCGCTCTGCTCTGAGACGCTCTGCTCCGCTCCGCTGTGAGATGCTCCGCTCTGCTCCGCTCCGCTCTGAGACGCTCTGCTCCGCTCCGCTCCGCTCTGAAACGCTCCGCTCTGCTCTGAGACGCTCTGCTCCGCTCCGCTCTGAGACGCTCTTCGCCGCTCCGCTCTGAGATGCTCCGCTCTGCTCTGAGATGCTCCGCTCTGCTCTGAGACGCTCCGCTCTCAGATGCTCCGCTCTGCTCTGAGACGCTCTGCGCCGCTCCGCTCTGAGATGCTCCGCTCTGCTCTGAGATGCTCCGCTCTGCTCTGAGACGCTTAGCTCCGCTCTGCTCTGAGACGCTCTGCTCTGCTCCGCTCTGCTCCGCTCCGCTCTGAGACGCTCTGCTCCGCTCCGCTCTGAGACGCTCTGCTCCGCTCTGCTCCGCTCCGCTCTGAGATGCTCCGCTCTGAGACGCTCTGCTCCGCTCCGCTCTGAGATGCTCCGCTCTGAGACGCTCCGCTCTGAGACGCATTGCTCTGAGACGCTCTGCTCCGCTCTGAGACGATCTGCTCCGCTCCGCTCTGAGATGGTCCGCTCTGCTCTGAGATGCTCCGCTCTGCTCTGAGACGCTCCGCTCTGAGATGCTCCGGTCTGCTCTGAGACGCTCTGCTCCGCTCCGCTCTGAGATGCTCCGCTCCGCTCTGAGACGCTCTGCTCCGCTCCGCTTTGCTCTGAGACGCTCTGCTCGCTCCGCTCTGAAACGCTCCGCTCTGCTCTGAGACGCTCTGCTCCGCCCCGCTCTGAGACGCTCTGCGCCGCTCCGCTTTGAGATGCTCCGCTCTGCTCTGAGACGCTCCGCTCTGAGATGCTCCGCTCTGCTCTGAGACGCTCTGCTCCGCTCCGCTCTGAGATGCTCCGCTCCGCTCTGAGACGCTCTGCTCCGCTCCGCTCTGCTCTGAGACGCTCTGCTCGCTCCGCTCTGAAACGCTCCGCTCTGCTCTGAGACGCTCTGCTCCGCCCCGCTCTGAGACGCTCTGCGCCGCTCCGCTCTGAGATGCTCCGCTCTGCTCCGCTCCGCTCTGAGATGCTCTGCTCTGAGACGCTCTGCTCCGCTCCGCTCTGAGATGCTCCGCTCTGCTCTGAGATGCTCCGCTCTGCTCTGAGACGCTCCGCTCTGAGATGCTCCGCTCTGCTCTGAGACGCTCTGCTCCGCTCCGCTCTGAGACGCTCTGCTCCGCTCCGCTCTGAGACGCTCCGCTCTGACACGCTCCGCTCTGCTCTGCTCCGCTCCGCTCTGAGATGCTCCGCTCCGCTCTGAGACGCTCCGCTCTGAGACGTTCCGCTCTGAGACTGCTCTGAGACGCTCTGCTCCGCTCCGCTCTGAGATGCTCCGCTCTGCTCCGCTCTGAGACTGCTCTGAGACGCTCTGCTCCGCTCCGCTCTGAGATGCTCCGCTCTGCTCCGCTCCGCTCTGAGACGCTCTGCTCCGCTCCGCTCTGAGACGCTCCGCTCCGCTCTGAGACGCTCTGCTCCGCTCTGAGATGCTCCGCTCTGCTCTGAGACGCTCCGCTCTGAGATGCTCCGCTCTGCTCTGAGACGCTCTGCTCCGCTCCGCTCTGAGATGCTCCGCTCTGAGACGCTCTGCTCCGCTCCGCTCTGAGACGCTCCGCTCTGAGACGCTCTGCTCCGCTCCGCTCTGAGATGCTCCGCTGTGCTCTGAGATGCTCCGCTCTGCTCTGAGACGCTCCGCTCTGAGATGCTCCGCTCTGTTCTGAGACGCTCTGCTCCGCTCCGCTCTGAGATGCTCCGCTCCGCTCTGAGATGCTCCGCTCTGCTCTGAGACGCTCTGAGACGCTCCGCTCTGAGATGCTCCGCTCTGCTCTGAGACGCTCTGCTCCGCTCCGCTCCGCTCTGAAACGCTCCGCTCTGCTCTGAGACGCTCTGCTCCGCTCCGCTCTGAGACGCTCTGCGCCGCTCCGCTCTGAGATGCTCCGCTCTGCTCTGAGATGCTCCGCTCTGCTCTGAGACGCTCTGCTCCGCTCCGCTCTGAGATGCTCCGCTCTGCTCCGCTCCGCTCTGAGACGCTCTGCTCCGCTCCGCTCCGCTCTGAAACGCTCTGCTCTGCTCTGAGACGCTCTGCTCCGCTCCGCTCTGAGACGCTCTGCGCCGCTCCGCTCTGAGATGCTCCGCTCTGCTCTGAGATGCTCCGCTCTGCTCTGAGGCGCTCCGCTCTCAGATGCTCCGCTCTGCTCTGAGACGCTCTGCGCCGTTCCGCTCTGAGATGCTCCGCTCTGCTCTGAGATGCTCCGCTCTGCTCTGAGACGCTCTGCTCCGCTCTGAGACGCTCTGCTCCGCTCCGCTCTGCTCTGAGACGCTCTGCTCGCTCCGCTCTGAAACGCTCCGCTCTGCTCTGAGACGCTCTGCTCCGCCCCGCTCCGCTCCGCTCTGCTCTGAGACGCTCCGCTCTGAGATACTCCGCTCTGCTCTGAGACGCTCTGCTCCGCTCCGCTCCGCTCTGCTCCGCTCTGCTCTGCTCCGCTCTGAGACGCTCTGCTCCGCTCCGCTCTGCTCTGAGACGCTCTGCTCGCTCCGCTCTGAAACGCTCCGCTCTGCTCTGAGACGCTCTGCTCCGCCCCACTCTGAGACGCTCTGCGCCGCTCCGCTCTGCTCCGCTCCGCTCTGAGATGCTCTGCTCTGAGACGCTCTGCTCCGCTCCGCTCTGAGATGCTCCGCTCTTCTCTGAGATGCTCCGCTCTGCTCTGAGACGCTCTGCTCCGCTCCGCTCTGAGATGCTCCGCTCCGCTCTGAGACGCTCCGCTCTGAGACGCTCCGCTCTGAGACTGCTCTGAGACGCTCTGCTCCGCTCCGCTCTGAGACGCTCTGCTCCGCTCCGCTCTGAGACGCTCTGCTCCGCTCCGCTCTGAGATGCTCCGCTCTGCTCTGAGACGCTCCGCTCTGAGATGCTCCGCTCTGCTCTGAGACGCTCTGCTCCGCTCCGCTCTGAGATGCTCCGCTCTGAGACGCTCTGCGCCGCTCCGCTCTGAGACGCTCCGCTCTGAGACGCTCTGCTCCGCTCCGCTCTGAGATGCTCCGCTCTGCTCTGAGATGCTCCGCTCTGCTCTGAGACGCTCCGCTCTGAGATGCTCCGCTCTGCTCTGAGACGCTCTGCTCCGCTCCGCTCTGAGATGCTCCGCTCTGCTCCGCTCCGCTCTGAGATGCTCCGCTCTGCTCTGAGACGCTCTGCTCCGCTCCGCTCTGAGATGCTCCGCTCTGCTCTGAGACGCTCCGCTCTGAGATGCTCCGCTCTGCTCTGAGACGCTCTGCTCCGCTCCGCTCTGAGATGCTCCGCTCTGCTCCGCTCCGCTCTGAGACGCTCTGCTCCGCTCCGCTCCGCTCTGAAACGCTCCGCTCTGCTCTGAGACGCTCTGCTCCGCTCCGCTCTGAGACGCTCTGCGCCGCTCCGCTCTGAGATGCTCCGCTCTGCTCTGAGATGCTCCGCTCTGCTCTGAGACGCTCCGCTCTCAGATGCTCCGCTCTGCTCTGAGACGCTCTGCGCCGCTCCGCTCTGAGATGCTCCGCTCTGCTCTGAGATGCTCCGCTCTGCTCTGAGACGCTTAGCTCCGCTCCGCTCTGCTCTGAGACGCTCTGCTCTGCTCCGCTCTGAGATGCTCCGCTCTGCTCCGCTCCGCTCTGAGACGCTCTGCTCCGCTCCGTCTGAGATGCTCCGCTCTGAGACGCTCTGCTCCGCTCCGCTCTGAGACGCTCTGCTCCGCTCCGCTCTGAGATGCTCCGCTCTGAGACGCTCCGCTCTGAGACGCATTGCTCTGAGACGCTCTGCTCCGCTCTGAGACGCTCTGCTCCGCTCCGCTCTGAGATGGTCCGCTCTGCTCTGAGATGCTCCGCTCTGCTCTGAGACGCTCCGCTCTGAGATGCTCCGGTCTGCTCTGAGACGCTCTGCTCTGCTCCGCTCTGAGATGCTCCGCTCCGCTCTGAGACGCTCTGCTCCGCTCCGCTTTGCTCTGAGACGCTCTGCTCGCTCCGCTCTGAAACGCTCCGCTCTGCTCTGAGACGCTCTGCTCCGCCCCGCTCTGAGACGCTCTGCGCCGCTCCGCTCTGAGATGCTCCGCTCTGCTCTGAGACGCTCCGCTCTGAGATGCTCCGCTCTGCTCTGAGACGCTCTGCTCCGCTCCGCTCTGAGATGCTCCGCTCCGCTCTGAGACGCTCTGCTCCGCTCCGCTCTGCTCTGAGACGCTCTGCTCGCTCCGCTCTGAAACGCTCCGCTCTGCTCTGAGACGCTCTGCTCCGCCCCGCTCTGAGACGCTCTGCGCCGCTCCGCTCTGAGATGCTCCGCTCTGAGATGCTCTGCTCTGAGACGCTCCGCTCTGAGATGCTCCGCTCTGCTCTGAGATGCTCCGCTCTGCTCTGAGACGCTCCGCTCTGAGATGCTCCGCTCTGCTCTGAGACGCTCTGCTCCGCTCCGCTCTGAGACGCTCTGCTCCGCTCCGCTCTGAGACGCTCCGCTCTGACACGCTCCGCTCTGCTCTGAGACGCTCTGCTCCGCTCCGCTCTGAGATGCTCCGCTCCGCTCTGAGACGCTCCGCTCTGAGACGTTCCGCTCTGAGACTGCTCTGAGACGCTCTGCTCCGCTCCGCTCTGAGATGCTCCGCTCTGCTCCGCTCTGAGACTGCTCTGAGACGCTCTGCTCCGCTCCGCTCTGAGATGCTCCGCTCTGCTCCGCTCCGCTCTGAGACGCTCTGCTCCGCTCCGCTCTGAGACGCTCCGCTCCGCTCTGAGACGCTCTGCTCCGCTCTGCTCCGCTCTGAGATGCTCCGCTCTGCTCTGAGACGCTCCGCTCTGAGATGCTCCGCTCTGCTCTGAGACGCTCTGCTCCGCTCCGCTCTGAAATGCTCCGCTCTGAGACGATCTGCTCCGCTCCGCTCTGAGACGCTCCGCTCTGAGACGCTCTGCTCCGCTCCCCTCTGAGATGCTCCGCTGTGCTCTGAGATGCTCCGCTCTGCTCTGAGACGCTCCGCTCTGAGATGCTCCGCTCTGTTCTGAGACGCTCTGCTCCGCTCCGCTCTGAGATGCTCCGCTCTGCTCCGCTCCGCTCTGAGATGCTCCGCTCTGCTCTGAGACGCTCTGAGACGCTCCGCTCTGAGATGCTCCGCTCTGCTCTGAGACGCTCTGCTCCGCTCCGCTCTGAGATGCTCCGCTCTGCTCCGCTCTGCTCTGAGACGCTCTGAAACGCTCCGCTCTGCTCTGAGACGCTCCGCTCTGAGATGCTCCGCTCTGCTCTGAGACGCTCTGCTCCGCTCCGCTCTGAGATGCTCCGCTCTGCTCTGAGACGCTCTGCTCCGCTCCGCTCTGAAACGCTCCGCTCTGCTCTGAGACGCTCCGCTCTGAGATGCTCCGCTCTGCTCTGAGACGCTCTGCTCCGCTCCGCTCTGAGATTTTCCGCTCTGCTCCGCTCCGCTCTGAGACGCTCTGCTCCGCTCTGAAACGCTCCGCTCTGCTCTGAGACGCTCTGCTCCGCTCCGCTCTGAGACGCTCTGCGCCGCTCTGCTCTGAGATGCTCCGCTCTGCTCTGAGACGCTCCGCTCTCAGATGCTCCGCTCTGCTCTGAGACGCTCTGCGCCGCTCCGCTCTGAGATGCTCCGCTCTGCTCTGAGATGCTCCGCTCTGCTCTGAGACGCTCTGCTCCGCTCTGAGACGCTCTGCTCCGCTCCGCTCTGCTCTGAGACGCTCTGCTCGCTCCGCTCTGAAACGCTCCGCTCTGCTCTGAGACGCTCTGCTCCGCCCCGCTCTGAGACGCTCTGCTCCGCCCCGCTCTGAGACGCTCTGCGCCGCTCCGCGCCGCTCTGCTCTGAGACGCTCCGCTCTGAGATGCTCCGCTCTGCTCTGAGACGCTCTGCTCCGCTCCGCTCTGAGATGCTCCGCTCTGCTCTGAGATGCTCCGCTCTGCTCTGAGACGCTCTGCTCCGCTCCGCTCTGAGATGCTCCGCTCTGCTCCGCTCCGCTCCGCTCTGCTCTGAGATGCTCCGCTCTGCTCTGAGGCGCTCCGCTCTCAGATGCTCCGCTCTGCTCTGAGACGCTCTGCGCCGTTCCGCTCTGAGATGCTCCGCTCTGCTCTGAGATGCTCCGCTCTGCTCTGAGACGCTCTGCTCCGCTCTGAGACGCTCTGCTCCGCTCCGCTCTGCTCTGAGACGCTCTGCTCGCTCCGCTCTGAAACGCTCCGCTCTGCTCTGAGACGCTCTGCTCCGCCCCGCTCTGAGACGCTCTGCGCCGCTCCGCGCCGCGCCGCGCCGCTCCGCTCCGCTCTGCTCTGAGACGCTCCGCTCTGAGATGCTCCGCTCTGCTCTGAGACGCTCTGCTCCGCTCCGCTCTGAGATGCTCCGCTCTGCTCTGCTCCGCTCTGAGACGCTCTGCTCCGCTCCGCTCTGCTCTGAGACGCTCTGCTCGCTCCGCTCTGAAACGCTCCGCTCTGCTCTGAGACGCTCTGCTCCGCCCCACTCTGAGACGCTCTGCGCCGCTCCGCTCTGCTCCGCTCCGCTCTGCTCCGCTCCGCTCTGAGATGCTCTGCTCTGAGACGCTCTGCTCCGCTCCGCTCTGAGATGCTCCGCTCCGCTCTGAGACGCTCCGCTCTGAGACGCTCCGCTCTGAGACTGCTCTGAGACGCTCTGCTCCGCTCCGCTCTGAGACGCTCTGCTCCGCTCCGCTCTGAGACGCTCTGCTCCGCTCCGCTCTGAGATGCTCCGCTCTGCTCTGAGACGCTCCGCTCTGAGATGCTCCGCTCTGCTCTGAGACGCTCTGCTCCGCTCCGCTCTGAGATGCTCCGCTCTGAGACGCTCTGCGCCGCTCCGCTCTGAGACGCTCCGCTCTGAGACGCTCTGCTCCGCTCCGCTCTGAGATGCTCCGCTCTGCTCTGAGATGCTCCGCTCTGCTCTGAGACGCTCCGCTCTGAGATGCTCCGCTCTGCTCTGAGACGCTCTGCTCCGCTCCGCTCTGAGATGCTCCGCTCTGCTCCGCTCCGCTCTGAGATGCTCCGCTCTGCTCTGAGACGCTCTGCTCCGCTCCGCTCTGAGATGCTCCGCTCTGCTCTGAGACGCTCCGCTCTGAGATGCTCCGCTCTGCTCTGAGACGCTCTGCTCCGCTCCGCTCTGAGATGCTCTGCTCTGCTCCGCTCCGCTCTGAGACGCTCTGCTCCGCTCCGCTCCGCTCTGAAACGCTCCGCTCTGCTCTGAGACGCTCTGCTCCGCTCCGCTCTGAGACGCTCTGCGCCGCTCCGCTCTGAGATGCTCCGCTCTGCTCTGAGATGCTCCGCTCTGCTCTGAGACGCTCCGCTCTCAGATGCTCCGCTCTGCTCTGAGACGCTCTGCGCCGCTCCGCTCTGAGATGCTCCGCTCTGCTCTGAGATGCTCCGCTCTGCTCTGAGACGCTTAGCTCCGCTCTGCTCTGAGACGCTCTGCTCTGCTCCGCTCTGAGATGCTCCGCTCTGCTCCGCTCCGCTCTGAGACGCTCTGCTCCGCTCCGCTCTGAGATGCTCCGCTCTGAGACGCTCTGCTCCGCTCCGCTCTGAGATGCTCCGCTCTGAGACGCTCCGCTCTGAGACGCATTGCTCTGAGACGCTCTGCTCCGCTCTGAGACGCTCTGCTCCGCTCCGCTCTGAGATGGTCCGCTCTGCTCTGAGATGCTCCGCTCTGCTCTGAGACGCTCCGCTCTGAGATGCTCCGGTCTGCTCTGAGACGCTCTGCTCCGCTCCGCTCTGAGATGCTCGGCTCCGCTCTGAGACGCTCCGCTTTGCTCTGAGACGCTCTGCTCGCTCCGCTCTGAAACGCTCCGCTCTGCTCTGAGACGCTCTGCTCCGCCCCGCTCTGAGACGCTCTGCGCCGCTCCGCTCTGAGATGCTCCGCTCTGCTCTGAGACGCTCCGCTCTGAGATGCTCCGCTCTGCTCTGAGACGCTCTGCTCCGCTCCGCTCTGAGATGCTCCGCTCCGCTCTGAGACGCTCTGCTCCGCTCCGCTCTGCTCTGAGACGCTCTGCTCGCTCCGCTCTGAAACGCTCCGCTCTGCTCTGAGACGCTCTGCTCCGCTCCGCTCTGAGATGCTCTGCTCTGCTCCGCTCCGCTCTGAGACGCTCTGCTCCGCTCCGCTCCGCTCTGAAACGCTCCGCTCTGCTCTGAGACGCTCTGCTCCGCTCCGCTCTGAGACGCTCTGCGCCGCTCCGCTCTGAGATGCTCCGCTCTGCTCTGAGATGCTCCGCTCTGCTCTGAGACGCTCCGCTCTCAGATGCTCCGCTCTGCTCTGAGACGCTCTGCGCCGCTCCGCTCTGAGATGCTCCGCTCTGCTCTGAGATGCTCCGCTCTGCTCTGAGACGCTTAGCTCCGCTCTGCTCTGAGACGCTCTGCTCTGCTCCGCTCTGAGATGCTCCGCTCTGCTCCGCTCCGCTCTGAGACGCTCTGCTCCGCTCCGCTCTGAGATGCTCCGCTCTGAGACGCTCTGCTCCGCTCCGCTCTGAGATGCACCGCTCTGAGACGCTCCGCTCTGAGACGCATTGCTCTGAGACGCTCTGCTCCGCTCTGAGACGCTCTGCTCCGCTCCGCTCTGAGATGGTCCGCTCTGCTCTGAGATGCTCCGCTCTGCTCTGAGACGCTCCGCTCTGAGATGCTCCGGTCTGCTCTGAGACGCTCTGCTCCGCTCCGCTCTGAGATGCTCCGCTCCGCTCTGAGACGCTCTGCTCCGCTCCGCTTTGCTCTGAGACGCTCTGCTCGCTCCGCTCTGAAACGCTCCGCTCTGCTCTGAGATGCTCTGCTCCGCCCCGCTCTGAGACGCTCTGCGCCGCTCCGCTCTGAGATGCTCCGCTCTGCTCTGAGACGCTCCGCTCTGAGATGCTCCGCTCTGCTCTGAGACGCTCTGCTCCGCTCCGCTCTGAGATGCTCCGCTCCGCTCTGAGACGCTCTGCTCCGCTCCGCTCTGCTCTGAGACGCTCTGCTCGCTCCGCTCTGAAACGCTCCGCTCTGCTCTGAGACGCTCTGCTCCGCCCCGCTCTGAGACGCTCTGCGCCGCTCCGCTCTGAGATGCTCTGCTCTGCTCCGCTCCGCTCTGAGATGCTCTGCTCTGAGACGCTCTGCTCCGCTCCGCTCTGAGATGCTCCGCTCTGCTCTGAGATGCTCCGCTCTGCTCTGAGACGCTCCGCTCTGAGATGCTCCTCTCTGCTCTGAGACGCTCTGCTCCGCTCCGCTCTGAGACGCTCCGCTCTGAGACGCTCCGCTCTGACACGCTCCGCTCTGCTCTGAGACGCTCTGCTCCGCTCCGCTCTGAGATGCTCCGCTCCGCTCTGAGACGCTCCGCTCTGAGACGTTCCGCTCTGAGACTGCTCTGAGACGCTCTGCTCCGCTCCGCTCTGAGATGCTCCGCTCTGAGACTGCTCTGAGACGCTCTGCTCCGCTCCGCTCTGAGATGCTCCGCTCTGCTCCGCTCCGCTCTGAGACGCTCTGCTCCGCTCCGCTCTGAGACGCTCCGCTCCGCTCTGAGACGCTCTGCTCCGCTCTGAGATGCTCCGCTCTGCTCTGAGACGCTCCGCTCTGAGATGCTCCGCTCTGCTCTGAGACGCTCTGCTCCGCTCCGCTCTGAGATGCTCCGCTCTGAGACGCTCTGCTCCGCTCCGCTCTGAGACGCTCCGCTCTGAGACGCTCCGCTCTGAGACGCTCTGCTCCGCTCCGCTCTGAGATGCTCCGCTGTGCTCTGAGATGCTCCGCTCTGCTCTGAGACGCTCCGCTCTGAGATGCTCCGCTCTGTTCTGAGACGCTCTGCTCCGCTCCGCTCTGAGATGCTCCGCTCTGCTCCGCTCCGCTCTGAGATGCTCCGCTCTGCTCTGAGACGCTCTGAGACGCTCCGCTCTAAGATGCTCCGCTCTGCTCTGAGACGCTCTGCTCCGCTCCGCTCTGAGATGCTCCGCTCTGCTCCGCTCTGCTCTGAGACGCTCTGAAACGCTCCGCTCTGCTCTGAGACGCTCCGCTCTGAGACGCTCCGCTCCGCTCTGAGACGCTCTGCTCCGCTCTGCTCCGCTCTGAGATGCTCCGCTCTGCTCTGAGACGCTCCGCTCTGAGATGCTCCGCTCTGCTCTGAGACGCTCTGCTCCGCTCCGCTCTGAGATGCTCCGCTCTGAGACGCTCTGCTCCGCTCCGCTCTGCTCCGCTCCGCTCTGCTCCGCTCCGCTCTGAGACGCTCCGCTCTGAAACGCTCCGCTCTGCTCTGAGACGCTCTGCTCCGCTCCGCTCTGAGATGCTCTGCTCTGCTCCGCTCCGCTCTGAGACGCTCTGCTCCGCTCCGCTCCGCTCTGAAACGCTCCGCTCTGCTCTGAGACTCTCTGCTCCGCTCCGCTCTGAGACGCTCTGCGCCGCTCCGCTCTGAGATGCTCCGCTCTGCTCTGAGATGCTCCGCTCTGCTCTGAGACGCTCCGCTCTCAGATGCTCCGCTCTGCTCTGAGACGCTCTGCGCCGCTCCGCTCTGAGATGCTCCGCTCTGCTCTGAGATGCTCCGCTCTGCTCTGAGACGCTTAGCTCCGCTCTGCTCTGAGACGCTCTGCTCTGCTCCGCTCTGAGATGCTCCGCTCTGCTCCGCTCCGCTCTGAGACGCTCTGCTCCGCTCCGCTCTGAGATGCTCCGCTCTGAGACGCTCTGCTCCGCTCCGCTCTGAGATGCACCGCTCTGAGACGCTCCGCTCTGAGACGCATTGCTCTGAGACGCTCTGCTCCGCTCTGAGACGCTCTGCTCCGCTCCGCTCTGAGATGGTCCGCTCTGCTCTGAGATGCTCCGCTCTGCTCTGAGACGCTCCGCTCTGAGATGCTCCGGTCTGCTCTGAGACGCTCTGCTCCGCTCCGCTCTGAGATGCTCCGCTCCGCTCTGAGACGCTCTGCTCCGCTCCGCTTTGCTCTGAGACGCTCTGCTCGCTCCGCTCTGAAACGCTCCGCTCTGCTCTGAGATGCTCTGCTCCGCCCCGCTCTGAGACGCTCTGCGCCGCTCCGCTCTGAGATGCTCCGCTCTGCTCTGAGACGCTCCGCTCTGAGATGCTCCGCTCTGCTCTGAGACGCTCTGCTCCGCTCCGCTCTGAGATGCTCCGCTCCGCTCTGAGACGCTCTGCTCCGCTCCGCTCTGCTCTGAGACGCTCTGCTCGCTCCGCTCTGAAACGCTCCGCTCTGCTCTGAGACGCTCTGCTCCGCCCCGCTCTGAGACGCTCTGCGCCGCTCCGCTCTGAGATGCTCTGCTCTGCTCCGCTCCGCTCTGAGATGCTCTGCTCTGAGACGCTCTGCTCCGCTCCGCTCTGAGATGCTCCGCTCTGCTCTGAGATGCTCCGCTCTGCTCTGAGACGCTCCGCTCTGAGATGCTCCTCTCTGCTCTGAGACGCTCTGCTCCGCTCCGCTCTGAGACGCTCCGCTCTGAGACGCTCCGCTCTGACACGCTCCGCTCTGCTCTGAGACGCTCTGCTCCGCTCCGCTCTGAGATGCTCCGCTCCGCTCTGAGACGCTCCGCTCTGAGACGTTCCGCTCTGAGACTGCTCTGAGACGCTCTGCTCCGCTCCGCTCTGAGATGCTCCGCTCTGAGACTGCTCTGAGACGCTCTGCTCCGCTCCGCTCTGAGACGCTCCGCTCTGAGACGCTCTGCTCCGCTCCGCTCTGAGATGCTCCGCTCTGCTCTGAGATGCCCCGCTCTGCTCTGAGACGCTCCGCTCTGAGATGCTCCGCTCTGCTCTGAGACGCTCTGCTCCGCTCCGCTCTGAGATGCTCCGCTCTGCTCCGCTCCGCTCTGAGATGCTCCGCTCTGCTCTGAGACGCTCTGCTCCGCTCCGCTCTGAGATGCTCCGCTCTGCTCTGAGACGCTCCGCTCTGAGATGCTCCGCTCTGCTCTGAGACGCTCTGCTCCGCTCCGCTCTGAGATGCTCCGCTCTGCTCCGCTCCGCTCTGAGACGCTCTGCTCCGCTCCGCTCTGAGATGCTCCGCTCTGAGACGCTCTGCTCCGCTCCGCTCTGAGACGCTCTGCTCCGCTCCGCTCTGAGACGCTCCGCTCTGAGACGCATTGCTCTGAGACGCTCTGCTCCGCTCTGAGACGCTCTGCTCCGCTCCGCTCTGAGATGGTCCGCTCTGCTCTGAGATGCTCCGCTCTGCTCTGAGACGCTCCGCTCTGAGATGCTCCGGTCTGCTCTGAGACGCTCTGCTCCGCTCCGCTCTGAGATGCTCCGCTCCGCTCTGAGACGCTCTGCTCCGCTCCGCTTTGCTCTGAGACGCTCTGCTCGCTCCGCTCTGAAACGCTCCGCTCTGCTCTGAGACGCTCTGCTCCGCCCCGCTCTGAGACGCTCTGCGCCGCTCCGCTCTGAGATGCTCCGCTCTGCTCTGAGACGCTCCGCTCTGAGATGCTCCGCTCTGCTCTGAGACGCTCTGCTCCGCTCCGCTCTGAGATGCTCCGCTCCGCTCTGAGACGCTCTGCTCCGCTCCGCTCTGCTCTGAGACGCTCTGCTCGCTCCGCTCTGAAACGCTCCGCTCTGCTCTGAGACGCTCTGCTCCGCCCCGCTCTGAGACGCTCTGCGCCGCTCCGCTCTGAGATGCTCCGCTCTGCTCCGCTCCGCTCTGAGATGCTCTGCTCTGAGACGCTCTGCTCCGCTCCGCTCTGAGATGCTCCGCTCTGCTCTGAGATGCTCCGCTCTGCTCTGAGACGCTCCGCTCTGAGATGCTCCGCTCTGCTCTGAAACGCTCTGCTCCGCTCCGCTCTGAGACGCTCTGCTCCGCTCCGCTCTGAGACGCTCCGCTCTGACACGCTCCGCTCTGCTCTGAGACGCTCTGCTCCGCTCCGCTCTGAGATGCTCCGCTCCGCTCTGAGACGCTCGGCTCTGAGACGTTCCGCTCTGAGACTGCTCTGAGACGCTCTGCTCCGCTCCGCTCTGAGATGCTCCGCTCTGCTCCGCTCTGAGACTGCTCTGAGACGCTCTGCTCCGCTCCGCTCTGAGATGCTCCGCTCTGCTCCGCTCCGCTCTGAGACGCTCTGCTCCGCTCCGCTCTGAGACGCTCCGCTCCGCTCTGAGACGCTCTGCTCCGCTCTGAGATGCTCCGCTCTGCTCTGAGACGCTCCGCTCTGAGATGCTCCGCTCTGCTCTGAGACGCTCTGCTCCGCTCCGCTCTGAGATGCTCCGCTCTGAGACGCTCTGCTCCGCTCCGCTCTGAGACGCTCCGCTCTGAGACGCTCTGCTCCGCTCCGCTCTGAGATGCTCCGCTGTGCTCTGAGATGCTCCGCTCTGCTCTGAGATGCTCCGCTCTGAGATGCTCCGCTCTGTTCTGAGACGCTCTGCTCCGCTCCGCTCTGAGATGCTCCGCTCTGCTCCGCTCCGCTCTGAGATGCTCCGCTCTGCTCTGAGACGCTCTGAGACGCTCCGCTCTGAGATGCTCCGCTCTGCTCTGAGACGCTCCGCTCCGCTCCGCTCCGCTCTGAAACGCTCCGCTCTGCTCTGAGACGCTCTGCTCCGCTCCGCTCTGAGACGCTCTGCGCCGCTCCGCTCTGAGATGCTCCGCTCTGCTCTGAGATGCTCCGCTCTGCTCCGCTCCGCTCTGAGACGCTCTGCGCCGCTCCGCTCTGAGATGCTCCGCTCTGCTCTGAGATGCTCCGCTCTGCTCTGAGACGCTCTGCTCCGCTCCGCTCTGAGATGCTCCGCTCTGCTCCGCTCCGCTCTGAGACGCTCTGCTCCGCTCCGCTCCGCTCTGAAACGCTCCGCTCTGCTCTGAGACGCTCTGCTCCGCTCCGCTCTGAGACGCTCTGCGCCGCTCCGCTCTGAGATGCTCCGCTCTGCTCTGAGATGCTCCGCTCTGCTCTGAGGCGCTCCGCTCTCAGATGCTCCGCTCTGCTCTGAGACGCTCTGCGCCGTTCCGCTCTGAGATGCTCCGCTCTGCTCTGAGATACTCCGCTCTGCTCTGAGACGCTCTGCTCCGCTCTGAGACGCTCTGCTCCGCTCCGCTCTGCTCTGAGACGCTCTGCTCGCTCCGCTCTGAAACGCTCCGCTCTGCTCTGAGACGCTCTGCTCCGCCCCGCTCTGAGACGCTCTGCGCCGCTCCGCGCCGCTCCGCTCCGCTCTGCTCTGAGACGCTCCGCTCTGAGATGCTCCGCTCTGCTCTGAGACGCTCTGCTCCGCTCCGCTCTGAGATGCTCCGCTCTGCTCTGCTCCGCTCTGAGACGCTCTGCTCCGCTCCGCTCTGCTCTGACTCGCTCTGCTCGCTCCGCTCTGAAACGCTCCGCTCTGCTCTGAGACGCTCTGCTCCGCCCCACTCTGAGACGCTCTGCGCCGCTCCGCTCTGCTCCGCTCCGCTCTGAGATGCTCTGCTCTGAGACGCTCTGCTCCGCTCCGCTCTGAGATGCTCCGCTCTAGTCTGAGATGCTCCGCTCTGCTCTGAGACGCTCTGCTCCGCTCTGCTCCGCTCCGCTCTGAGATGCTCCGCTCCGCTCTGAGACGCTCCGCTCTGAGACGCTCCGCTCTGAGACTGCTCTGAGACGCTCTGCTCCGCTCCGCTCTGAGACGCTCTGCTCCGCTCCGCTCTGAGACGCTCTGCTCTGCTCCGCTCCGCTCTGAGATGCTCCGCTCTGCTCTGAGACGCTCCGCTCTGAGATGCTCCGCTCTGCTCTGAGACGCTCTGCTCCGCTCCGCTCTGAGATGCTCCGCTCTGAGACGCTCTGCGCCGCTCCGCTCTGAGACGCTCCGCTCTGAGACGCTCTGCTCCGCTCCGCTCTGAGATGCTCCGCTCTGCTCTGAGATGCTCCGCTCTGCTCTGAGACGCTCCGCTCTGAGATGCTCCGCTCTGCTCTGAGACGCTCTGCTCCGCTCCGCTCTGAGATGCTCCGCTCTGCTCCGCTCCGCTCTGAGATGCTCCGCTCTGCTCTGAGACGCTCTGCTCCGCTCCGCTCTGAGATGCTCCGCTCTGCTCTGAGACGCTCCGCTCTGAGATGCTCCGCTCTGCTCTGAGACGCTCTGCTCCGCTCCGCTCTGAGATGCTCCGCTCTGCTCCGCTCCGCTCTGAGACGCTCTGCTCCGCTCCGCTCCGCTCTGAAACGCTCCGCTCTGCTCTGAGACGCTCTGCTCCGCTCCGCTCTGAGACGCTCTGCGCCGCTCCGCTCTGAGATGCTCCGCTCTGCTCTGAGATGCTCCGCTCTGCTCTGAGACGCTCCGCTCTCAGATGCTCCGCTCTGCTCTGAGACGCTCTGCGCCGCTCCGCTCTGAGATGCTCCGCTCTGCTCTGAGATGCTCCGCTCTGCTCTGAGACGCTTAGCTCCGCTCCGCTCTGCTCTGAGACGCTCTGCTCTGCTCCGCTCTGAGATGCTCCGCTCTGCTCCGCTCCGCTCTGAGACGCTCTGCTCCGCTCCGCTCTGAGATGCTCCGCTCTGAGACGCTCTGCTCCGCTCCGCTCTGAGACGCTCTGCTCCGCTCCGCTCTGAGATGCTCCGCTCTGAGACGCTCCGCTCTGAGACGCATTGCTCTGAGACGCTCTGCTCCGCTCTGAGACGCTCTGCTCCGCTCCGCTCTGAGATGGTCCGCTCTGCTCTGAGATGCTCCGCTCTGCTCTGAGACGCTCCGCTCTGAGATGCTCCGGTCTGCTCTGAGACGCTCTGCTCCGCTCCGCTCTGAGATGCTCCGCTCCGCTCTGAGACGCTCTGCTCCGCTCCGCTTTGCTCTGAGACGCTCTGCTCGCTCCGCTCTGAAACGCTCCGCTCTGCTCTGAGACGCTCTGCTCCGCCCCGCTCTGAGACGCTCTGCGCCGCTCCGCTCTGATATGCTCCGCTCTGCTCTGAGACGCTCCGCTCTGAGATGCTCCGCTCTGCTCTGAGACGCTCTGCTCCGCTCCGCTCTGAGATGCTCCGCTCCGCTCTGAGACGCTCTGCTCCGCTCCGCTCTGCTCTGAGACGCTCTGCTCGCTCCGCTCTGAAACGCTCCGCTCTGCTCTGAGACGCTCTGCTCCGCCCCGCTCTGAGACGCTCTGCGCCGCTCCGCTCTGAGATGCTCCGCTCCGCTCTGAGATGCTCTGCTCTGAGACGCTCTGCTCCGCTCCGCTCTGAGATGCTCCGCTCTGCTCTGAGATGCTCCGCTCTGCTCTGAGACGCTCCGCTCTGAGATGCTCCGCTCTGCTCTGAGACGCTCCGCTCTGAGACGCTCTGCTCCGCTCCGCTCTGAGACGCTCCGCTCTGACACGCTCCGCTCTGCTCTGAGACGCTCTGCTCCGCTCCGCTCTGAGATGCTCCGCTCCGCTCTGAGACGCTCCGCTCTGAGACGTTCCGCTCTGAGACTGCTCTGAGACGCTCTGCTCCGCTCCGCTCTGAGATGCTCCGCTCTGCTCCGCTCTGAGACTGCTCTGAGACGCTCTGCTCCGCTCCGCTCTGAGATGCTCCGCTCTGCTCCGCTCCGCTCTGAGACGCTCTGCTCCGCTCCGCTCTGAGACGCTCCGCTCCGCTCTGAGACGCTCTGCTCCGCTCTGAGATGCTCCGCTCTGCTCTGAGACGCTCCGCTCTGAGATGCTCCGCTCTGCTCTGAGACGCTCTGCTCCGCTCCGCTCTGAGATGCTCCGCTCTGAGACGCTCTGCTCCGCTCCTCTCTGAGACGCTCCGCTCTGAGACGCTCTGCTCCGCTCCGCTCTGAGATGCTCCGCTGTGCTCTGAGATGCTCCGCTCTGCTCTGAGACGCTCCGCTCTGAGATGCTCCGCTCTGTTCTGAGACGCTCTGCTCCGCTCCGCTCTGAGATGCTCCGCTCTGCTCCGCTCCGCTCTGAGATGCTCCGCTCTGCTCTGAGACGCTCTGAGACGCTCCGCTCTGAGATGCTCCGCTCTGCTCTGAGACGCTCTGCTCCGCTCCGCTCTGAGATGCTCCGCTCTGCTCCGCTCTGCTCTGAGACGCTCTGAAACGCTCCGCTCTGCTCTGAGACGCTCCGCTCTGAGATGCTCCGCTCTGCTCTGAGACGCTCTGCTCCGCTCCGCTCTGAGATGCTCCGCTCTGCTCTGAGACGCTCTGCTCCGCTCCGCTCTGAAACGCTCCGCTCTGCTCTGAGACGCTCCGCTCTGAGATGCTCCGCTCTGCTCTGAGACGCTCTGCTCCGCTCCGCTCTGAGATGCTCCGCTCTGCTCCGCTCCGCTCTGAGACGCTCTGCTCCGCTCCGCTCCGCTCTGAAACGCTCCGCTCTGCTCTGAGACGCTCTGCTCCGCTCCGCTCTGAGACGCTCTGCGCCGCTCCGCTCTGAGATGCTCCGCTCTGCTCTGAGATGCTCCGCTCTGCTCTGAGACGCTCCGCTCTCAGATGCTCCGCTCTGCTCTGAGACGCTCTGCGCCGCTCCGCTCTGAGATGCTCCGCTCTGCTCTGAGATGCTCCGCTCTGCTCTGAGACGCTCTGCTCCGCTCTGAGACGCTCTGCTCCGCTCCGCTCTGCTCTGAGACGCTCTGCTCGCTCCGCTCTGAAACGCTCCGCTCTGCTCTGAGACGCTCTGCTCCGCCCCGCTCTGAGACGCTCTGCGCCGCTCCGCGCCGCTCTGCTCTGAGACGCTCCGCTCTGAGATGCTCCGCTCTGCTCTGAGACGCTCTGCTCCGCTCCGCTCTGAGATGCTCCGCTCTGCTCTGAGATGCTCCGCTCTGCTCTGAGACGCTCTGCTCCGCTCCGCTCTGAGATGCTCCGCTCTGCTCCGCTCCGCTCTGAGACGCTCTGCTCCGCTCCGCTCCGCTCTGAAACGCTCCGCTCTGCTCTGAGACGCTCTGCTCCGCTCCGCTCTGAGACGCTCTGCGCCGCTCCGCTCTGAGATGCTCCGCTCTGCTCTGAGATGATCCGCTCTGCTCTGAGGCGCTCCGCTCTCAGATGCTCCGCTCTGCTCTGAGACGCTCTGCGCCGTTCCGCTCTGAGATGCTCCGCTCTGCTCTGAGATGCTCCGCTCTGCTCTGAGACGCTCTGCTCCGCTCTGAGACGCTCTGCTCCGCTCCGCTCTGCTCTGAGACGCTCTGCTCCGCTCCGCTCTGAGATGCTCCGCTCCGCTCTGAGACGCTCCGCTCTGAGACTGCTCTGAGACGCTCTGCTCCGCTCCGCTCTGAGACGCTCTGCTCCGCTCCGCTCTGAGACGCTTTGCTCCGCTCCGCTCTGAGATGCTCCGCTCTGCTCTGAGACGCTCCGCTCTGAGATGCTCCGCTCTGCTCTGAGACGCTCTGCTCCGCTCCGCTCTGAGATGCTCCGCTCTGAGACGCTCTGCGCCGCTCCACTCTGAGACGCTCCGCTCTGAGACGCTCTGCTCCGCTCCGCTCTGAGATGCTCCGCTCTGCTCTGAGATGCTCCGCTCTGCTCTGAGACGCTCCGCTCTGAGATGCTCCGCTCTGCTCTGAGACGCTCCGCTCTGAGATGCTCCGCTCTGCTCTGATACGCTCTGCTCCGCTCCGCTCTGAGATGCTCCGCTCTGCTCCGCTCCGCTCTGAGATGCTCCGCTCTGCTCTGAGACGCTCTGCTCCGCTCCGCTCTGAGATGCTCCGCTCTGCTCTGAGACGCTCCGCTCTGAGATGCTCCGCTCTGCTCTGAGACGCTCTGCTCCGCTCCGCTGTGAGATGCTCCGCTCTGCTCCGCTCCGCTCTGAGACGCTCTGCTCCGCTCCGCTCCGCTCTGAAACGCTCCGCTCTGCTCTGAGACGCTCTGCTCCGCTCCGCTCTGAGACGCTCTGCGCCGCTCCGCTCTGAGATGCTCCGCTCTGCTCTGAGATGCTCCGCTCTGCTCTGAGACGCTCCGCTCTCAGATGCTCCGCTCTGCTCTGAGACGCTCTGCGCCGCTCCGCTCTGAGATGCTCCGCTCTGCTCTGAGATGCTCCGCTCTGCTCTGAGACGCTTAGCTCCGCTCTGCTCTGAGACGCTCTGCTCTGCTCCGCTCTGAGATGCTCCGCTCTGCTCCGCTCCGCTCTGAGACGCTCCGCTCTGAGATGCTCCGCTCTGAGACGCTCTGCTCCGCTCCGCTCTGAGATGCTCCGCTCTGAGACGCTCCGCTCTGAGACGCATTGCTCTGAGACGCTCTGCTCCGCTCTGAGACGCTCTGCTCCGCTCCGCTCTGAGATGGTCCGCTCTGCTCTGAGATGCTCCGCTCTGCTCTGAGACGCTCCGCTCTGAGATGCTCCGGTCTGCTCTGAGACGCTCTGCTCCGCTCCGCTCTGAGATGCTCCGCTCCGCTCTGAGACGCTCCGCTTTGCTCTGAGACGCTCTGCTCGCTCCGCTCTGAAACGCTCCGCTCTGGTCTGAGACGCTCTGCTCCGCCCCGCTCTGAGACGCTCTGCGCCGCTCCGCTCTGAGATGCTCCGCTCTGCTCTGAGACGCTCCGCTCTGAGATGCTCCGCTCTGCTCTGAGACGCTCTGCTCCGCTCCGCTCTGAGATGCTCCGCTCCGCTCTGAGACGCTCTGCTCCGCTCCGCTCTGCTCTGAGACGCTCTGCTCGCTCCGCTCTGAAACGCTCCGCTCTGCTCTGAGACGCTCTGCTCCGCCCCGCTCTGAGACGCTCTGCGCCGCTCCGCTCTGAGATGCTCTGCTCTGCTCCGCTCCGCTCTGAGATGCTCTGCTCTGAGACGCTCTGCTCCGCTCCGCTCTGAGATGCTCCGCTCTGCTCTGAGATGCTCCGCTCTGCTCTGAGACGCTCCGCTCTGAGATGCTCCGCTCTGCTCTGAGATGCTCCGCTCTGCTCTGAGACGCTCCGCTCTGAGATGCTCCGCTCTGCTCTGAGACGCTCTGCTCCGCTCCGCTCTGAGACGCTCTGCTCCGCTCCGCTCTGAGACGCTCCGCTCTGACACGCTCCGCTCTGCTCTGAGACGCTCTGCTCCGCTCCGCTCTGAGATGCTCCGCTCCGCTCTGAGACGCTCCGCTCTGAGACGTTCCGCTCTGAGACTGCTCTGAGACGCTCTGCTCCGCTCCGCTCTGAGATGCTCCGCTCTGCTCCGCTCTGCTCCGCTCTGAGACTGCTCTGAGACGCTCTGCTCCGCTCCGCTCTGAGATGCTCCGCTCTGCTCCGCTCCGCTCTGAGACGCTCTGCTCCGCTCCGCTCTGAGACGCTCCGCTCCGCTCTGAGACGCTCTGCTCCGCTCTGAGATGCTCCGCTCTGCTCTGAGACGCTCCGCTCTGAGATGCTCCGCTCTGCTCTGAGACGCTCTGCTCCGCTCCGCTCTGAGATGCTCCGCTCTGAGACGCTCTGCTCCGCTCCGCTCTGAGACGCTCCGCTCTGAGACGCTCTGCTCCGCTCCGCTCTGAGATGCTCCGCTGTGCTCTGAGATGCTCCGCTCTGCTGTGAGACGCTCCGCTCTGAGATGCTCCGCTCTGTTCTGAGACGCTCTGCTCCGCTCCGCTCTGAGATGCTCCGCTCTGCTCCGCTCCGCTCTGAGATGCTCCGCTCTGCTCTGAGACGCTCTGAGACGCTCCGCTCTGAGATGCTCCGCTCTGCTCTGAGACGCTCTGCTCCGCTCCGCTCTGAGATGCTCCGCTCTGCTCCGCTCTGCTCTGAGACGCTCTGAAACGCTCCGCTCTGCTCTGAGACGCTCCGCTCTGAGATGCTCCGCTCTGCTCTGAGACGCTCTGCTCCGCTCCGCTCTGAGATGCTCCGCTCTGCTCTGAGACGCTCTGCTCCGCTCCGCTCTGAAACGCTCCGCTCTGCTCTGAGACGCTCCGCTCTGAGATGCTCCGCTCTGCTCTGAGACGCTCTGCTCCGCTCCGCTCTGAGATGCTCCGCTCTGCTCCGCTCCGCTCTGAGACGCTCTGCTCCGCTCCGCTCCGCTCTGAAACGCTCCGCTCTGCTCTGAGACGCTCTGCTCCGCTCTGCTCTGAGACGCTCTGCGCCGCTCCGCTCTGAGATGCTCCGCTCTGCTCTGAGATGCTCCGCTCTGCTCTGAGACGCTCCGCTCTCAGATGCTCCGCTCTGCTCTGAGACGCTCTGTGCCGCTCCGCTCTGAGATGCTCCGCTCTGCTCTGAGATGCTCCGCTCTGCTCTGAGACGCTCTGCTCCGCTCTGAGACGCTCTGCTCCGCTCCGCTCTGCTCTGAGACGCTCTGCTCGCTCCGCTCTGAAACGCTCCGCTCTGCTCTGAGACGCTCTGAGACGCTCTGCGCCGCTCCGCGCCGCTCCGCTCCGCTCTGCTCTGAGACGCTCCGCTCTGAGATGCTCCGCTCTGCTCTGAGACGCTCTGCTCCGCTCCGCTCTGAGATGCTCCGCTCTGCTCTGCTCCGCTCTGAGACGCTCTGCTCCGCTCCGCTCTGCTCTGAGACGCTCTGCTCGCTCCGCTCTGAAACGCTCCGCTCTGCTCTGAGACGCTCTGCTCCGCCCCGCTCTGAGACGCTCTGCGCCGCTCCGCTCCGCTCTGAGATGCTCTGCTCTGAGACGCTCTGCTCCGCTCCGCTCTGAGATGCTCCGCTCTGCTCTGAGATGCTCCGCTCTGCTCTGAGATGCTCCGCTCTGCTCTGAGACGCTCTGCTCCGCTCCGCTCTGAGATGCTCCGCTCCGCTCTGAGACGCTCCGTTCTGAGACGCTCCGCTCTGAGACTGCTCTGAGACGCTCTGCTCCGCTCCGCTCTGAGACGCTCCGCTCTGAGACGCTCTGCTCCGCTCCGCTCTGAGATGCTCCGCTCTGCTCTGAGACGCTCCGCTCTGAGATGCTCCGCTCTGCTCTGAGACGCTCTGCTCCGCTCCGCTCTGAGATGCTCCGCTCTGAGACGCTCTGCGCCGCTCCGCTCTGAGACGCTCCGCTCTGAGACGCTCTGCTCCGCTCCGCTCTGAGATGCTCCGCTCTGCTCTGAGATGCTCCGCTCTGCTCTGAGACGCTCCGCTCTGAGATGCTCCGCTCTGCTCTGAGACGCTCTGCTCCGCTCCGCTCTGAGATGCTCCGCTCTGCTCCGCTCCGCTCTGAGATGCTCCGCTCTGCTCCGCTCTGCTCTGAGACGCTCTGCTCCGCTCCGCTCTGAGATGCTCCGCTCTGCTCTGAGACGCTCTGCTCCGCTCCGCTCTGAGATGCTCCGCTCTGCTCTGAGACGCTCTGCTCCGCTCCGCTCTGAGATGCTCCGCTCTGAGACGCTCCGCTCTGCTCTGAGACGCTCTGCTAACTCCGCTCTGAAACGCTCCGCTCTGCTCTGAGACGCTCCGCTCTGAGATGCTCCGCTCTGCTCTGAGACGCTCCGCTCTGAGATGCTCCGCTCTGCTCTGAGACGCTCTGCTCCGCTCCGCTCTAAGACGCTCTGCTCCGCTCCGCTCTGAGACGCTCCGCTCTGAGACGCTCCGCTCTGCTCTTAGACGCTCCGCTCTGCTCTGAGACGCTCTGCTCCGCTCCGCTCTGAGATGCTCCGCTCTGCTCCGCTCCGCTCTGAGACGCTCCGCTCTGAGATGCTCCGCTCTGAGACGCTCTGCTCCGCTCCGCTCTGAGACGCATTGCTCTGAGACGCTCTGCTCCGCTCCGCTCTGAGACGCTCTGCTCCGCTCCGCTCTGAGATGCTCCGCTCTGCTCTGAGACGCTCTGCTCGCTCCGCTCTGAAACGCTCCGCTCTGCTCTGAGACGCTCTGCTCCGCTCCGCTCTGAGATGCTCCGCTCTGCTCTGAGACGCTCCGCTCTGAGATGCTCCGCTCTGCTCTGAGACGCTCTGCTCCGCTCCGCTCTGAGATGCTCCGCTCTGCTCCGCTCCGCTCTGAGACGCTCTGCTCCGCTCCGCTCCGCTCTGAAACGCTCCGCTCTGCTCTGAGACGCTCTGCTCCGCTCCGCTCTGAGACGCTCTGCGCCGCTCCGCTCTGAGATGCTCCGCTCTGCTCTGAGATGCTCCGCTCTGCTCTGAGACGCTCCGCTCTCAGATGCTCCGCTCTGCTCTGAGACGCTCTGCGCCGCTCCGCTCTGAGATGCTCCGCTCTGCTCTGAGATGCTCCGCTCTGCTCTGAGACGCTTAGCTCCGCTCCGCTCTGCTCTGAGACGCTCTGCTCTGCTCCGCTCTGAGATGCTCCGCTCTGCTCCGCTCCGCTCTGAGACGCTCTGCTCCGCTCCGCTCTGAGATGCTCCGCTCTGAGACGCTCTGCTCCGCTCCGCTCTGAGATGCTCCGCTCTGAGACGCTCCGCTCTGAGATGCTCCGCTCTGAGACGCTCTGCTCCGCTCTGAGACGCTCTGCTCCGCTCCGCTCTGAGATGGTCCGCTCTGCTCTGAGATGCTCCGCTCTGCTCTGAGACGCTCCGCTCTGAGATGCTCCGGTCTGCTCTGAGACGCTCTGCTCCGCTCCGCTCTGAGATGCTCCGCTCCGCTCTGAGACGCTCTGCTCCGCTCCGCTTTGCTCTGAGACGCTCTGCTCGCTCCGCTCTGAAACGCTCCGCTCTGCTCTGAGACGCTCTGCTCCGCCCCGCTCTGAGACGCTCTGCGCCGCTCCGCTCTGAGATGCTCCGCTCTGCTCTGAGACGCTCCGCTCTGAGATGCTCCGCTCTGCTCTGAGACGCTCTGCTCCGCTCCGCTCTGAGATGCTCCGCTCCGCTCTGAGACGCTCTGCTCCGCTCCGCTCTGCTCTGAGACGCTCTGCTCGCTCCGCTCTGAAACGCTCCGCTCTGCTCTGAGACGCTCTGCTCCGCCCCGCTCTGAGACGCTCTGCGCCGCTCCGCTCTGAGATGCTCCGCTCTGCTCCGCTCCGCTCTGAGATGCTCTGCTCTGAGACGCTCTGCTCCGCTCCGCTCTGAGATGCTCCGCTCTGCTCTGAGATGCTCCGCTCTGCTCTGAGACGCTCCGCTCTGAGATGCTCCGCTCTGCTCTGAGACGCTCTGCTCCGCTCCGCTCTGAGACGCTCTGCTCCGCTCCGCTCTGAGACGCTCCGCTCTGACACGCTCCGCTCTGCTCTGAGACGCTCTGCTCCGCTCCGCTCTGAGATGCTCCGCTCCGCTCTGAGACGCTCCGCTCTGAGACGTTCCGCTCTGAGACTGCTCTGAGACGCTCTGCTCCGCTCCGCTCTGAGATGCTCCGCTCTGCTCCGCTCTGAGACTGCTCTGAGACGCTCTGCTCCGCTCCGCTCTGAGATGCTCCGCTCCGCTCTGAGACGCTCTGCTCCGCTCCGCTCTGAGACGCTCCGCTCCGCTCTGAGACGCTCTGCTCCGCTCTGAGATGCTCCGCTCTGCTCTGAGACGCTCCGCTCTGAGATGCTCCGCTCTGCTCTGAGACGCTCTGCTCCGCTCCGCTCTGAGATGCTCCGCTCTGAGACGCTCTGCTCCGCTCCGCTCTGAGACGCTCCGCTCTGAGACGCTCTGCTCCGCTCCGCTCTGAGATGCTCCGCTGTGCTCTGAGATGCTCCGCTCTGCTCTGAGACGCTCCGCTCTGAGATGCTCCGCTCTGTTCTGAGACGCTCTGCTCCGCTCCGCTCTGAGATGCTCCGCTCTGCTCCGCTCCGCTCTGAGATGCTCCGCTCTGCTCTGAGACGCTCTGAGACGCTCCGCTCTGAGATGCTCCGCTCTGCTCTGAGACGCTCTGCTCCGCTCCGCTCTGAGATGCTCCGCTCTGCTCCGCTCTGCTCTGAGACGCTCTGAAACGCTCCGCTCTGCTCTGAGACGCTCCGCTCTGAGATGCTCCGCTCTGCTCTGAGACGCTCTGCTCCGCTCCGCTCTGAGATGCTCCGCTCTGCTCTGAGACGCTCTGCTCCGCTCCGCTCTGAAACGCTCCGCTCTGCTCTGAGACGCTCCGCTCTGAGATGCTCCGCTCTGCTCTGAGACGCTCTGCTCCGCTCCGCTCTGAGATGCTCCGCTCTGCTCCGCTCCGCTCTGAGACGCTCTGCTCCGCTCCGCTCCGCTCTGAAACGCTCCGCTCTGCTCTGAGACGCTCTGCTCCGCTCCGCTCTGAGACGCTCTGCGCCGCTCTGCTCTGAGATGCTCCGCTCTGCTCTGAGATGCTCCGCTCTGCTCTGAGACGCTCCGCTCTCAGATGCTCCGCTCTGCTCTGAGACGCTCTGCGCCGCTCCGCTCTGAGATGCTCCGCTCTGCTCTGAGATGCTCCGCTCTGCTCTGAGACGCTCTGCTCCGCTCTGAGACGCTCTGCTCCGCTCCGCTCTGCTCTGAGACGCTCTGCTCGCTCCGCTCTGAAACGCTCCGCTCTGCTCTGAGACGCTCTGCTCCGCCCCGCTCTGAGACGCTCTGCGCCGCTCCGCGCCGCTCTGCTCTGAGACGCTCCGCTCTGAGATGCTCCGCTCTGCTCTGAGACGCTCTGCTCCGCTCCGCTCTGAGATGCTCCGCTCTGCTCTGAGATGCTCCGCTCTGCTCTGAGACGCTCTGCTCCGCTCCGCTCTGAGATGCTCCGCTCTGCTCCGCTCCGCTCTGAGACGCTCTGCTCCGCTCCGCTCCGCTCTGAAACGCTCCGCTCTGCTCTGAGACGCTCTGCTCCGCTCCGCTCTGAGACGCTCTGCGCCGCTCCGCTCTGAGATGCTCCGCTCTGCTCTGAGATGCTCCGCTCTGCTCTGAGGCGCTCCGCTCTCAGATGCTCCGCTCTGCTCTGAGACGCTCTGCGCCGTTCCGCTCTGAGATGCTCCGCTCTGCTCTGAGATGCTCCGCTCTGCTCTGAGACGCTCTGCTCCGCTCTGAGACGCTCTGCTCCGCTCCGCTCTGCTCTGAGACGCTCTGCTCCGCTCCGCTCTGAGATGCTCCGCTCCGCTCTGAGACGCTCCGCTCTGAGACGCTCCGCTCTGAGACTGCTCTGAGACGCTCTGCTCCGCTCCGCTCTGAGACGCTCTGCTCCGCTCCGCTCTGAGACGCTCTGCTCCGCTCCGCTCTGAGATGCTC
The DNA here is from genome assembly GCF_963454915.1 of Gymnoscopelus microlampas. NCBI lineage: Eukaryota > Metazoa > Chordata > Actinopteri > Myctophiformes > Myctophidae > Gymnoscopelus > Gymnoscopelus microlampas. Next base: position 38,380,575 of record NC_139949.1, on the reverse strand, counting down.
CGCTCTGCTCTGAGACGCTCCGCTCTGAGATGCTCCGCTCTGCTCTGAGACGCTCTGCTCCGCTCCGCTCTGAGATGCTCCGCTCTGAGACGCTCTGCGCCGCTCCGCTCTGAGACGCTCTGCTCCGCTCCGCTCTGAGATGCTCCGCTCTGCTCTGAGATGCTCCGCTCTGCTCTGAGACGCTCCGCTCTGAGATGCTCCGCTCTGCTCTGAGACGCTCCGCTCTGAGATGCTCCGCTCTGCTCTGAGACGCTCTGCTCCGCTCCGCTCTGAGATGCTCCGCTCTGCTCCGCTCCGCTCTGAGATGCTCCGCTCTGCTCTGAGACGCTCTGCTCCGCTCCGCTCTGAGATGCTCCGCTCTGCTCTGAGACGCTCCGCTCTGAGATGCTCCGCTCTGCTCTGAGACGCTCTGCTCCGCTCCGCTGTGAGATGCTCCGCTCTGCTCCGCTCCGCTCTGAGACGCTCTGCTCCGCTCCGCTCCGCTCTGAAACGCTCCGCTCTGCTCTGAGACGCTCTGCTCCGCTCCGCTCTGAGACGCTCTGCGCCGCTCCGCTCTGAGATGCTCCGCTCTGCTCTGAGATGCTCCGCTCTGCTCTGAGACGCTCCGCTCTCAGATGCTCCGCTCTGCTCTGAGACGCTCTGCTCCGCTCTGCTCTGAGATGCTCCGCTCTGCTCTGAGACGCTTAGCTCCGCTCTGCTCTGAGACGCTCTGCTCTGCTCCGCTCTGAGATGCTCCGCTCTGCTCCGCTCCGCTCTGAGACGCTCTGCTCCGCTCCGCTCTGAGATGCTCCGCTCTGAGACGCTCTGCTCCGCTCCGCTCTGAGATGCTCCGCTCTGAGACGCTCCGCTCTGAGACGCATTGCTCTGAGACGCTCTGCTCCGCTCTGAGACGCTCTGCTCCGCTCCGCTCTGAGATGGTCCGCTCTGCTCTGAGATGCTCCGCTCTGCTCTGAGACGCTCCGCTCTGAGATGCTCCGGTCTGCTCTGAGACGCTCTGCTCCGCTCCGCTCTGAGATGCTCCGCTCCGCTCTGAGACGCTCTGCTCCGCTCCGCTTTGCTCTGAGACGCTCTGCTCGCTCCGCTCTGAAACGCTCCGCTCTGCTCTGAGACGCTCTGCTCCGCCCCGCTCTGAGACGCTCTGCGCCGCTCCGCTCTGAGATGCTCCGCTCTGCTCTGAGACGCTCCGCTCTGAGATGCTCCGCTCTGCTCTGAGACGCTCTGCTCCGCTCCGCTCTGAGATGCTCCGCTCCGCTCTGAGACGCTCTGCTCCGCTCCGCTCTGCTCTGAGACGCTCTGCTCGCTCCGCTCTGAAACGCTCCGCTCTGCTCTGAGACGCTCTGCTCCGCCCCGCTCTGAGACGCTCTGCGCCGCTCCGCTCTGAGATGCTCCGCTCTGCTCCGCTCCACTCTGAGATGCTCTGCTCTGAGACGCTCTGCTCCGCTCCGCTCTGAGATGCTCCGCTCTGCTCTGAGATGCTCCGCTCTGCTCTGAGACGCTCCGCTCTGAGATGCTCCGCTCTGCTCTGAGATGCTCCGCTCTGCTCTGAGACGCTCCGCTCTGAGATGCTCCGCTCTGCTCTGAGACGCTCTGCTCCGCTCCGCTCTGAGACGCTCTGCTCCGCTCCGCTCTGAGACGCTCCGCTCTGACACGCTCCGCTCTGCTCTGAGACGCTCTGCTCCGCTCCGCTCTGAGATGCTCCGCTCCGCTCTGAGACGCTCCGCTCTGAGACGTTCCGCTCTGAGACTGCTCTGAGACGCTCTGCTCCGCTCCGCTCTGAGATGCTCCGCTCTGCTCCGCTCTGAGACTGCTCTGAGACGCTCTGCTCCGCTCCGCTCTGAGATGCTCCGCTCTGCTCCGCTCCGCTCTGAGACGCTCTGCTCCGCTCCGCTCTGAGACGCTCCGCTCCGCTCTGAGACGCTCTGCTCCGCTCTGAGATGCTCCGCTGTGCTCTGAGACGCTCCGCTCTGAGATGCTCCGCTCTGCTCTGAGACGCTCTGCTCCGCTCCGCTCTGAGATGCTCCGCTCTGAGACGCTCTGCTCCGCTCCGCTCTGAGACGCTCTGCTCCGCTCCGCTCTGAGATGCTCCGCTGTGCTCTGAGATGCTCCGCTCTGCTGTGAGACGCTCCGCTCTGAGATGCTCCGCTCTGTTCTGAGACGCTCTGCTCCGCTCCGCTCTGAGATGCTCCGCTCTGCTCCGCTCCGCTCTGAGATGCTCCGCTCTGCTCTGAGACGCTCTGCTCCGCTCCGCTCTGAGATGCTCCGCTCTGCTCTGAGACGCTCTGCTCCGCTCCGCTCTGAAACGCTCCGCTCTGCTCTGAGACGCTCCGCTCTGAGATGCTCCGCTCTGCTCTGAGACGCTCTGCTCCGCTCCGCTCTGAGATGCTCCGCTCTGAGACGCTCTGCTCCGCTCCGCTCCGCTCTGAAACGCTCCGCTCTGCTCTGAAACGCTCCGCTCTGCTCTGAGACGCTCTGCTCCGCTCCGCTCTGAGACGCTCTGCGCCGCTCCGCTCTGAGATGCTCCGCTCTGCTCTGAGATGCTCCGCTCTGCTCTGAGACGCTCCGCTCTCAGATGCTCCGCTCTGCTCTGAGACGCTCTACGCCGCTCCGCTCTGAGATGCTCCGCTCTGCTCTGAGATGCTCCGCTCTGCTCTGAGACGCTCTGCTCCGCTCTGAGACGCTCTGCTCCGCTCCGCTCTGCTCTGAGACGCTCTGCTCGCTCCGCTCTGAAACGCTCCGCTCTGCTCTGAGACGCTCTGAGACGCTCTGCGCCGCTCCGCGCCGCTCCGCTCCGCTCTGCTCTGAGACGCTCCGCTCTGAGATGCTCCGCTCTGCTCTGAGACGCTCTGCTCCGCTCCGCTCTGAGATGCTCCGCTCTGCTCTGCTCCGCTCTGAGACGCTCTGCTCCGCTCCGCTCTGCTCTGAGACGCTCTGCTCGCTCCGCTCTGAAACGCTCCGCTCTGCTCTGAGACGCTCTGCTCCGCCCCGCTCTGAGACGCTCTGCGCCGCTCCGCTCTGCTCCGCTCCGCTCTGAGATGCTCTGCTCTGAGACGCTCTGCTCCGCTCCGCTCTGAGATGCTCCGCTCTGCTCTGAGATGCTCCGCTCTGCTCTGAGACGCTCTGCTCCGCTCCGCTCTGAGATGCTCCGCTCCGCTCTGAGACGCTCCGCTCTGAGACGCTCCGCTCTGAGACTGCTCTGAGACGCTCTGCTCCGCTCCGCTCTGAGACGCTCCGCTCTGCTCCGCTCCGCTCTGAGACGCATTGCTCTGAGACGCTCTGCTCCGCTCTGAGACGCTCTGCTCCGCTCCGCTCTGAGATGGTCCGCTCTGCTCTGAGATGCTCCGCTCTGCTCTGAGACGCTCCGCTCTGAGATGCTCCGCTCTGCTCTGAGATGCTCCGCTCTGCTCTGAGACGCTCCGCTCTGAGATGCTCCGCTCTGCTCTGAGACGCTCTGCTCCGCTCCGCTCTGAGATGCTCCGCTCTGAGACGCTCTGCGCCGCTCCGCTCTGAGACGCTCCGCTCTGAGACGCTCTGCTCCGCTCCGCTCTGAGATGCTCCGCTCTGCTCTGAGATGCTCCGCTCTGCTCTGAGACGCTCCGCTCTGAGATGCTCCGCTCTGCTCTGAGACGCTCTGCTCCGCTCCGCTCTGAGATGCTCCGCTCTGCTCCGCTCCGCTCTGAAATGCTCCGCTCTGCTCCGCTCTGCTCTGAGACGCTCTGCTCCGCTCCGCTCTGAGATGCTCCGCTCTGCTCTGAGACGCTCTGCTCCGCTCCGCTCTGAGATGCTCCGCTCTGCTCTGAGACGCTCTGCTCCGCTCCGCTCTGAGATGCTCCGCTCTGCTCTGAGACGCTCTGCTCCGCTCCGCTCTGAGATGCTCCGCTCTGAGACGCTCCGCTCTGCTCTGAGACGCTCTGCTAACTCCGCTCTGAAACGCTCCGCTCTGCTCTGAGACGCTCCGCTCTGAGATGCTCCGCTCTGCTCTGAGACGCTCCGCTCTGAGATGCTCCGCTCTGCTCTGAGACGCTCTGCTCCGCTCCGCTCTAAGACGCTCTGCTCCGCTCCGCTCTGAGACGCTCCGCTCTGAGACGCTCCGCTCTGCTCTTAGACGCTCCGCTCTGCTCTGAGACGCTCTGCTCCGCTCCGCTCTGAGATGCTCCGCTCTGCTCCGCTCCGCTCTGAGACGCTCCGCTCTGAGATGCTCCGCTCTGAGACGCTCTGCTCCGCTCCGCTCTGAGACGCATTGCTCTGAGACGCTCTGCTCCGCTCCGCTCTGAGACGCTCTGCTCCGCTCCGCTCTGAGATGCTCCGCTCTGCTCTGAGACGCTCTGCTCGCTCCGCTCTGAAACGCTCCGCTCTGCTCTGAGACGCTCTGCTCCGCCCGGCTCTGAGATGCTCCGCTCTGAGATGCTCCGCTCTGCTCTGAGATGCTCCGCTCTGCTCTGAGACGCTCCGCTCTGAGATGCTCCGCTCTGCTCTGAGACGCTCCGCTCTGCTCTGAGACGCTCTGCTCCGCTCCGTTCTGAGATGCTCCGCTCTGCTCCGCTCCGCTCTGAGACGCTCTGCTCCGCTCCGCTCTGTTCTGAGACGCTCTGCTCGCTCCGCTCTGAAACGCTCCGCTCTGAGACGCTCTGCTCCGCTCCGCTCTGAGACGCTCTGCTCCGCTCCGCTCTGAGATGCTCCGCTCTGCGACGCTCCGCTCTGCGACGCTCCGCTCCGCTCTGCTCTGAGACGCTCTGCTCTGAGACGCTCCGCTCTGAGACGCTCTGCTCCGCTCCGCTCTGAGACGCTCTGCTCCGCTCCGCTCTGAGACGCTCCGCTCCGCTCTGAGACGCTCTGCTCCGCTCCGCTCTGAGATGCTCCGCTCTGCTCTGAGACGCTCCGCTCTGAGATGCTCCGCTCTGCTCTGAGACGCTCTGCTCCGCTCCGCTCTGAGATGCTCCGCTCTGAGACGCTCTGCTCCGCTCCGCTCTGAGACGCTCCGCTCTGAGACGCTCCGCTCTGAGATGCTCCACTGTGCTCTGAGATGCTCCGCTCTGCTCTGAGACGCTCCGCTCTGAGATGCTCCGCTCTGCTCTGAGACGCTCTGCTCCGCTCCGCTCTGAGATGCTCCGCTCTGCTCCGCTCCGCTCTGAGATGCTCCGCTCTGCTCTGAGACGCTCTGCTCCGCTCCGCTCTGAGATGCTCCGCTCTGCTCTGAGACGCTCTGCTCCGCTCCGCTCTGAGATGCTCCGCTCTGCTCCGCTCTGCTCTGAGACGCTCTGCTCCGCTCCGCTCTGAAACGCTCCGCTCTGCTCTGAGACGCTCCGCTCTGAGATGCTCCGCTCTGCTCTGAGACGCTCTGCTCCGCTCCGCTCTGAGATGCTCCGCTCTGCTCTGAGACGCTCTGCTCCGCTCCGCTCTGAAACGCTCCGCTCTGCTCTGAGACGCTCCGCTCTGAGATGCTCCGCTCTGCTCTGAGACGCTCTGCTCCGCTCCGCTCTGAGATGCTCCGCTCTGCTCCGCTCCGCTCTGAGATGCTCCGCTCTGCTCCGCTCCGCTCTGAGACGCTCTGCTCCGCTCCGCTCCGCTCTGAAACGCTCCGCTCTGCTCTGAGACGCTCTGCTCCGCTCCGCTCTGAGACGCTCTGCGCCGCTCCGCTCTGAGATGCTCCGCTCTGCTCTGAGATGCTCCGCTCTGCTCTGAGACGCTCCGCTCTCAGATGCTCCGCTCTGCTCTGAGACGCTCTGCGCCGCTCCGCTCTGAGATGCTCCGCTCTGCTCTGAGATACTCCGCTCTGCTCTGAGACGCTCTGCTCCGCTCCGCTCTGAGACGCTCCGCTCTGCTCTGAGACGCTCTGAGACGCTCTGCTCGCTCCGCTCTGAAACGCTCCGCTCTGCTCTGAGACGCTCTGCTCCGCCCCGCTCTGAGACGCTCTGCGCCGCTCCGCTCTGAGATGCTCCGCTCTGCTCCGCTCTGAGACTGCTCTGAGACGCTCTGCTCCGCTCCGCTCTGAGATGCTCCGCTCTGCTCCGCTCTGAGACGCTCTGCTGCTCCGCTCCGCTCTGAGACGCTCCGCTCTGAGACGCTCTGCTCCGCTCCGCTCTGAGATGCTCCGTTCTGCTCTGAGATGCTCCGCTCTGCTCTGAGACGCTCCGCTCTGAGATGCTCCGCTCTGCTCTGAGACGCTCTGCTCCGCTCCGCTCTGAGATGCTCCGCTCTGCTCCGCTCTGCTCCGCTCCGCTCTGAGATGCTCCGCTCTGCTCCGCTCCGCTCTGAGATGCTCCGCTCTGCTCCGCTCTGCTCTGAGACGCTCTGCTCCGCTCCGCTCTGAGATGCTCCGCTCTGCTCTGAGACGCTCTGCTCCGCTCCGCTCCGCTCTGAGATGCTCCGCTCTGCTCTGAGACGCTCTGCTCCGCTCCGCTCTGAGATGCTCCGCTCTGCTCCGCTCTGCTCTGAGACGCTCTGCTCCGCTCCGCTCTGAAACGCTCCGCTCTGCTCTGAGACGCTCCGCTCTGAGATGCTCCGCTCTACTCTGAGACGCTCTGCTCCGCTCCGCTCTGAGATGCTCCGCTCTGCTCTGAGACGCTCTGCTCCGCTCCGCTCTGAAACGCTCCGCTCTGCTCTGAGACGCTCCGCTCTGAGATGCTCCGCTCTGCTCTGAGACGCTCTGCTCCGCTCCGCTCTGAGATGCTCCGCTCTGCTCCGCTCCGCTCTGAGACGCTCTGCTCCGCTCCGCTCCGCTCTGAAACGCTCCGCTCTGCTCTGAGACGCTCTGCTCCGCTCCGCTCTGAGACGCTTTGCGCCGCTCCGCTCTGAGATGCTCCGCTCTGCTCTGAGATGCTCCGCTCTGCTCTGAGATGCTCCGCTCTCAGATGCTCCGCTCTGCTCTGAGACGCTCTGCGCCGCTCCGCTCTGAGATGCTCCGCTCTGCTCTGAGATGCTCCGCTCTGCTCTGAGATGCTCCGCTCTGCTCAGAGACGCTCTGCTCCGCTCCGCTCTGAGACGCTCTGCTCCGCTCCGCTCTGAGACGCTCCGCTCTGCTCTGAGACGCTCTGAGACGCTCTGCTCCGCTCCGCTCCGCTCTGAGACGCTCTGCTCCGCTCCGCTCTGAGATGCCCATCTTTCGCCGCAGGCTGAAAACCCACCTCTTCAGGAAACACTATCCTTCCTCTTTGCCTGGCCTACTTGTTGTTAACTAGTTGTACGAACTCTTGTTTTATTTTTGTATTGTTTTATTGGATCTTGTTTAGTCGATACACTTATTTGTTTTAGCTCGTGCTCATTTGATTTTGCCATTTTTTGTCTCATCTGTTTAAGAAAGTAGGTAGCTGATATATTGCACTTTTACCTTAGCGCTAGGTATACTCTTGGTTGCTTGTTTTTGCAGGAAATGTACTTAAAACTTCTGGTGATTAGTAGTTTTCGTTCCCTACCTATGTTGAATACACTTATTGTAAGTCGCTTTGGATAAAAGCGTCTGCTAAATGACCGTAATGTAATGTAATGTAATGCTCCGCTCTGAAACGCTCTGCTCCGCTCCGCTCTGAGACGCTCTGCTCCGCTCCGCTCTGAGATGCTCCGCTCTGAGACGCTCCGCTCTGAGACGCATTGCTCTGAGACGCTCCGCTCCGCTCTGAGACGCTCTGCTCCGCTCCGCTCTGAGATGGTCCGTTCCGCTCTGAGACGCTCCGCTCTGAGACTGCTCTGCTCTGAGACGCTCCGCTCTGAGACTGCTCTGCTCTGAGACGCTCCGCTCTGAGATGCTCCGCTCCGCTCTGAGATGCTCTGCTCTGAGACGCTCTGCTCCGCTCCGCTCTGAGACGCATTGCTCTGAGACGCTCCGCTCTGAGACGCTCCGCTCTGAGACGCTCTGCTCCGCTCCGCTCTGAGACGCTCTGCTCTGATACGCTTTGCTCTGAGATGCTCCGCTCTGAGACGCTCTGCTCCGCTCCGCTCTGAGACGCTCTGCTCCGCTCCGCTCTGAGATGCTCCGCTCTGCTCCGCTCTGCTCCGCTCCGCTCTGAGACGCTCCGCTCTGAGACGCTCCGCTCTGAGACTGCTCCGCTCTGAGACGCTCTGCTCTGAGACTGCTCCGCTCTGAGACGCTCTGAGACGCTCTGCTCTGAGACGCTCTGCTCTGAGACTGCTCCGCTCTGAGACGCTCTTCTCTGAGACTGCTCTGCTCTGAGACGCTCAGCTCTGAGACGCTCTGCTCTTAGACGCTCTGCTCTGAGACTGCTCTGTTCTGAGACGCTCTGCTCTGAGACGCTCCGCTCTGAGACGCTCCGCTCTGAGACGCTCTGCTCTGAGACTGCTCTGCTCTGAGACGCTCTGCTCTGAGACTGCTCTTCTCTGAGACGTTCTGCTCTGAGACTGCTCCGCTCTGAGACCCTCCGCTCTGCTCTGAGACGCTCTGCTCTGAGACGCTCTGCTCTGAGACTGCTCTTCTCTGAGACGCTCTGCTATGAGACGCTCTGCTCTGAGACGCTCTGCTCTGAGACGCTCTGCTCTGAGACTGCTCCGCTCTGAGACGCTCTGCTCTGAGACTGCTCCGCTCTGAGACGCTCTGAGACGCTCTGCTCTGAGACGCTCTGCTCTGAGACTGCTCCGCTCTGAGACGCTCTGCTCTGAGACGCTCTGCAGACGCTCTGCTCTGAGACTGCTCCGCTCTGAGACGCTCCGCTCTGAGACTGCTCTGCTCTGAGACGCTCTGCTCTGAGACGCTCTGCTCTGAGACGCTCTGCCCTGAGACGCTCTTCTCTGAGACGCTCTTCTCTGAGACGCCTCTGCTCTGAGACGCTCTGCTCTGAGACGCTCTTCTCTGAGACGCTCTTCTCTGAGACTGCTCTGCTCTGAGACGCTCTGCTCTGAGACTGCTCTGCTCTGAGACGCTCTGCTCTGAGACGCTCTGCTCTGAGACGCTCTTTTCTGAGACGCTCTTCTCTGAGACTGCTCTGCTCTGAGACGCTCTGCTCTGAGACCCTCCGCTCTGCTCTGAGACGCTCTGCTCTGAGACGCTCTGCTCTGAGACTGCTCTGCTCTGAGACGCTCTGCTCTGAGACTGCTCTGCTCTGAGACGCTCTGCTCTGAGACGCTCTGCTCTGAGACTGCTCTGCTCTGAGACGCTCTGCTCTGAGACGCTCTGCTCTGAGACGCTCCGCTCTGAGACGCTCCGCTCTGAGACGCTCCGCTCTGAGACGCTCTGCTCTGAGACTGCTCCGCTCTGAGTCTGCTCCGCACTGAGACGCTCCGCTCTGAGACGCTCCGGTCTGAGACTGCTCCGCTCTGAGACGCTCCGCTCTGAGACGCTCCGCTCTGAGACTGCACTGCTTTGAGACTGCTCCGCTCTGAGACGCTCTGCTCTGAGACGCTCCGCTCTGCTCTGAAACTGCTCCGCTCTTAGACGCTCCGCTCTGAGACTGCTCTGCTCTGAGACGTTCTGCTCTGAGACGCTCTGCTCTGAGACGCTCTCCTCTGAGACTGCTCCGCTCTGAGACTGCTCCGCTCTGAGACGCTCTGCTCTGAGACGCTCCGGTCTGAGACAGCTCTGTTCTGAGACGCTCTGTTCTGAGACGCTCTGCTCTGAGACGCTCCGCTCTGAGACGCTCTGCTCTGAGACTGCTCCGCTCTGAGACTGCTCCGCACTGAGACGCTCCGCTCTGAGACGCTCCGGTCTGAGACTGCTCCGCTCTGAGACGCTCCGCTCTGAGACTGCACTGCTCTGAGACTGCTCCGCTCTGAGACGCTCCGCTCTGAGACGCTCTGCTCTGAGACGCTCTTTTCTGAGACGCTCTGCTCTGAGACGCTCTGCTCTGAGACGAAGTAGAAGTATAATACTTTATACTTCTACTCCACCATGTGTGAGGCAAATATTGTACTTTTTACTCCACTACAATTATTTGAAATCTTCGAGTTACTAGTTACTTAGCTGAATTAGGTTATTATTACAATGCATAAACACTTAAGCTCTATTTCATAGTTCGGCTATTTGAAAATGTTGGGGGTCCTTGACATGAGAAAGTTTGAACACCACAGTATACGTTTTTTTCAGAAAACTGTTAGGATTTAGTGCTGCACCACTGGGAAAGACAAAGGACAGTTTTGTAAGGCGCTGCTCTTTTTCTTGCTGACCACAAGAAAGAAAAACACAGTTCTGTTAACGAAGGTCTACCCCTCGTCGCCTTCTTCTTTTTCTTGAGCTGTATCGAGGGTTTTAAGCTGTATTTTCAACTGTGTGTCAAAATAATTTGTAACTTGACCCTTTCCAGTGAAAACAAATGATCTGAAAAACATTTCCCAAGATTACTGGGCCTGATTCTCCAGTATAGGTCTGTCAAAGGCAAGGGTCAAGTTTATTTGTACTGTTCATGCACATTTCAAAATCAAAAAATATTAGAATGAGAAGTAGAAGTTCTGCATGGAGATCACGCGCACACACAGTGGTGGAAAGTAACCGAGTAGCCTACTGTACTTAAGTAAAATGTTGTGGTATTTTACTTTACTTGAGTGTGCCTATTGTTTGGTACTTTATACTTATACTCCCCTACAAGAGGCAGGTTTTATTGAATCTATTATCTATTTTTGAAAAATCGAGAAGATGTGTGCAAATCTTTGAATATATATATTTTTAAAGCGAACATTTTCAACTCAAATCTTTGCTTCTGGGGGTCCCTGGAACAACATATTTTGAGATGGGGGGTCGGCGGCCAAATACATATCATTTTGGGGATCCTTCCCATGAAAAAGTTTGAGAACCACTGACATAGAAACATACGTTTCTGTTAGGATTTAGAAGACTCTTTTTAGAATTTTTGTCGGCTTCAGGTCTCATCAATGGGTTAATGTGTGTGTGTCTGTGTGAGTGTAATCTCTCAAGAACAGATTCGGAGCTCTGCAAAAAATAACTTTCCTTTTTTTGGCCGATGGGTTCCCAGATTGGTGTGAGTGTGAACTTGATGATGAAGAGCACTCGTGCTCAGCTGACTTCCCCTGGGAAATAATAAATGTCCCAGACAGTGAGACAACAAGCTATCAGCACCACAGATTGTTTACGCTGTACATAAACATCACAGTCATCCTGGAGGGACATAAACACACTCGCGCACATGCATATGCACACCAAGGCACGCGCGCGCGCACACACACACACACACACACACACACACACACACACACACACACACACACACACTGGTTCTCCTGAAAGGGGATAGTTTTATTTAGTTTTTATGATGATGATTTTTTTATTATTATTATTATTATCCTTCCCTCTTGCTGTCTGTCTGTCTGTCTGTCTCTCTGTCTGTCTGTCTGTCTGTCTGTCTGTCTGTCTGTCTGTCTGTCTGTCTGTCTGTGTAATTACATCTTCCAGCGAAAAAAAACTACACACAATATTTGCACGCATACTGGGCCTGATTCCAGGAGGCCTGTCATCTCAGGGAATGGCACTAAATTAAATTAAAATAACATCCTCACACATTCCCACACACAGTACATATAATACACTTTCCCTGCCTGTTGTGCACATCAGTTTGATTGGCGGGTGTGAGTGATAATACGCGATTATTAAGGTCAACCTGACCTTCCGATACGTTGACAGACCATGACTGATTTATGTCCAGGCCATAAATGATGCATACCCCTGTCCAAGCTCATTATTCAAGTGAGAAACTCCATGGATTATTTTCATGTGGATGTGCAAGGCTCTCATGGCTATGTGTGCATGACAGAGATGGGCAATGACAAAGTGTGTGTGTGTGTGTGTGTGTGTGTGTGTGTGTGTGTGTGTGTGTGTGTGTGTGTGTGTGTGTGTGTGTGTGTGTGTGCGTGCGTGCGTGCGTGCGTGCGTGCGTGCGTGCGTGCGTGCGTGCGTGCGTGCGTGCGTGCGTGCGTGCGTGCGTGCGTGTGTGCATGCGCGCGCGAGTGTGTGCGTGCGTGCGTGTGTGTGTGTGTGTGTTCATGTGTGTGTGTCCATATTTAGTTTGTGCAGAAGACAGCCAGCGTCAGTGAGAGTCAAGCCCAATTTATTCTCTGTCACACTAGTCTGGAAACCAGACAAATCTGTCAGAGCTACAAAATAATAAATTAGCTGGCCATGCAAGGCTACTGTCATATACCCCATTTAGACCTGCTGTAAACTATACGTGTTTATGTCAATAATCTTTTTATATATAGTAATGATTAGGGCAAATGTAAGTAATTTCCAGTGAAATCCAAAGGTTTTTCCTGCATCTGCTTTTTTGTAGTGAACTTTGACAATTCTGTACTTTTTCTGAAAACCCAGGTTTTAGAAGGTGTTTTTTAGATTCTTCCTCAGGTCTAAATGGAGAAATACAGGGAGGGAACACAAATAGAATGAATGACAGCACGTGTTTGTTGCAGCATTTTGAGCCTGCAAGAGGTTCCATCACCTGCCTCGGGTCCGATTTGTCTGAAGTAGAGTTCTGGCTTGAGGGCAAATAACTCCAAGCTTTCTAGTGGGTGGTGTGTTCAGTGTGTTGAGTCTGCGAGACGATTGATGGCCACAGAATTTTGAGGGCAAATGGCCCAGTGCTTTCGACAATCATGATATAATCTGTGTTACCTCCCCTCGTGGTCTCAGATGGTTGTTCAGGCTTGTTTTGAAAGAAGCCAGTGATCCACATTTGTTAAGGGATGGTGTATTAGTAGTATTGTGGCTGTGGGTGTCACTCACTTTGGAGAAGTAGTTAGTCAGTCATGAGGGTATTGATGGCACTGCCCCTAAGACTGTCTTAAATACCAAGCCCATTAACAGGCAATATCCTACGCTATGTGTACTAAATAGGCTTACATGGGTCATGCGTACTGTGTTTACCTGTAAACCTCCGGTTTTGGTCGGATCATAATAAAACCTCTGCGGTCAAACGATGTTTTCATTTTACACAACACCATCATTATCAACAACAGCGTCGGTGAATACTTAAGCACATTTATAAGCAAGTACTTTTTTACTCTTACTTGAGTAACATTTTGACTGAGCAACTTTTACTTGTAGTGGAGTAAATGTAACCAGGGGTACTCTTACTCAAGTACTGGGGTCGAGTACTCTGTCCACCTCTTCTTAACACATTCAATCCGGGAACGCGCCTGTGTCATTTTAGATCCACAAGCTCATAGCTTGTAGATCTGCTATTTTTGGAAAATCTTGAACATTTGTGCAAATATTTGCATACTTATATTTTTATAAACAACATTTTTATCTCAAATCTTTGCTTCTGGGTGTACCTGGAACAACATATTTTGATGGAGATCGGCGGCCAAAAACGGAGAGTGTGTGGGCAGTGCCGGCAGGAGTGCCAGATCTCTGGTGCGTTCGTTTTTTGACTTTTGTTGAAGAGTTGGCTCACAAAAAGAAAACTACAAGCGAAACGGCTGCCAACTGGAGTCAGCGCTGCACATCGCTTCTTGTCTTTCTCTAGTACTGTGACGGTCTGTGATGCTGGGTGCAGAGGCAGGTTTCCTAAAAGACACTACTTTGTTAAAGGGGTAGTTTACCCAAAAAAACACCCTTTTTCTAACGATTAGTCACCCCATGGAGACTTGAATTCATGGATATTTTTTGTTTTTGTCACATTCCTAAGCCAAAAATGTGATGACCAGCAGACCGGTAGGCAGCGGTTCCGGTAGCATCAAATTGTTGGCTTAGGAATGCAAAAACTAAAAAATATCCATGAATTCATTTCAAGTCTCCATGGGGTGACTAATCAGTAATGGAAAAAAAAACATTTTGGGGGTGAACTATCCCTTTAAAACCTGATTCATAGGTCTGTTGGTCAGGCAGGTGGATTTTAGCCTATAGGAGCCCACCGGAAATGTCCAAATTCTCCATACTGAGCACAATAATGCCCTTTAATCAATATCCATTAAAAACATATTGGCCTTAAGAAATACATTTATTGGTAACATGCTCTTTTTAGGCCACTGAATCAGCTGAATTCAATTTGTATTTGTGCCCAGTATAACTTACAAAGGAAATGAAATGAAACTTTCTGTCAAGATGTTCTGTCACCGGGTGCACGCATCATAAGACCTTCAAAGCATAGACAGAATTATAAACAGAAAGGTATTTTTTTTTCTCCACATATTTCATTGTTATTGATAGTTTACAAGAAAGGCCTTGGTTTTTGAGAAATCCATATACCAGAGTTTAGTCAGCTGTGAAATTACCATTGCTTTGTGGATGAAAGCTAAATAAATCAATGTTGACATCAGTCTCAAATGTTTTTGCCCATCAACTGTGGTTCTCAACCTTTTTGCCTTCCAATGTGGTGCATTAATAAAATGTAAAACCAGTAGGCATGTGAACAACTTAATGTTTAAGTCTAAAACCAAAAATATAGGAGAAAACTCTTGACATTTACATGAGAAACCAACTTGTTTTTTTAAACATTTGTGTTTATAATTCCGTCTCTGGCATACATGGACAACTGGCGGCCCAGGGGCCACATGCGGCCCCCACCTTCACTTAATGCGGCCCGCAGGTTAATATCGGAATACTGATATATTATTGATTTCAGCTGTTACAATTACAAACATGCAAACATGACCCGATTTAATTACTTCAGTCTATATTATTAGCTTCATGACTAGTATTACAATTCTATTGTCTTTTTTTTATGTCCAATGTATTTGTATTTAAGTTCAAAAAGTTAGTAAGTAACATAAGTAAAACTAAATGCATTTGAATTTTAATAAAAATGTTACTTTTCAGGATTCCAATTCAAAAATAGCAAAAATAGCAGATATACAGGCTCAAAACGCGTCGCAATGCGGATCACAACATTTCCATGTTGTGATCCAGGGCTCTGCTTTTGCTGTCAGCCCGTGTTTTCTCGTTTGGAATGCCAACAGGGCCAGTCTTCTTTTGAACGCAATGACAGGATGAACCAGTGCAAGACTTGTTTAAAGTAGTTACTCTAGGGGGTGTTGAAACATCGTTTTGGTGTTCTTGTTTTAGCTTTCGTCATAGCTCTTTGTTATTCATAGTACAGTACTTTCCCTTCAAGTAATGTGTGAGAAAGGAACCGTGTTGATTGCTTCTAGATTGCATCACGACACGATTAGACCGATAGGCCTAGACGTTTTGTTTACACCAGTGGTTCTCAAAGTTGAGGGTTCCAGAGCCAGCAAAATGAGGAGCGGTTGAACTACTTTCTACACATCAGCGTTTCGAAACACATGCCTATTTTTTTTTTAAACATTTTGAAAAATGTGTAATAATTATGAAAATGTTTGACATTAACATTCCGTGGCCATAGACATACATTTGGGGGTCCATGGCATGACAATGTGTTTAGAACCACTGCCTTTTTACACCATGTATTACCTCAGTTTCCTGCTTTTTCTGCTGCCGGGTACTTTTGTTTTTTCCGTGATGTGTCCTCCTGTCTAGAGCCATCCCCACTTCTAGGTGTTGTTCCGTTAGCCCTTCTGTAAGCCCTGTGCTGCCAGTCAGACGTACCATTGGGCCTGTATTTTTATCTGTAACTGGAGAAGTAAGCTTGGATTTCCCCCTGGATTTAGCCTACTCTGCCCTGCACTTGTCCTGCCAAAGCCATCGAGGGAGAGTGCACAAGTTAAGTGGGGAACGCATTAAGACCTTGAACGCGTCAGTGTCATTTTAAGATTTCTTTGGGCTATTAAAAATATCAGATATACAAGCTCATAGCGCACCGAGTGCCGCGCTTTGAGCTTGTAGATCAGCTATTTTTGAAAAATCATGAGAATTTGTACAAATCTTTGAATATATATATTTCTAAAGCGAACATCTGTAACTCAATTAAGTCTTTGCTTCTGGGGATTCTACAAATGCCTTCTAAATCCGTTTTTATTTTTAAAGAACGTATGTTGCTATAATCAGTGGTTCTCAAAGTTGTTATGTCAAGCATCCTCAAAATGATATATTTGGCCGGGAACCCCATCTCAACCCCATCACCTTTTCTGGATCAGAGCCCACTTGAAAATGCCTGCCAAAATCTGTTCGTAGCCCCGGGCACCGAAAAGTCTTAACGCGGCCCTGACTGTAGGAGTAGACTATGTAAGGTTGATGGAAAGATGGTTCTATTGTTTTAGTCTTTGGCCACTGTGTTTCCAAGCAGTTAATGGTTCCACCTGAGGGCTTGAGTTGTAATTTATGCCCAAGTCCTCCGGGATATGAATTATTCAACCAGAATTGATGGGGACTCCAAACACCATATTTTCAAAAGCCCAAAGCGGGTCCGGGACCCATAATCACTTAAATCCGATTTTAAAAATAGCCGATCGCAATTATTTCAAGAGGACTGTTTTTATGGTAATAAAAGGCAATACCTAGCTTTGTAATGATGGAACGAAAGCATTTTTCCCAAATTGTGTGCACATGAGCTTTGAAGAGGGACTTAATAACTCTGCTTGAATAACAAGCCGGAGAGACTCATTCACACATGGGTATGAGATTTGTTTTACATGCATGTAAATGGCTGCAGGCCATGGAGAATGGACAGCAGCGACCTTTACAGAATGTAGTTGACATTTTACTTTTCAATGTCAGAGGTAGTTTGAGGTGAACTAATTATGTGCCGTGATTATAGTAACTTCAGTCATCAGGTTACATTCTCAAGCAGTACTCCACCACCACCAGGGTTTAGAACAGAGACACAAACTATACGTTGGATTGATACTTGAGCACGACTCAACTTCGATCATGACTCATGGACTAAAGAATGTAATCATGAAGCTTGCCAATTAATTCAAGCATCTTTAATTCAAACATCTTGTGGCCAGGATGAAAGGGAAGACCTCACATCAAACACACTCCTGACATGTCATGGATAACGTTAAAAAGCCTTTAATGTCTCTGAACTTTTTTTTTTACTTTATCCTTGACTTGTTTGGACTCCTGACTGCCCTTGGAAGTTCACTTTCTTTCTTCTAGAAGCTGTATTGACTTTGTGAGCACCTCTTAACCGGCTGGATATCTGGTTACCTACTGAACTCTAAACAAGAGCACCCGGTGTGTCTTTATTGTTTGATCTTATTCATTTTGGTCAATCTTCTCACCATTACATAACTGAACTTGAACTTGAACTCCATAAAGTCCCCATTTCGGGATGAACATTTGTGTGTAAGTGGTTAATAACCAGAACATTGTGCATCCGATATCCCCATCCATCAGGCTCAGAGACACACGATCAAATTACAGAGGCCACTCTTCTCCTATCAATCATCCAGCTTAATTAGACACCAGAGAATTCACTCAGGGGAGAAGCCCCTATCCCTTTGTGACCTGAGTGAAAAAAAGGCTTTTAATCAAACATTATGCTCACAGGCTTGTGCACACAGGAATCAAACCGTTTGGATGTGGCCACGTGTGGAAGGACTTTTTCTAAGTCACACGCTCTAGCAGGGCTGTACTTTGACACATCAAGTGCCCACATGAAAGAGAAACCCTATCACTGTGTGACAAGAGCTTTAGTAGAAAGGATGAGCTCAAAAAACATCAGCACATCCACCTAACCACTGCAACAAGTGTAGCATAATGACGCTCCATATATTGTATACTGTTATTTTTTTAATTGTTTATTAAGACTGCTAAACTGTTTACAATCATGAAACGTATATGCATGTTAATTACAGATGTGTCAGGATAAGTACCTTTGTTGGCCATTATGTCAAATACAAGTTTAATTTCAACCAATTAAACCCTATTCTTAGCTGACCGGATTCCCGGGCACAGTCAGCTATCCTTCAAGGCTCACATTGCACTCAATCCTTTATGCGTACACGCCTGTAGCCTGGTATGGCCAGAGTATGATTCATCCGGTTTCCAATCTAGCATGCCTAGTCTACAACCTCTAATGCCAGAGCAGAACCTCTGCCCCAAATGTTTCACATGGGCCTGTCATAGCGCCACCAGGAGGCCGTTTTTTGCAAAACACATTTTTTGACAGTACAGGTCCTTACACACCGGCGAAAATAGCGAATATACGCAAAATTCGGACTCGTTCCGAATAATTAAAAGACACTTTTTCGCTTCGCTTTTTCGCTTTTTCGCTCCATGTACGGAGCCATTGACTTTATAAGGTTTTTAAAAAAAACGCATTATTCGCACGAAATAATCGCCCCGGTGTGTAACAACCTTACTCCTACAGATTTTGTCCAAACATCACGCAAATCGGTACACAGTATCTCTATAGTCATTAAACAAAACTGGTCTTTCAGATTTTCTATATTCCATCCTGATTGGCCATATTTGTTAATTTTGTCGACTAAAACTATGACGAAAAATGTTCGTTGAGTCGTCGACTACCTTTTTTCACTGACGAAAAGTAAATAAAAACTAAGCTATGGTGACTAAAACTAGACTAGTGGATAAGAGATCCAGTAGAACTAAAAGACAAGTAATTTTACTTTTGGTTGTGCTCGGGTGTTGCACTCTGAAAATAGCAGATTTTCAAGCTCAATTGTGAGCTTGTAGATCGGCTATTTTCAGCATGCAACCAAGTGTAAAATCATCCATTACGACGGCATCAAGGCCTGCCAAAATTATTTTTTGGCGACAAAATCATCTGTAGATTTAGTCGACTAAAATCATATATTAAGTCGACTAAAACTGGACTAAAACTTAAACTTTTCAGATGACGATATATGACTAAAACTAAATGAAATTTCATTCAAAAGACTGACTAAACTAAATGATCAACTGCACCACCCTGAATGCTTTATTGAACTATGAATTGATCTGTATTACAATTTAGGCATGCAACAAACACTTTTATCATGAGCGCCTTACGTAAGTGCAAAATCAGACTACATGTCATGAACCCATGTCGACCTTAGTCAACAAACAACAACAGGGTAAGTAGTTACATCAGAAGAGTGTAAACAGAACAATGTTTTGCTTCAAACAAACTAGGATACCAGGTAAACAACACAACTAGAGTATTTCCAAACAACATGCTGTTTAAATAACATTCTTGGTATTTGTGGTCAAGCAAAATAGAAATCTAAACTAGTAAAAGCGCTCCTCGGAGCACAGGTCTCCGCCAGGTCAGGTAGGTTAGTGTGGGCCAGCAATGTTCGGACGGACTGACAGGGTGCAAAACATAGTCTCGGCCATGCCTTTCGGCCTGGCGGAGACGATAACAAAAAGATGTGAACGTGTTATGAATATACATTTGCATAGTATAACTCAAAAAAGGGTGACAAGAAAGTACACAAGGAGGTGAGGTGTAGTCTGAACAGCTGAGTTTTCAGACTGCAGTGGAACATGAGGAGTGAGTATGCATGCAGTTCTGACTGCAAGTAGGGGGAATTTATCCTACGAAGGAGTCTAGACTCTAGGGCATGTGGAGCGTTGTCCAGGGTGTCTGATGGTATTAGCGTTCTTATGCTAAAACAGCATGCTTGCGAGGGAGATATGAGCACAATTATGCTTAGCCATATTCGTCTAACAAACAACAAATTGGTATAATTTTATATGGGCTGACAAAAGAGAGGATGAAATTAGCATTGTATCTTCATCTGCCATCTGGCTTGTCAACTGAAGAATAAACATGGCTTTGTTTCTGTTTATGGCATCTACATGTGATTCGTCTGACAGTGTGTGGAGGAGGGTTGCTTGCGTGCGTGTGTGTACTTGTACTATTAGGGCTGTCAAACGATTACAAATTGTAATCGGATGAATCACAGATTATTAATAATTAATAATAATCATGATTAATCACCAATCCTAACTATGTGCATTTTCCCTTTATATTTTTGTAGGAACTGAAAGATGAATCTCTCTCTCTCTCTCTCTCTCTCTCTCTCTCTCTCTCTCTCTCTCTCTCTCTCTCTCTCTCTCTCTCTCTCTCTCTGTCTCTCGCCTGTTATTTGAGCCTATAACCTACTTGTGTTTTTTCACCATCCAGATAGGGCCACGCACAGGTTCTCTTTCCATGTCATGTAGACCACTGTTTGGATCTATCTGATAGAGCAACGGCAAGTGCAGAGTGGGTGGAGTTAGGGCAATTAGGAAAAGATTGCACAGCGAAAAAAGCCAATCTACGAGCTTACAACGCATTGCACTGCGATGCATTTCGGCTTCAGGGTTTTTGTTTAAAATGGTAAAAACGTTGTCTGTCTGTCTGTCTGTCTGTCTGTCTGTCTGTCTGTCTGAGCCATTGCAGATGATGAGGGTTTGATCCTGAGATAAATTGGGCTGCTTTTGCTCTGATGTGTTAATCACATCTGGGGTGACAGCAGATATCTTTGGTTGTGTGTTTTAGCTCTTTTTCCGGCCATCTGAAACTGATCAAATACGGTGTGTTTTCAATAATTCAGTGTGAATCCTGCTATCTGTCTCAATCAGGCTGGCGGGCAGCCTGATCTCAGTGTGAGTTCCATTCAGTCATATAACACTGCAGCGGTGGACAGTTAACTGAGTACATTTACTTTACTTTACAAGTACTGCAAGTACAATTTTGAGGTAATTTTACTTCACTTGAGTATTTCCTTTTTTTTATACGTTATGCTTCTACTCCCTAAATCTATTGTACCTTGTACTCCACTACAATTATCAAAACATTTTTAGTTAGTTATTTGCATAGTTCAATTATTACACAGTGTAGCCTACACTAACTTGAGCACAATCTTATACTTGTGTTATTCAAAAATAGCAGATCTACAAGCTCACAACAAGCTTGTGAGTTTGTGAATACAAGATGAAAACCCTAAATATTAGCAGCAGACTATATAGGCAACAACCTTGTCCCAAATTTATCACAATCTGTTTAATTTCTGTTCATGTACTGTGACAACATGGTAAACACAGCATTTCACGGTGAAAGTGATAACGACACTATCTGTGACAATATTTCGGTTGGTGTGGACTCTACGCCAGTGGTTGCACACAGCTGGTATTTTACCAGGCTGCTGGGCTCTGCAAGATAAGAAAGTCTATGATCCAGTGCAGGGGTGGGAAACTTTGATGATGGAGAGGGCCACTATATTTCCACACTCACTCCAGAGGGCCACATTGCATATACTGTCGAGCAGACCCCTCTTATCTTTTTCATAAATTAATGCCGTACTTCACCATTCTATGTCACAAAAAAGTAGCAAAAATAGCCGATCTACAAGCTCAAAACGCGTCGCAGTGCGACGTGTTTTGAGCTTGTAGATCTGCTATTTTTGCTATTTTTGAAATTGGAATCCTGGTTTTTTCTATTTTCGAATTGGAATCCTGAAAAATAACATTTTTATTTCATTTAGGTATACTTATGTTAACTTTACGAACTTAAATACAAATACATTGTACATACAAAAAGACAATCGAATTTTAATACCAGTCATTAAGCTACAGACAAAGCAATTAAAGTGGGTCATGATTGCATGTTTGGAATTGTAACAGCTGAAATCAATAATATATCAGTGTGGTGGGCCGCATTAAGTGAAGGTGAGGGCCGTATGTTGCCCCCGGGCCACCAGTTGCCCATGTATGATCCAGTGGCACAGTGCAGGATTAAGGGGATGATTGATAGGCAAAATCCCTCAACAGCGACACCCGCAGGCAAAGATTACTTTTGACATTGCAGTTGAAAAGGCTTTAGAAATGTGAGAGAAAAACACCTATATACACGTTTGAAGGACCATGACAAAGACTTTTAATGTGTTGTAAAACTGAATGTCATGAAACCTTTAAGTACATTTCTTTGAGTATCATGTACTTTACTTGAATGTGTTTGGATACTTATGATTTTCACTCCACTACTTTTCAAAGACAAATATTGTTTTGACACTACATTATTAGGAAGGGAAACATATGAATGCATGAATCACTTAAGCTTGTAAATACTGCATATTCAAGGACATACAACGTTTCCACCTGACAGAGACGTGTTGGGACCAATAAGATTATAGTTTAGCATTTTTCATTTGTTTTTAGTTTTTTATTTAGTTTTGACTTCATGTTTTCAATTTCAGCCAGTAATTTGTTTTGAAAGCAGGTTTCCTAGTTTTTATTTTGTGAAAAGGCTTAGTTTTAGTTTGTTTTTATTGTAATATGGAGTATACAGTGATGAGATTCAAACGGCTCAGAAAAATCTGCTTTTTTAACTATTGGATACTGACAAAGATTAAAAATAAGGACATTTTCTCTATGATTTTAGCTAGTTTTTGTAAAATGTAAACACACAATACAGTTTACGTTTTATTTTTTCAATTATTATTGCCTATACCATCCCAACCTTGTGGTAGGCAAACTGCAGTGGTTTCCTGGAGAAAGAGGAGCAGACGGTCTTTTAATAGCCTCCCAACGCACTTCATGACAGCCAAAGTCAGTGCAACCGGGTGTTCAGACAGGCAGGGGAGGAATTCATAGGTTTTATTTGGGAACAATGGTGTTTTTACAATGGTGACAATGGTGTTATTATACCGTATGCCTGTTGGCTGTTAAAACTCTGGCTGTGTCACCTAAGCCAGAGTTTCCCAAACTCTTTTAACTCAAGGCTCAACAGATATTATTAAAGATATATTAAGGTGTCTCCCTGGCACCCAAACTTACAAAATCCTATTCAAAAATAGTGAAAATTACCGATCCAGCTCACAACATGTGGCATTGTGATGCGTTGTGAGCTTGATCAACTTAAAGATTTTTACATTTATGGAATTATTTTGAGAAAAAATATATATATATTTCAGAAAATCTTTAGATTTCTTTTGTTATGTGATATTTACTCACGACCCATAAACATCATTGGAAATCACTGACTTAAGCTACTATCTGAGGGTTTATAACTTTGAGGAATGCAATATTCCTTACTTTTAAGCTCATAAGCACATGAAATGGAGCAATTATGACTTAATGTTTGAATTAATCCCCAAACACTTTGTCACTGTTGGAAGGCAGTGATATGGATTGGGAATGTATAATGAGGGCATAATGTTCCTCACATGCACTTAAAAAGTGTATAATATCACGTATTTATCACTTCCTCATATACTCGTTAGGTCAAACGACCAGGCTTATTAATATGCAATTATTCAGTATTTTAAACAAGAAATATATGCACTATTTTATACATAATTTAAAAAAAAGTATGTGCACAGTGCTGTATGTGTATGTACGCGGCTCTCAGGGGCTAATCTAGACAGATATGCATCTCTAGTCTCTGAAATTAAATTTTGTGAGGCTTATAGGCTTATGTGCAGGCATGCAATGCTCATTTGGTATGTTCTTGCACTCTATTTCAATGATGTGACGCGCACGTCGCTTAACACCTACACTGCAAGACACACAATAGACAATTGATATGCATCTAGGCTTATTCCTATGTTAATTCGCTAGGTGTGAGTCGGGAACCTTTGAAAACTTTGTTGAGGTGCGAATTTATAGTTTTAAATCTATGCGTGTGCCTGCGTGTGCTCCTGGTCAAATAGGTTCCGGCACGGCGTGCAAGGCCGTCCAGTGAGCATTGCACCCCTGCTTATGTGAGGAGTTGCGTGCAACGTTTCACAGCATTCAGGCACTGTGTTCATGATTTGAGGCATTTTGTTCAAAACGGACCACTCCTGTAAATTTGGCCAATGAGGATGGAATATGAAAAACATGATTATAGAGATAATGTGTACCAATTTCTGTGATGTTTGGACAAAATATGTAGGAATAGTAGCAAACAATTTGTTTTTGCAAAAATCGGCCTGATGGTAGCGCGATCAGGACGATTTGAAAAAATTGAGGTGGAGGTTCTCCCTTGGCCTACTGGGAGTGTGCGTTCAAAGTTTCTCACCGATCGTTCCAGCGGTGCCTGTGGCATTTCGTGCTAAATGGGCCCCTCCCGCAAACTTTGAAAGCCTATCGGAATCGGAGTGGATTCCGAAACATCTAACACATTTGGATCACATGACTACAAATATATGGTGTACCAATTTGGGTGAGGTTTGCACAAAATCGGTAGGAGTAGTAGCAAAAAGTGTGTTTAGCAAAAAACGCAACGTGGCGGAAAACTTGTCAGGTGGAGTTGCGTGTCGGGTCCGTTGTGACAGCGATGATGACATTTACTGACTCAGATTCCATAAACATAAACCTATACATAAGGTTACGTAGCACAGCAGAGCAGGTGGGTACCCCGACACTAAAAAACACTGGAGCTTCTTGGAGCTCTCAGCAGCAGCCTCATGCAGTCATTATAAGCCACATGTGAGTCGCCTGATGCTGCCTCGTCTGTAGCGACACCAAATGAGGGCAGTATACAGCGTTTACAATTGTGCTATGCAATGTTTGAATATATCTGTGTGGCATAACTTTATATGATATCTGTAACACTATATGCAGTGGTGGAAAAATACTCATATTACTTAAGTAAAAGTACCAATACTGCAATATAGAAATACTTTGTTACAAGTACATAAATGTCCAGAAATCTAAATTTACTTGAGTAAAAGTACAAAAGTATTGGCATAAAAATATACTTAAATTACCAAAAGTAAAAGTACTAAAATGTTTGAAAATAGCAGATCTACAAGCTCACAACGTGTCGCGATGCGACGCGTTGTTTAGCTTGTAGATTGGCTATTTTCCTATGTATAAAATAGGGTTAAAGTGGTTAATGTATGTTTTATAATATAATCATTTGTATCTGAAAATTAACTAGTAACTAACGTTTTCAAATAATTGTAGTGGAGTAAAAGTACAATATTTGGATCCGAGATGTAGGTGAGTAGAAGTAAAGGTAGCCTACAGTACTTAAGTAAATGTACTTAGTTACTTTCCACCACTGACTATATGATATCTGTAACACTGTTACGTTATAGGATGGGAAACGACAGGAAACAAAGGAAATTGCATGAACCAAAAATAAAGCCAGTATGTTTAAAACATTTCAACTGAAGATCTGAAGTGGAACAATTACATTAATAAATCAAATTTGTGGGTTCCCTGTTCCTGGTGCATTTAATCTAATATCGGATTTCCCTCATTTTGCTTTGCCCCGGGCTGCACCTCTTAAAACCAAGAGCCTCAAATTGTTTTCCATTGGAAACGGTTGTTGTGTAGCAACAGTAACAACAGCTGCTTCTCTCATTGATATAATCATGGTTGAGAGCTTCCGGAAGTTGCTTCCTGACTGTACTCAATCCTAAAGGACAAAACAAGTTAACAAATCACAAAAAACTAAACAAAACCTAAAGTTGCATGCTTCTTGACCACTTGAACCCTATACTTAGTTAACTGGAGTCCCCAAGGGGAACCTACCACTAGACCACCTCATTGTCACCAAATCTTTGCGTTGTGAGCTTGTAGATCTGCTATTTTAGCTGAATGTTCACCCCAGAATAGGGACGCTAGGGGATCATGTGGTTATTAAGTAAACACAAAGACTTTTTTTGGTGTTATCCTTTTAGACAAACTTTTACATTTTGACTGTACTATATTCAATCAATCTATTGGCCATACTTGATTGATTGATCAATCAAGTATGAGAAAAAGTCACTGATATAGTGTGTTTGTGAGATATGTTTTTGACGTTTTTTTTGCTCGAAAGACTTTTGTCTTTTTACACAGTACTAGGCAACACTTTGTTTCCACCTTTTTCTCCCAGTTTAGTTATTATGCCAATTGACATTATCCACACATTTCTGCATTGCCACTCTGCTGTTCAGGGGTCTAGACTAGAGGAAAGAGATTAAGTCATTTCAGTGGGAACACCTGGTGGCTAATTGGTTCATGCTTTGCAGCAGCATGTGGGACCAGCTGCTGAGCTGGAACTACTGGAAATTCGTGTTAGAAGGGGGGGGGGGGGGGGGGGGGGGGTGCACCAAATGTTTGTGTGATAGGAACATTTTTGTTTAGTTTTTTGGTTAACATTAAAGCTGCACTGCTGACATTTTTACCAATTGAGCAATAATAGAGCCGGCCTGCTTGCTCAGGGGATAAATAGAGTCTTGACCATCAGGTCAAAATTTGTGTCAGATCCTGTGTGACACAATCTAAATGTCTCAATAGAAGAGCAGGGAGACCAACACAACACAACCACCCCAATTGTATAAGTTTTATTGTATTAACATACTCTATCATACAGATTGGACAAAAAGTAAAATGTCTCATTAAAACAAAGTAACATAGTGCCATTTTAACCACTAATTAAAAATCTGAACATATTAATAGAAAATATATAGCCTAATGTGTAAACAAACATTCATTTGTAAACACAACACTGAATGATAGTGCTGTCAAACTAGTCTATGAAGATATATCCGTGAAATCTATGAACAAGTTTCATCTGCATTTTACTCTTACTTGAGTAACATTTCGACTGAGCTAAACGTTTACTTAAATAAAGTAAATTAAATTTGACCAGGAGTATCTGTACTCTTACTCAAGTACTGGGGTCAAGTACTTCGTCCACCTCTACCTGCAGTAGCCTTCGGTTGCCTTCAGTGTGTGGTTCAGTCACACGACTTTCTGCACATCATGAAGCACGTTTCTGCAGGCCAGCTGGGAGTCCCTGGTGCCAGTTCCCCTCCAAGGAGGTCTGGAGGAGCATCCCAGAGAGCTTCCCTCAGCGCCGGAACTGCCCAAAGTTGGGTTGATCCAGGCACGATCCAGCTCTGGCTCACTGTACTACAACTACATGAGGACACATACACATTGGCGGACGGTGATTAATTTCTTTGTATCCATTTTGTTTGTGACTTTCAGAAGTTTGTTTCAAAGACAAAATATTGCACTTTTGACTACATTTCTACCCACCGGGACCGAAACGTACAAAAGTTACATGATGAATTTATTTAACCCATTAAAACCGTGTCTCGCTATGAGCTTGCAGATCTGCTATTTTTGAAGATTCTTCAAAATATGTGCAAATCTTTGAATATATATATATATTAAAGCAAACATTTTTAACTCACATATTTGCTCGGGGTTCCTGGAACAAAATATTTTGAGATGCGTGTCAGTGGCCAAATACATTATACATTTTGAGAACCACTGACATGGCATTTTTTTTCCCAGAAAACTGTTAAGTAACTCTTGGAGAAGACATTTGTAGAATCGCCTCAGCTCTTAATGGGTTAATGCAATGGTTCTCAAACATTTTCATGCCAAGGACCCCCAAAATTATATGTATTTGGCCGCAGACCCCCATCTCAAAATATTTGAGTAACAAATGTTTGCTTTAAATATATATATATATATTCAAAGATTTGCACAAATGTTCAAAAATAGCAGATCTACAAGCTCTAAGAATTCTTCCCAGCCTGTAGATCTGCTATGTTTGAATAGCCAAAGTATACAGTAACATATGGTTAAAGTGGTTAAAATGATTGTGACGCCATATTAACTAGTTTTGCTGGGGACCCCCTGGTACCCCACCCCTGGGGGTCCCCAGAGAACCAATGGGTTAATGTACCGGCATGTTATTGGAGTCAGCCCTGCCACTGCTGTGTGAAGGCAATTCTTCCCAGCTCCACCAGGCTCACAGGAGCAGAGGCTCTCCCTGTGCCAGAGGAGGCTGCATGTGTGATCCAGGAGGTTGCCAGGATGGCCTCCAGCAACGGCCCACGGGATCCCATTCGAGTG
Organism: Gymnoscopelus microlampas; assembly: GCF_963454915.1. Classification (NCBI taxonomy): domain Eukaryota; kingdom Metazoa; phylum Chordata; class Actinopteri; order Myctophiformes; family Myctophidae; genus Gymnoscopelus; species Gymnoscopelus microlampas. The sequence continues at coordinate 38,353,043 of NC_139949.1, read as the reverse complement.
AGAGCGGCGACCTTCACTCAGGAGATACAGAGTCTCAGAGTGGCCTCTTGGGAATCGAAGGGTTCCCGGTTCGAACCAGTAGACAGTAGAAATGGTTATTATGTATATATGAATAATGTATATGTAAATAAGTGCGCCATGGGGCGTGCTTTGTGTAAAAAAGAAAAATGAAGAAAAGAGAGTTGTAAGACTCCAGGGCAGGGCCCGACAAGTCTAGTGCTTCTCCCTAGCCCTTTTTCGGACTCTTCACTCTTGGACACTGCTGAGGAAAAATAAAAAAATAAAAATAATGAAATTGTATTTGTTATTATGTGTTGTGCCCATTATCCGAAAATAAAAAAAACTGAACTGAACTGAACCCGGCTCCTCCTGGGTTAGTGTCGAAGTGTCCTTGAGCAAGACACCGAACTGCCCCTGCATGAGCAAGTTGGTGCTTTGCATTGGTTTCCTCCGGCGTGTGTTTGTGTGTGTGTGTGTGTGTGTGTGTGTGTGTGTGTGTGTGTGTGTGTGTGTGTGTGTGTGTGTGTGTGTGCGTGCGTGCGTGCGTGCGTGCGTGCGTGCGTGCGTGCGTGCGTGCGTGCGTGCGTGCGTGCGTGCGTGCGTGCGTGTGCGCGTGCGTGCGTGAATGGCTTAATCTTAATGTAATGCACATTGTAAAGCGCTTTGCATAATGCACCCTTTACCATTTTACCTCACACTTTTGCCATGAAGGTAATGTTTCTTGGCAAGGTGTGATTTATGTGCTCTTATAGGGATACCTCTATCGATACCTTTCTTAGGGCAGGTACACACTGTAGGACTTGTAAAGTGATCGGGTAGTCATCTGATTGTTAAGCATTTCACACTACACAAGTCTCTTTCTTGAAATCAGCTGTCATAATATCGTTGTGGTTTTCACTACACGATTGATCGCCGACACGGCATCACGCGCTGGAAGAGTTCACTAGAGGCGATCCAGACCCGATACACACATTTGTTTTTATTCCAATTCATTTTAACCGACAAAAAAAGTGTAAGGCTCCCATGATATATGCGAGACCGAGATAGGACGCTATTGATTGACATTAAATAATTCTCTCTCTCTCTCAAAAAAAAACGATTAAAATATGTGATCTAACGCAAGGCCTATCCACGCACGTTTTAATCCTCCTAAGATATCATATCATAATAGAAAAGGTAAGAAAAACTTAGCACTTGTCCTAGCCGTGACAACCTTGCAGACAAAGGCTAAAGTGTAATTTACATAGCATGTTATGTAGACAGATGCCAGGTCATCCTATAGTGTGCATAGTTTCAATGTACAGTTTATTTTTTATTTTTTATATTCTACAGTTTAGACTGATTCTTGGTTCTTGGTTTTCTCTATGCATTTGATGTACAGTATTACCTCATGTTTTCCTTGCTCACTGTTGCTCTGGATTAAGAGTGTCTGCTAAATGCCTAAATTGTATTGTATTGTATTTTTGCCTTGGCCTAGCTGCCTCAGCAGTTTCGTTTTTATTCTCCTGAGGTAGTTGTTGTCCTTCTTTTACTAATTAGCCATGAAGAATTGCTGATTTAAGTTCTGAGTTGAAATGCATAAGAATTGTATTGTGTGGGTTCTTGTTATTTGTATCAATTTGACTACAAATAATACATTTATGAATGTCTTTTGTTTCACCACATTGTAATTAGTGATGGTTGCTATGCACCATTCAATACCTGTCTTTGTTATGTGACTCAGGTAGTGCCATTAGGCTTAATGCATGTTGCTTGGTAGGAAAAGTCATGTAATTCATTTCTATTTTGCACACATACAGGTAGGCAGTGGGAACTTGAAGACTCACTGTATATTACTTGTCTGCTGCGAAAGTGAAAATTTCAAAGATATGATTTCTTTCATTAAATATTATGTTACTGAAACATATTGAGTTTCATTATTTAGTTTGATATTTGATATCGATTATAGTTTGATATTCATTGGCAACTCAGAGACAAACTTTTTTAAGATAAGGTGAGATGTTTATTGTCATTGTATTCAGAATACAACAACATTTTGTTTAGTGCGCTGACTCCAAATATCAGCATCATACAAAAATGAATACAGCATTATGCAATAAACTATTAAGTTTGTCATGTCATGTCACAAAAGTCTCTTGTCAATGATAAGATCACTATAAGTACATACAATATATCTAAAAAGATAAGAAAACAGGAAAACCAATGACTGGATATTGCACTTAACCAAAATCACATTGCGCGCGCGCGCGCGCGCGCGCGCGCGCGCGTGTGTGTGTGTGTGTGTGTGTGTGTGTGTGTGTGTGTGTGTGTGCGTGCGTGCGTGCGTGCGTGCGTGCGTGCGTGCGTGCGTGCGTGGGGGGGAGGTGTTACTCGCCTTCATCCCCCTAACCGATTGAGATCCGTCCGTTACACCAGCCGACTGTGTTATGTGTTCTGAAAATAGTAATACTACAAACATAAAGTCCTGTCTCTCTCCGCTGTGAGCTATCAAAAGCGAAATGAACAAAACAAAGTTCAGATAAGCTACAGTGACTGATGGATTTTGATTTGTTTGATTTGTTTTGCAAACGCTGCCAATGTCAGACTGAAGCTCCACGCAGCTTCAGGCTGATAAGCTTCAGGCTAGTCCTCAGGCACAATTTACAAACAATGACAGAAAACAATCACATAACATTCAACAATAACAACAACACAACATACACATGAGAGCTCTCACACCATCCCAGACCATTCTACATCTGTTACACATGTCATCTAAAAAACTGAAAATAAATAATTGAAAAAATGAAATAAATTTAAAAAAAGAGATTTCAGAATCTAAATACAATCAATTATAAAAAACAAGAATCAAAAACAAGAACAGTTAGATTTGAGCAAATCAAGCGAGGACATTTTGAATAATCCCGCCATGTCTTATCCATCATGCACTGTGCGGCCACGGCGGTGCTGATGCTGTCCACAGAAAGACAATTGGTTCCATCTTAACATCATGTTATTTATTCTGATGTTCAATCAATTGATTGTGTTCCTGTACCGGCTTGGATCAATGGAATTAACGCAGTATTTTTAAGTTCCTAGTTACTTTTCACATGATTGTTTTTAAATATGAATGTTATGTTATCAATAAAATCGTAGTGTTTTCCCTGCAGTCATTTGTGTTTGTATTGTACTGTATTATAACGGCAGTAGGTCTGGTGTCTCACAGTGAGGGGGCTCTGAAGTTGCTCGACCAATAGAGGTGTGAAACTTTGCAAGCACCTTCCCAGTATGCCAAGAAAGAACCTCCATACCACACCCATTTCCGCCTGAAAAGATTTTCCACCATTTTGCGTTTTCTTCAAAACACACTTTTGTTGCTAACAAAGGGGGCGGATCTTGTGTGTGTGTGTGGGGGGGATTTTATAGGGGGTTGTAGGCAGGCTTATGGGGGGGGGGGGGGGGTCTTAGGGGTTAAGAGTCCTGCCCCCCATATGTGGATCTTATAAGGGGTTAAGAGTCCCTCCCCCATATGTGGATCTTATAGGATGGGATTAAAACACTTATTTAGTAAACAATATGGGATATTGCACAACCCATATTGTCTGGTAACGGTGTTCACTCTCCATTCCGACATCTCACCACTCCGACTAGTGGCTTCCGCGTGCGGTTAGGGTTAGGGTTAGGGTTAGGTATAGGGTTCGTCAACGTCGGAAAGGCGACATGTCGGAAAGGAGAAATGCACCCGTCTGGTAACATCCGTGGCCATAATTACAGTATGGAGACATACGGGCACCTTAAACACGGAACTCAAAACACTGTTTGAGGAAAGTCACCAAGACTGTCAGCGATACACAAATGTCAGAATCAATCAAATACATCTCTGACAGTCTTGATCCAAGGCTAGGTTTAGACTTCTAGGCCCCCCCAATTTGCCTCGTTCCCAGCCTCTTCTTGTCTCCGTGGAGAAACGCTTGGTAACGACCTTTGTTTTTTTCATCAGGAGATAAATGTTGACCCATTTAGAACGTTTATGCTGAGAAGCTCATCCATCCTTTAAGTTTAAAGACTTGACTACTGTAAAACTAATTTAATGTCTTACAAACAAAAAACTATCTTTAGAAAAACTCAGCCTAGATCTCTGCTGGGCTTTTAATGAAAACGAGGACAAAATGGAGGATATATGTGACAAGGGTGAAATGAGGGGTTCTTAAAACTTTTGTAATTTGTTTTTATTGGTGCTTAATGTGTATAATTGCCTCATTTAACCCCACCATCTTATTATTTTTGTACCAATTATTATTACGCACTGTATTGTTTATAATTGTTTTCCCCATGATCCCCTGGTCACGTGTATTGAGAGACATTGAGTGGCAGAGCGGCAGTCACGCGGTCACGCCCAAGGCCACGGTCATGGCCAATGTCCCCAGACAGACTGTCACCACGGACAAATGAAAGAAGAGGGAGGTGTGGTTTGGCAGGTACAAAAGTGGAGGCGGGACCGTTTGAAAGAGAGAACAGAGCACCCAAGTGACAGAGGCGTCAGTGAGGAGAAGGACAGCAGAGGGGAAGGTTGTGCCGAGACACGGAGTAGAGGAGTGCATAGATGAAGTAGACATACCAGCCACCTAGGAGTTTGGAAGCCGAGGTGTGCCTACATTCAAAGGAGAAACCAAGAGGAGCAAGCGATCGAACCGAAGGGGAGGAAGAGGCGAGTGAGACCAGACCATATGAGAGACGAGTGAGACCAGACCATATAAGAAGCGCTGAGACTGGAAAGTGGCGATAACGTTGCATACGCAACCAACTCAGCGCCAGGTGTAAAAACCTGGCTGGCGAGTGAGTATTCGAACAAGCAACGTTGAATCCCTGTATAACCACTGCCTGAGACAACGCAAATGTATCGTGTAAATGCACAGTGAACTGGTCTAGATCTCTATAATTGCAGGCGGAGAGAAAGAAGAGAGAAGACGAAGACGACTGGCCTCAAACCCTTTCCCATCTTACCCCCATATATGGACATGCAGCATTACCCCTGAACAAACCGTGTTGAGTATCTTGAAGCACTTTATTGGCACAGCACTTTACTTGAAAAGTATTTGTTGCACAGAAACCCCCCATGCTAAGGAACCCTTGTGATTAAGCCCCGCGTAATTTGCACAACTTTATAATTTATTTTATAGTTGTTGTGTAGATTAATTGTGTTTTGTATGTTTATATAGGTTTTATTAGTATAGTGTTTATTTGATTGTTTTTAAGGCACAGAAGCCAATGTATTAGGGACCCAATAAATATGACTTACCTTTTTTTGATACACTGTATTCGTGTCCAGTTTCTTAAAGGGATATTCTCATGCCAGTGTTGTATTCTCAAAACCAAAAGTATTGAAACTTACCAGTTAACCTCGAACCTGTGAAAGCCTGAAGAAGAAGTTAAAGTGTATTCAAAGGGGACTTCCCTCTATAACAAAAGTGGCGTAGTCGACAAACAATTAGTTCAGATAGGACTCACAGTAATTACGCACCCAGCACTTTATTGTGCATTTATATTTTATTGTTGTGAGTTTTATTCTGGATTATTTATTAAAGGAGAAGAGTGCAATAGTACAAACAAATTGCAAGTCAAATGTGATACAATTTCGGCCCTGTTCACATATTTGGCGTTGGCGGCAGGACTGGTTGAGAACAAACACATGAGAATACCCTTAAGAGAAACTGTACTGTTTTGTTGTTTTTGTTGCTTTTTGTTTTTTGCTTTACGGATTCAGAATGATGATGATGGCGGTGTATCCCGGTGCACCATGGTTACCCACCTTTGGTGGAACAGAAGGCGAGAGTAAATATAGGGAATGGAAAGACCAGATTAGAGGATTATTAAGTACCCAGGAACTACCAGAAATCAGGAAAGTTGCTATTATAATTAAAACGCTAACCAACGAAGCTAAACGGCAGATTAGTGTGGTTGAGGAGGGCGAACGCGACACAGTGGCAAAAGTTTTTAAATACTTAGATGCTTTATATAAAGAAACTGTCTCTGTCGCAGAAATGCGCTCACTATTCTATCGGTGCGCACAGCGCGCAGGAGAGAATGTACAAACTTACACCCTGAGACTTAGAGAGCTGTTTTGTGGGCTGCGGCAGCACGACCCAAGCACCGCTCCCTCCGAAGCCATTCTTCGTGATCAGTTTGTTATGGGTTTAGCTGAGGGCCCCCTGGGCCAAGCCTTAAAAATATATGCTCGACGACACCCAGATGAAGATTTTGCTGCTTTACGCGAAGAAGCCTACCTGTTAGCTGCTGAACATGGAACTACTGAAATAACGTGCCACGCTGTTAATCCTATTTCTGTCCCCTACCCTTCTCAGGACCCTGCTTGGAGAGAAAAATTAAAACAGGAAATCATGGACGACGTAAAAACTCAAATGCAAGGATTCACGCAGGAACTCATGAAAGAAATCAGACCGCTCCTCCGCACTGGCACCAATGACGCACGAGCGCGCACTCCACCGCCACCTGAGCGACGGTATACGGCCTCTCAGCGCTACGAATGGGATGAAGGAGGTAGGCCGATATGTAGCCAGTGTAGACAGGCGGGTCATATAGCGAGATTCTGTAGATCCGACCGAAGTCAGTTAAACTAGTACGCCCTGTCGCCGAGGTCCGGGGGGCAGAGGTGCAACGTTCACAAAAAAAGTTAAGGGCCAATGAAGTGTTTGTGGGGGAATGTCCGACAATTGGGATAACAATGGGGGGAGTCCAAATGAGGGGTTTATTAGATACGGGGTCTCAAGTCACATTGATGCAGCAGAGTTTGTTTAACGAAAAGTTCTCGCAAGATAAAATGGAAAATGGGCCTCTGGTGTTTAGCCTACGGGCAGCAAACGGCCTTGATCTACCCTATTCTGGCTATGCCATATTCGATTTAGAATTAGAAGGACTGAAAATACCGGGAAGAGGAATCGTAATTGTAAAAGATGAACATTGTATTGAGCCGCTGATCATTGGGATGAACGTAGTCCACGCAGTGTGGCATGCATTATTTAAACTCTCTGGGAGGTCTGTGTTTCCATGCCAACAGGAGAGGACACCATGGAAAAAAGCATTCGCCGCCTGTAGGAGAGTGGAGGCAGTGACCCACGAAGACGGAGCATTGGGCTATGTGTGGCCTGTCGGCCGACGGAGAATCCGAGTCCCCGCCCGCAGTGAGTTAGTAGTATGGGGCCGTGCCTGGAAAGGTCCAAATGGAGCCGAATACGAGGCCCTGATGGAGGCCATGCCGGAAGGAACTGATCTGGGAGTGGCCCGAGCGTTGGTCACCGTGCGTAATGGCCGAGTCCCCGTGCGCATCTGCAACCCCCACGCGTATAGCGTGACCGTGGGCAGACATCAAAAGTTAGGGAAGCTATATCCAGTGGAGGAGGCCGACGTCCGTGGACGACGAGACCTGAACCTGTCCCTAGGAACCGACGGAGCCGTGGAAGTGTCCCTGGTGAGCATCGAAGACGAGGGACCCGTGAAGACCTTACCTGAGGAGATGGAGGCGTTGACCCGGCGAGATGACCTACCTGACCAGCAGAGAGAAGAGCTGCATGCGATGATGTGTAAATGGAAGAAGGTGTTTGCAGTCCATAATGAAGATTTTGGGCAGACGGACGTGGTGCAACACCAAATACCAACTGGAGACGCGGCACCCATCCGCGAGAGGCACCGACCGCTGCCGCCCTCCATGTATAGAGAAATGAAGACCTTATTGAGTGACATGCTGGACAAGGGAGTGATCAAAGAGAGTTGCAGTCCCTGGGCAGCGCCCATTGTCCTGGTGAAGAAGAAAGATGGCAGCTGGCGTTTCTGTGTCGACTACCGTAAACTGAATGCCGTGACGCACAAAGATGCCTTCCCTTTACCTCGGATTGAAGAGACTTTAACAAGCCTGACCAAGGCTCAGTGGTTCTCCACACTCGACCTGGCCAGCGGTTATTGGCAGGTGGGTATGGACCCTCGGGATCGAGAAAAAACAGCGTTTACCACCCCTTTAGGACTGTTCGAGTTCCAACGTATGCCGTTCGGTTTATGTAACGCCCCCGCGACCTTCCAAAGATTAATGCAGCGATGCTTGAGTGGCCAGGTGACAGAGTCATTATTAGTGTACCTCGATGACATTATTGTATATTCACCTGACTTTTCCTCTCACATGCAGCACCTTGACCAGGTTTTCGAGCGGCTGTGGAGACACGGATTGAAACTGCGCCTCGATAAATGCAAGCTTCTCCAACCGGAGGTAAAGTTCTTGGGCCACGTTGTAGACAAAGAGGGAGTGCGCCCGGACCCTGAAAAGTTGGCTGCGGTAAGAGACTGGAACCCACCCTCGACTGTCCGCGAGGTCCGCGCTTTTCTAGGTCTGGCTGGTTATTATCGCCGCTTCGTGTCCTCATTTGCTGCCATAGCTAGGCCGTTAAATAGTTTGTTGATCGGAGTCCCGAATGATGTGAAGTCCCATCAGTGTAAAATAGAGTGGTCCCCTGAATGCCAAAACTCGTTTGATGCTCTTAAAACTGCCCTTACGCAGGCTCCAATACTGGCTTATGCAGATTATGACCGACCGTTTGTAGTGTATACTGATGCGAGTGGCCGCGGGCTCGGCGCCGTTCTGGCACAGGTCCAAGATGGCCAGGAGCGAGTAATCGCCTACGCCAGCCGAAGTCTACACCCTACCGAACAAAATGATGCAAATTATAGCTCCTTTAAATTAGAACTCTTGGCACTTAAATGGGCAGTGACCGAAAAATTTAAAGATTACTTAACTGGCGCTCATTTTACGATTTATACAGATAACAATCCTGTTGCGCATCTTCAAACAGCTCGACTAGGCGCGGTGGAACAGCGCTGGGCAGCCCAGCTAGCATCATTCACCTATGATATAAAGTACCGACCTGGAAAAAGCAATGCGAACGCAGATGCCCTGTCTAGGTTCCCTGTTCAACCTGTAGGAGTGGCCGTAGTGGAGTTGGCACCGGTGGAGAGAGAGGACGGGTGGGCTGGAGCTGAGTGGCGGGGAACACAGGATCGAGATCCGGACATCCAGATGGTGAAGAGTTGCGTAGAGCGGAGGAAACTGCCTACCCTTATGGAGAAGAGGAGTTGGTCACGGGAAGCCAGGCAAATGTTACGACAGTGGGACCGGTTGCGCATCAGAGACAATGTGTTGTATAGGCAAGTGATTGATCAGCATACACAAGAATGTTACTTACAGCTTGTTTGTCCAGGGGCGCGACGAGAGGAGGTGTGGAAAGGACTCCATGAGGCCTCGGCACACGCCGGAGTGGACCGGACTTTGGCGCAGCTTCGGCGCCGGTTCTACTGGCCGGGCATGGAGGGGGCGGTGCGACAGTTCCAGCGAGGTTGTGTTGCCTGCAGCCTACTGAAAGACAGGATAGAGCCCAGGGCCCCCTTACAGCCATTCGAAGTATCGTATCCTATGGAGGTAGTGGCTATTGATTTTCTCACATTAGGTAGGCCGAATGACGCATGGCAGAATATTCTTGTAGCAACCGATTTATTCACCAGGTACAGTTGGGCTATTCCAACGCGTGACCAAACTGCGCCCACGACTGTCCGTGCGCTTTGGACACATATTATTCAGCCATTCGGTTGCCCGGCTCGTTTCCATTCGGACCGAGGCCCGAATTTTGAATCCGAATTAATGCAGCAATTGTGTCATACATACGGTATTACTAAGAGTCGCACCACCCCTTACCACCCAGCTGGTAATGGGGGGGTGGAGAGGTTTAATCAAACACTGTTAAACATGTTGCGCTCTCTAGATACTGATCGCCAAGGCAGATGGAATGAACACTTACCTGAGTTAGTACACGCTTATAACAATACTGAACATGGTGCGACAGGTTATGCGCCTGCGTACTTAATGTTTGGTCGCCACCTGAGGCGTCCGGTAGATGTAGCATTAGGAGTACCGTTGTCACAAAATCGAATGGGAGTGGGAGATTGGGTGCAAGATCACCAGAAACGAATGGCCACAGCGTATAGGACAGCCGAGAAAAAAATGGTGCATATAGCAGGACAGCGTAAACAGGTCTATGACCGCCGAGCCGGTATGCCACCATTGTTACCTGGAGAGAGGGTGTGGGTACGAAACCGGAACCGACAGGGACAAGGTAAACTGGGCCCATGGTGGGACCCAGAACCTTTTGTGGTATTGGAGAGGGTGGGGGATGCGGGCCTAGTATACAGGATCCGACCTGAAAAAGGAGGGCGAGATAGAACGATCCATAGGAATGCATTAAAAGTGTGTATAGCCCCCAGGTCACCGATGGAGAGCCCCGAACCTGCCCCAGTAGCCGAACCGGTGGGACCAATATGGCCGCCCTATGTAGGGTTTTTCCCCGGTCCTAGGGAACCTGAAGGTCCGCGGCGCTCTGGAAGAGCGAACCAAGGACAGCCACCTGAGAGGTACGGGCATGACGTTTAGAACCAGTTGCCAGGGACTGCCAACGAAAAAGTAGGGGGGAATGTGACAAGGGTGAAATGAGGGGTTCTTAAAACTTTTGTAATTTGTTTTTATTGGTGCTTAATGTGTATAATTGCCTCATTTAACCCCACCATCTTATTATTTTTGTACCAATTATTATTACGCACTGTATTGTTTATAATTGTTTTCCCCATGATCCCCTGGTCACGTGTATTGAGAGACATTGAGTGGCAGAGCGGCAGTCACGCGGTCACGCCCAAGGCCACGGTCATGGCCAATGTCCCCAGACAGACTGTCACCACGGACAAATGAAAGAAGAGGGAGGTGTGGTTTGGCAGGTACAAAAGTGGAGGCGGGACCGTTTGAAAGAGAGAACAGAGCACCCAAGTGACAGAGGCGTCAGTGAGGAGAAGGACAGCAGAGGGGAAGGTTGTGCCGAGACACGGAGTAGAGGAGTGCATAGATGAAGTAGACATACCAGCCACCTAGGAGTTTGGAAGCCGAGGTGTGCCTACATTCAAAGGAGAAACCAAGAGGAGCAAGCGATCGAACCGAAGGGGAGGAAGAGGCGAGTGAGACCAGACCATATGAGAGACGAGTGAGACCAGACCATATAAGAAGCGCTGAGACTGGAAAGTGGCGATAACGTTGCATACGCAACCAACTCAGCGCCAGGTGTAAAAACCTGGCTGGCGAGTGAGTATTCGAACAAGCAACGTTGAATCCCTGTATAACCACTGCCTGAGACAACGCAAATGTATCGTGTAAATGCACAGTGAACTGGTCTAGATCTCTATAATTGCAGGCGGAGAGAAAGAAGAGAGAAGACGAAGACGACTGGCCTCAAACCCTTTCCCATCTTACCCCCATATATGGACATGCAGCATTACCCCTGAACAAACCGTGTTGAGTATCTTGAAGCACTTTATTGGCACAGCACTTTACTTGAAAAGTATTTGTTGCACAGAAACCCCCCATGCTAAGGAACCCTTGTGATTAAGCCCCGCGTAATTTGCACAACTTTATAATTTATTTTATAGTTGTTGTGTAGATTAATTGTGTTTTGTATGTTTATATAGGTTTTATTAGTATAGTGTTTATTTGATTGTTTTTAAGGCACAGAAGCCAATGTATTAGGGACCCAATAAATATGACTTACCTTTTTTTGATACACTGTATTCGTGTCCAGTTTCTTAAAGGGATATTCTCATGCCAGTGTTGTATTCTCAAAACCAAAAGTATTGAAACTTACCAGTTAACCTCGAACCTGTGAAAGCCTGAAGAAGAAGTTAAAGTGTATTCAAAGGGGACTTCCCTCTATAACAAAAGTGGCGTAGTCGACAAACAATTAGTTCAGATAGGACTCACAGTAATTACGCACCCAGCACTTTATTGTGCATTTATATTTTATTGTTGTGAGTTTTATTCTGGATTATTTATTAAAGGAGAAGAGTGCAATAGTACAAACAAATTGCAAGTCAAATGTGATACAATTTCGGCCCTGTTCACATATACTTAAGCAATATTACACGAGAGGGTGTGCTTTACCGTCATTATTGGCACGACAGTGATGCGGTCAGGAACGAGGCGCCAGCCGAGTTCCGCCAGCATCACTGAAGTGCCAATAATGTAAGGTAAAGCACACCCTCGAGTGTAATATTGCGATTATACAACAGTTACCAACAAAACACATCCAAATGTATTCATATTGTGGGGCAATTAATAATAAAAATGTTTCGCTATTGTCCGTTTCCCTGTAAAGAGAAGAGTTTTTGACTGAGAGACAATGAAAACGTCTGAAAACTGATCTACAAGCTGACAACGCGTCGCGATGGCGACGCGTTGTGAACTTGTAGATCGGCTATTTTGGCCGCGTGACACGGTCGTACGACGGAGCATATAGCCTACTGGACTGTTAACGAAATGGGAGTCATTTTACTTTACACAGGAGGATATTTATAACCTTCTAACCATTGATCAACCGTAAATCCACCAAATTAACAACATAGTCCATTTTGCATAGCTGTTTGTTCTCCGGTGGCGGCGGTGAGTCAGGCTGCTGTCTGTTTGTTTTCCTACCGTGGGACAGAGTGACTTCACAGCACAGCTGTGCCATATAATGGTCTAATCAGGTGCGGACTGGACTGCACTGCGGAGTGATTTATTAATGTGATTCGGCCCGTGCTATGATGCTGGTTTGAAGCACGGCTAGAAAGCTATTTCAACCAATCAGATTGCTTGGTGGGAACTACCTGTTGTATAATTCTGCTTTAGCTACACTGCACTGACTCCCTGTATTTTATCCACTTGTTCGAGTCTTTATTAACACGACTGTTAACAGTACAGGTAGTACAGTTTGGACAGTTGAAGTGAGGCTGGTAATTTTCTGTAGCATTTTGATTTTACTTCAAACTCACCATAACCACTGCAAGGCCGACGGCTTCACAGTAAAAGTGGGTGACAATGTGATCACAAGAACAGAGGAAATTACCTATCTGGGTTGCATTTTAGAGGCAAATATTTCCAGTGAAAAAATGACAACACAAGTAATCAAAAAAGTCAACCAAAGAACAAGATTTGTGTACAGGATCTCCTCACTGGTCAGTAGGAATACATTGATCACAGGAGCACTCATCCAATGTCACTTTGACTACGCATGCACCTCATGGTACCAGAGCACCACAAAGGCCTTATAAACAAGGCTTTAGACATCCCAAAACAAACTGGTCAGGCTACTGCTTACATCTTCAACTCCTCTAACCTCTGCTCATTTTGCTAAGGTGGGCTGACTCAGGGTAGAGGACAGAGTACAGCAACTTGCAATGGGCCTGGTCTACAAGATACACTAAACCACAAAGACACCCATGTACCTGTCAAACTACTTAAAAAACGTCAAAGACATCCACAATCAAAACACCAGAGGGAGCTCCACAAATCACGTTCAACCCAAATTTGGCTCAAACAAGGGGTTACATTCATTCTACTGCTATGCCACCAAAATGCGGAATGCCCTACAAACTTAAAAAAGTGTGAATCCTTACTTTCCTTCAAAACCGCTCTAAAAGAGCACTTACAGGTGGCTGCAATTCGGAATTGAGTACACTCTATTGCTTGTAGATCGGCTATTTTCAGCTAATGTTCACCCCAGAAAAGGGACGCTAAGGGTTCATGAGTTGCAAAGTTGCTTTGAAAACAGCTACATTAGGCAAGGGTGAATCACATCAACCAATACACCCTCTGCACTTCATTCCAAATCATGTGGCATTAAACGTGGAAGTGGAATTAAACCCAAATATATTCTGGAGATGTTTTGGCAATGACAAGACGCAAAGTAGGTTAGACCCCTAAATATCCGCAGACGATGGCCTGCTGTGAATAATGATAAATGTATTATGCCTCTCCGCCAGCCCGATGGTCAGAAGCCGACCAAGCATGTTTGGTCAGCCCTGATGGTTTGATTTGATTGATTTTGACACTTTGTCAGCTTGTTATTTTGTCGTTCTATGGCATATCATATAGGAACGAGAACCCATTTAAAGTTCCAGTTCACACGTCCAAACTTGGTCAGACATATAACATAAATGTATGTTTATGTATATATAACATAAACATCAATATAACATAGTAGAGTAAAATCAATTCTTTCCATTTTCCAATTTCTCTCACGTACCCCCTGTAATACCTCCACGTACCCCAAGAGGGGGCACGTATCCCCAATTGAGAACCACTGCGCTACAAGATTGTTTTCAAAAGAACAATTCACTTTAAACTTACTTAAAAGTATACGTGTTCCCGTCCTTTAAAGTTTAAAGGAGACGCACGCACACACACACACACACACACGCGTGCACACGCACGCACACACACAAATCACTTTCTGACTTTGCTCGTAAGTTAATAAATTCAGAGAGCACCGTGATTAAACACAAGAAGAACAAACAAGAACAAAAGGCTATAGGCTCGTAAGTTAATACATTCAGAGAGAGCACCGTGATTAAACACAAGAAGAACAAACAAGAACAAAAGGCTATAGGGAGCCATGACAGAAAAAACAACACTTGACGGCGGTTAAATTGATCGGGACAGGTAGGTAAGAGGGGATTATGGTGGGGTGGATAGAACGCCGAAGTGCCCAGAACAGCCCACTGAGCCATAGTCGGCTTTTGACCTCCGTCTAAAACAGGGTTATAATTGGTCTAACAGTGAATTTTTTTTAGCGGTCGACGTTGATTAGCTGTTTTTTAAGCGTCTGTATATAGACGTCTATATTATAGACGTAATTTCAACGGCTATAATATAGACGGTCTATAAATAGACGCTTAAAAAACAGCTAATCAACGTCTAGGATAAGCCTAGACCGCTAAAAAACGTTCACTGTTAGACCAATTATAACCCCGTTTTAGCCTAGCCCTTAGACGTATTTTAGACGTCTATTAGCCCGAAAAATGCTCAGTGGGAGAGAGACCAGAGACGGGGAAACTAAATTCAATAAAAGTAAATAAATCCACTTCTCATTTTGTTCTGCCTCCTCGTCCTCCTCCTATGTCCTCCATACGAAACAAACGCTCCTCCATTATCCGCCATGACGTTCAGCTTTCAGAAATGCAGAAGGGCGTTCGGGTGGCGCAGTGGTAAAGTGCCTTCCCACCACACCGCCGGCGCAGAGGCTGGGGGTTCGAATCCATTGCGGTGCATTTTGTCGAGCGTCTATCCATTAGGCCTGTCACAATTATTACATAATCGTCTAATCGCAGTTATTTGAGATAGTCGCAATTATTTGTGCATAATCGTCTACATGTTGAAACATTTTGCTGAACCCGCAAACATTCAAGTCTCCATGGGGTGACTAATAGTTCACCCCCAAAAATGTCATTTTGGGGGTGAACTATCCCTTTAAAGAAAATATCCACGTTTTAAGCGAGGTGGGGTCATTCCCCATATGAAATATGTTGGATGGAGAGAGTCTCTTCACTCAGAGAACACCAGTAACCGAACGTTCTGTAGCACAGCCAAAAACAAACGCACCTGACTGTGGAAGAAAATATATTTAACGACATGCACGCACAGGCTTTAGTGCTGTGCGCACCACCACGCGTAGAGTCTGCGCGCGACACGGACGCACGGAGTGTGGTGTGTGGGCGCCGATCCCGTGGGGGCCTCGGGTCCACAGCCCCCTCGCTCAACTGATGAGCCCCTCAGATCGGGGCCCAATTTAATTTCCATGACTATACCGCAAAGCAGCTCTCTGAAGGTTCAAATGGTGCCCGCGACGGCCGCGAGAGAGACGCATTCAACGCTCCGGCCGTTAACTAGCCAGGAATGTAGGATTGTAACAACCCCACCCAGCCATCAAGCCCTTGTAACGGACGATCTACACCAGACTTTTCAAAGCGAGCGTATGTGTGGTGCGTACAGCGCGTTTGTTTAGATCCAATTGATTATCAATGATAGCGGCTACTAGCCTGGGATCCAGCCTGCTTCGCTACGTTAGGCAGACTTTTTTTTCTCTCTTCGCTTATCAGTCTGGAATGCACCCCATTGACTCGTTTTGCAGAACTACACTGGAACTACATATGTTACGTTACGC
This sequence comes from Gymnoscopelus microlampas, assembly GCF_963454915.1. NCBI lineage: Eukaryota > Metazoa > Chordata > Actinopteri > Myctophiformes > Myctophidae > Gymnoscopelus > Gymnoscopelus microlampas. Next base: position 38,336,994 of record NC_139949.1, on the reverse strand, counting down.
AACGTCGTTGCTGATTGGATGTTGTTCAAACGAATGACGAATCACAACGATCACACTGTTTTTTTTGTCCCGCCCCGCACCACAGATCAATCAGAAGCCACGGTTCGATTCCAACCTTATGCCATGTCCCGCCTCCCTTGGAGATAGGAGGCATTCCAGACTGAGAAGCGAAGAGAGAAAAAAAAGTCCGCCGAACGTAGCGAAGCAGGCTGGATACCAGGCTAAGCGGCTACACCAGGCGCGCGGATACGCGAGTCCCCCATACGCAGACTTTTAAAATAAGACTGGATCTAAAAGTGTGCGTGTGCGTATATGTGCGTGTGCGTCGTGTGTGCGTCGTGTGCGAAAAAAAGTCTGGTGTGTGCCGGCAATAAACCTGCTCTGTATAGTTTGATGTTTAAACCTAATGTGACAATAAACCTGATTCTTCTTGTTTCTTGTTTCTTCTAATTCTTTTAGTTTGATTGCTTTTACTGTAAAGTTTATTTTACCTTAATTCCTTATAAATTATAATGGCCCTCTACAACTAAAATGAACGAAAATAGCACCTTTCATGACATGAATGCAGCTCAAATGTCTAAAATAATTAAACCGTTTAAGGTTTAATTAACTTTTTTTCAAAAGTTTGATTGCTTTTACTGTAAAGTTTATTTTACCTTCCTTATAAATTATAATGGCCCTCTATAACTAAAATGAGAGACTCAGAGGCATATATTGTACTTTTACTTCACTACAATTATTTGAAAACTTAGGTTGCTAGTTACTTAGTAGATTTTGATTATTCATTACAAAAAAAAACAGTAACCACTTCAGCCCATATGGCTATTTGAAAAAAGCAGATCTACAAGCTCACAATGCTCACGAATTTGAGGCATTGTGAGTTTGTAGATCTGCAATTTTCAAAAGATGTGTATACATTGAAAACTTGAAATGGGACATTTTGTATAATGAGTACTTTTACTTGGTAAAAGTAGCCCCCATGGCCAAGCACAAAAGTCTGTCTGCGCGCGCGCGCGCGAAGAGACAGAGAGAGCGAGAGAGCGACAGAGAAGGGTGTGTGAGAGACACGCAAACACACACAGTCTGCTAGTCGTAGTGTCTCTACCAGGGACACACAGAGGAACAGAGGAGAGACGGAGAGCAGATAGAAAGCAGGACACAGAGGATATAGAGAAGATGTTTGTTTCTCCTTCATTCAGCCTCTGATATCTGAGTTAATATGACGGCGGACTGACAGCTTGTCTGTCATGGTCGTTGTTCTACTGACTATCATAGAAGTCATATAATATGACACTGACAGGCTCTGCAAGGAATATCTGACGGAGAACCTACAGCTTGTTTCCAAAGCCCGTCGGAACCATAGAGTTATTTATAGTAAGGGACCAAAGGACCATGAGTGAAGAAGGGAAAGTTTTCCGCACCAGGCTGGAGAAATCAGTCCTACTTTTACTGATCAACTTCATCCCTTCAGGTAAGTTTCAAGTTTGTTCACACATTTATTCTTCTGACCCATTCACACCCGTCGTGGCTTGTTGTAGTGAGCTTGTAGATTGAGACACCGCAACTATAAATCAGGTAGGGTTTTTGTTTTTGTTTTTTGTAGCGTCTATATATGACCTTGTAATGAGTTAATTAGTGTTGCATTGCGACAGATGGAGAACAGCTGGGATGAGTTAGTTTCCTGTCAACATCGCATTAGAAGATAGTATACACTTGGACCCATTTAGACTGTCCATGCTGAGTTAGTGGTGGAAACTATTGTACCAAGGGTAACAGGACAGGTGGGCATCTGGGAACTAGGGACAACTGGGCACAAAAGCCACACGTCTGTGCACGAGGGACGTGTGGGCACCTGGATGAGTGGGCATTTTGGGGTGGAGATAACTGGGCACCTGGATGAGTGGGCAACTGAATTAGGATTTGTGTACACCACAAGTGTTTTTTTAACTTTACATAGCTTACTGTAGCATGCTGCTTTGTTGTTGATAAGTGACATTTAACCCACTGTTCTTTAAACCTCCAAACACAACACAACAACGAGGTCAAAAGTACGATATAAGAGTTTATTTGTCAAAATAGTACTGAGGTCAAAAGTAGCCTACCTAGTGATGAGGGGGAGGGGGATGTTTGTCTCTGTTTTTTTTTTCTTCTATCATTTTATTGTGTAATGTTCAGCTATGTTTTCTCTATCCTAGCATTCAGTTCAGCAATATTTTTAGTTCAGTTATTTCCCCCCCTCAATTCATTTTTTTAAAACTATACATTAGCTATATTTTCTCTATCCTAACATTGATCATTTGACCATTTTTTGGGCATCCTTAGCCTACTTCTTTTTGGTATTTTACAATTTTCCCAATTTGTTCTATTTGTTAACAGTACTGCTATTTTGGCAAATACACTTTTATATTGTACTTTTGACCTTGTTGTTGTTGTTGTTGTGTTTGGGGGTTTAAAGAACAGTCGGTTAACCAACAACAAAACGGCATGCTACAGTATGTAAAGTTTAAAAAACACTTGAGGTGGACACAAATCCACGAGGTCGTTCTTTTTACCAACAGCAGCTGAAGTCCTTGTCATGTCTGTCTATCAGTCCCCCCCGGTACACACAACACCACTGACCACTGTCTTAACACTTTCTTAACAGCATGTACTTGTAGTAGTCAAGTACACAAGTGCTGGTAAGCTGCTCTCTGTGCCCCTTTTATGCTGTACCTGGCAGATGATGGCCCCATAAAGTCAAAGGCAGACATTTTCTTTTGCTCTTTTGTGACAATTAATTTAAATATTAATAAGGTGGGCATAATAAGCTTCGGCCTCAGCTCAAACCTTTTCGGCCCAAAGTTATGTTGTTGACAAAATTCAACTGTTGAAATGTTTTTTTTTATCATGACCGAGATAAATAAACTATTCTACATGCCTAGGGGCGAGCGCCCCTCCAATGAATGGACAGATCGGACACAGTGGTGATTGGCTGCCTGTCCCTGATGGACTAGGAGCAAATAGACGGGCAGCCCACCTATCTATTGTTGTAGGGTTAAAAATTATTTCTTTTTTGGTCAGTTTTTCCAAGGCAGGCAAGAGCGCACTTAATTATGACAGGCTATTATTGATATTAATTCCCTTTAAAAAAAAAAAATCACATCCATCTTGACTGAGGGGGCGAGATGGTCCGGTTGATCTCGTGTCAACCTCTTAGGTATTCATCAGGGTCTGATGAAGACCCAAGACAGTTAGTCAAAATGTTGCCTTGCTCTAAAAAAAAGTTATTATCTTCATTTCTTTCCCTTGCAAGTCTGCCCACCTCTTGGGAACAAAGCACAAGCAGTACTTCTTGAACTTGTCATATGTACAGTACCTACTGTACCTGTTCCACCAAAGAGCACCTAGAGAGAGAGTACCTAGAGAACCGCTGTTTCCTCCTTTTGTTTTATTCTAAAACTAAGCCTTTAAAAAAGAAAAATAATAAACCTACTTTAAAAACGAACCAAAACTCAACGGAAATTGAAAACAGAAAGTCAAAACGGGAAAAAAAAGTGCAAAACTATAATAACCTCATCACAGGGCTGTGCTCACTGAGTCTGTACGATAGTCTAGGATTTCCTTGGTTTTGGATCTGTCGGTGCTCAGGTATTCTGCTGTGTATTCTCGGTTTAGGCTGGGCCAAATAGCTGTCTGTCTGTCTGTGTGTTGTGTGGGCACACACACACACATTTATAATTGCAATTACCTTAGAACTTGAGTTAGTGGGGGAACAAAAGTCCGCTGGCTCCCTCTATAGGCTCTATTCACAGCAGCCATATTATGAAGACATTCACAGGTGTTACCAATGATACTAATGAAGGCTCTGTTCCATTTAGTGGAGCACAGTGGTTTCCACGACCCCCATAACTCTGAGAGTGTACAAATGGAACCAAATGGACCCTTACGGGTCCATTTGGTTCCATTTGTACACTCTCAGAGTTACACACCTGTAAGGGGCCATTTGGAAGCCCATGAGGGTCCCTGGACCCCAACTGTAGACCCACTGGTGTTTCCAGTGGGCCAACATGCACAATATTAGCACCCTGACTCTGTTTGACCAGAATGGAACAGAGCCTTCATTAGTATCATTGGTAACACCTGTGAATGTCTTCATAATATGGCTGCTGTGAATAGAGCCTATTCCGGTGCTTGTCCATATGGTTTGCGATATGAATCTAATCTGAAGTCATGGTAAAGAGACATTGCTAGGCTACAAAGCCCAGGAATGCAAGTGAAATGCTAATGCTGAGCAAGACAATCCCTTCACGCTCTCCGTATCTTGTCTCTGATCTGTCCTAGTTCCTACCGTGTCGGACGTGACTTAAAGCGTAAAGCCTCATCTCACTTGCAGGGGTGTTAAGTAGCTTAGTACATGTGCCCAAGCACTGTACCGAAGTACAATTTTGAGATACTTTCACTTTACTGGAGTATTTCTAATTTTCAATACTTTTAGACATATATAGTAGCAACCAAACAGTTCAAAAATCAACATAAGAATACAGAGGAAAAAATATATACCATTATGTACAAAAAAGGCATGAGAAAATAAAAAATGATATACAAAAAAAGCATAATAAAATAAAAAGTATGTACAAAAAAAAAGGGGAGGGGGGGAGGTCGTCTGTCTACAGGGAAACTGGTACTAGCTCCTCTTTAGGCCTCCAGAAAGATGAGTTTTTAGGGCTGTTTTGAATGAGCCTAGCGAACTGCATTTTTTTGAGGGATGGGGTTAGACTATTCCATTCCTTGGTGGCTGTGCTATAGAAGGAGAATTTGCCCATGTTTGTTTTATGGGTGGGTGTTAAGGTGGCAATACACTACGAGATAATCTTAATATGAACGATTTTTAAATCGGGTATCATCACACACTACAAGATAATCTTTCAAGATTCTCTTATCAGATTATCTTAACATGCACACACTACACGATTAAAAAAATCTGGGACGTCTCACACTACAAGATTCTATCCAGATTCTCGGGCTTGCCCGAACAGCAATAATAAATAGAAAATTATATAAAAAAAATAATAATTATGAATTATTAATAATTATAATTATATAAGATATTATATCAGTAGCCTATATTATTTTGATATTAAATAAAGTTACACATTACAATCCGTACATTTTCATATGTCATTTCAGTGTTTTTCTCCGACAGCCAGCTGCGCTCCTGAGTAGAGCAACGCAGCACGCACACACACGCACACACACACGCGCGCACACACACACACACACACACACACACACACACACACACACACACACACACACACACACACACACACACACACACACACACACACACACACAATGCACTGCGTCAGAGCAGATCTACAAGTTCACAACGCGTCTCATTCGCGGTAGGCTACTTGTGGTCTTATATATCGCATTAGCTGTAGAATACAACTCTCGTAGACGTATTTATGATTATGACGTTTTCAATCTACGAGAGTTGTAGGGTTCACGTTCACCCCCCATGGACACAGGGACTTTCAGCACTATACCCCGTAGACACTCCGTCTCCGAACATGTACAAATTGAAAATAAAGGTGCTGATTTCCACGTCCCAAATGTTAACTCTCGCTTCGGGGTAGTAGTTTAATGTAATAATCCATATCTTTCAATAAAGAAGTGTTTTAATGCCGTCTGTGGCCGAACGCCATTTTTTCACCCTCGTTTACTTCTTGTTTACATTGAGTGTAATTCTGGGTTTCACCAGAATAAGACCAGATGGGAGCGTCACTACCGCACATTGGGAACTTCCGACAGAATCGGCCACAGACGGCATTAAAACACTTCTTTATTGAAAGATATGGATTATTACATTAAACTACTACCCCGTAGCGAGAGTTAACATTTGGAGTTTATGGGTAAGCACCTTTATTTTCAATTTGTACATGTTTGGAGTGTCTACGGGGTATAGTGCTGAAAGTCCCTGTGTCCATGGGGGGTGAACCCTACAACTCTCGTAGATTGAAAACGTCAGAATCATAAATACGTCTAGAGTTGTATTCTACAGCTAATAACCACTCGAAACCATTGTGCGACGAAAAATAATCATTTTTTTCATGGATTTAAGAACTATGAAGGGTGCACCAACATGAAAGTTTTTTTTCTAAAGCAGATGGCGGGCCAGAACATAATGAAAGGAAATGTATAGTTAACAAATGTACTGGAACTCCAAGAGTCAAGACAGAACGCCTTATATTTGGCACACGTTTGTGATACTCTCACAGAGAATGAATCAAAATGTAAACTAGGTGGCATAATAAACGAGCCCCCCCCCCCAAGACTGACCATGTAGCAAAGCCTACCGTCCTCATTATAATCATTCAACAATTTGAATGATTTTACTTTTATTCTCATTATATACCACTTCTGTCACAACGTCACATTATTAAGCATGATTCATCAGGATCGCTTTGCAAATCCACAAGCTCACACTGCAGCGCAGATTGAATATATAGTCGGGGCGCAACACCGTTGTCAGTGGTGTAAAGTAACAAAGTACATGTACTCAAGTACTGTACTTAAGTACAATTTTTAGGTATTTTTACTTTACTGGAGTATTGCCAATTTTCAGTACTACTACTACACCCCAACGGTAAAAAAAAAAAAAGTGTACTTTTATTGAGTCCACTACAATCATTTGAAAACGTTAGTTACTAGTTACTTTGCTATTATCAATTATTATATTATAAAACATACATTAACCACTTTAGCCCTATTTTATAGGCCTACATGCTATTTGAAAATAGCCGATCTATAAGCTCACGCAACACATTGTGAGCTTGTAGATCTTCTGCTATTTTCAAACATTAGTACTTTTACTTTTGGTACTTTAAGTACTTTTTGATACTAATACTTTTGTGCTTTTACTCAAGTCAATTTTGAATTCCGGACTTTTATTTGTAACGGAGTATTTCTATATTGCAGTATTGATACTTTTACTTAGGTAAAATATCTGAGTACTTTTCTCACCATGCACTGACCGTTGTACGTCGAAGCATAAATTGGTCGTTACTGGATGGATTGCAGCTGCTACTTATGGAGAGAGACAGACTGATTGAGATCACTAAACATTAATCTGCTGGTTAACAAGAGAAATGACACAAAAGTATAAAGAGTATAAAAGATGTGTATAAAAGATATGTGACAGACAGTGCTGAAAACAGGGCATTTAAAGATGAATATGGACACATTGGACAGCAGCAGTGCGTTCGGAAATTGCGCACCAGAGCGAGACCAGAGCGCACTCGCCTATTAGTTTGTATTGGCCAGTGCGCTCATGAGTTTCTTATACCTGGTGTCATCAATGCAAAGCCGTTGTGTTTCATCGGCTACACACGTTTTGGCTGTTTGCAAGCCAAGGAATATAATTTTAGACGGCAAGATGAAGCATGGAATGGTACCAGGCAAGTTATAAAGTTTAATAAGCATCTTTCAGGTGGGGATATATTCTCTATGGACATTATAGCTAATTATAGCCTATAGGACTGTCAGTCCATATCTTAAAATGAAAATAATAAAATCATTATCAAAATAATGTATTTTAATATAAAACATGGATCCACCGCAGCTGCACATGATTGTCCATCCTACATAAACTGTGTGTGTGTGTGTGTGTGTGTGTGTGTGTGTGTGTGTGTGTGTGTGTGTGTGTGTGTGTGTGTGTGTGTGTGTGTCATTGCGGTGTTGGAAGAACAGCGGCCGTATTTCTCTCGATGCGACCCGCACCAGGTGTTCAGTAGCGATCCAGATAAATATCATAACATTTTTTTAAATGATTTTGATGATGACAAAAAAGGGGGGAGGGGGGGTTCACCCGAGGGGAGGGGTTTTCACTCGAAATATCAAACTATTTTGAACGTGATCGGAGTGGCCCCGATCGTCTTGTGAGCAACTCGGGAGGGTTCAGATCGGATCTTTCAACCCTCACACTAGACGATGTTATGCCCGAGATTCGCCCCCGATCTAGGCTGGGGTAGACACGCCCCCCCGATACTCGGGAGGGTTGTTTTTTAGCCCGATTATCTCGTAGTGTATGGCCACCTTTACCAGATTGTTGTTTACGCTCCCTCTAGTTTTGTGACTGTGGGTGTCACTAACTTTTTCGAGGTACTTATACAGATATGCGGGTATAGATTTGCTATGTTTCACCCGTTTCAATTAAAACGGCCCCCGAACCTCAGGGGGTCCCCCTGGACTCGCATCTCAGTCCGAGGCCCGCCTCCAGCTGCCCGACGTCCAAGAATTTCATGCAAGAATTGAGTAAAGATTATTCAGCTTCTACACCACTAGTTGGCAGCAGCTAATAATCACTGGTGTTTGTTTTGTTTTGAGAATCAAGGTGTTGTTGTTTTGTCGCCGGTGAATTGTGACAGACAGTGAGACTACTGCTGATAGCAAAATGAAACGCACATATGGGCAGGTTTTTATAAAAAAAAGAGCATATTGGCTCTTGAACTGGTGCCTATCGGTACATAACTCGAACGGCGCTGAGTAGGCTCAAGCGAACGTCGGCACGTTCGGGACGGCAACTCGCTCGCTTTAGCTCGCTCGGTGGTCCCTCGCTTGGCTCCAGTTCGCTTGAGACTGCGCGCCTCCGTCATAGTCCAAAACCGAACTTTTTAAGTCACCTCCGTCGGTAGGTCAGTATGTCCCGGATAACACCCAATGAATGGTCTGATAAGGGTCGATCAGTATTTTGCCTACTTCGCCCATTCAATGGTCTGATAAAACGTGATAATTTCCCTTTCAATGGTCTGATAAAACGTGATAATTTCCCTTTCAATGGTCTGATAAAACGTGATAATTTCCCATTCAATGCATTGATAGCATCCAAATGGGGTGTCCTCTGAGACACAGACCGAGTAGACAGAAAATGGTGCCATCTTATCTTTAAAGAGCATTAGTGAGGATATGGATTATGAAGATGGATTGAAAATGGGTGAAGTGATGCCTTAACCCATTCAATCCGGGAACACATACTGTGTCATTTTACAGTAGATATATTTAGCTATAACCATTATTTTATACTTTGGCTATTCAAAAATACCAGATCTATAAGCTCATAGCGCGGCACGAGTGCCACGTACGCTTGTAGATCTGCTATTTTTGGAAAATATTGAACGTTTGGTGCAAATATTTGAATATGTATATATTTTTTAGAGCAAACAATAATATTTTTAACTCAAAACTTTGCTTCTGGGGATTCTACAAATGTCTTCTAAATCCTAACATTTTTCTTCTTTTTTCTTTTTTTACTTATGTTGCTATATATGTATATAGTGGTTCTCAGGACCACCCCCAGAAGCAAATATTTCAGTTAAAAATGTATATATTCAAAGATTTGCACACACTTTCACGATTTGTGTTTTTCAAAAATAGCAGATCTACAAGCTCATAGCGTGGCACTCGGCACAGATGCGTTCCCGGTCTTAAAGGGTTAAGCGTCACATTCATTGTGCATTTCATCAACGTCGCTACACTGAGCCTGAGAGTGAAAATCTCATTCAATTTTCCTGCTATAGTGTCCATCCATCATGTACAATTTGATTCATAGAGCTCATCTAAAATAGATAAGATGTATTATGTAATTATGCAGCCAATGTTTCTGAATGTGAACAATTTTCTAGTTTTTCAGAAAACCTTTAGGATTTCGAAGACATTGGTATAATCCCCAGAAGCAAAGATTTGAGTTACAAACGTTTGCTTTAAATATATATATATATATATTCAAAGATTTCCACACATTTTCCCTATTTTTCAAACTGAGCAGATCTACAAGCTCCGGCTCGTAGTGTGGCACTTGAGCCTGTAGATCTGCTATTTTTGAATAGCCAAAGAAATCTAAAAATGACACCGATTATTGCCCGGTCTAAATGGGTTAAATCACAGATTTTAAATCGCCACTTCAGAGAGTTGCCTCATCAGCATCGGAATTTCATATTGAATTACTTGAATTTTCTTGTTATTTGGCTGAGCAGGTCTAATTTGTTGACGCTTGGGTCATACTGTGGAGGAATCCGCGGAAGTCTTTCATCTCTGTTCTGTATGCTTTACACTCTCATGCGCAAGCTCCCTCCAATTCTTAGTTTGTGGTCTACTTACACCAGCTTATTTATGCTCTTTTGGTGCATCCACGCTGTGCATCAGGGAAGTCCAATACAAGGATGACACCAGTGGTGGAAAAAGTACTAATTTTTTTTTACTTAAGTCAAAACTGCATTGTAGATGCATACTCTGTTGCAAGTAAAAGTCAGGAATTCCAAATTTACTTGAGTAAAAGTACAAAAGTATTGGTATCAAAATGGACTTAAAGTACTAAAAGTAGAAAGTAGCCTACTCACTATGCAGAATGTCCAATTTCACAACTTGTATAGAAACATCTTTTGAAAATAGCAGATCTACTTGTAAGCTCATAATGCGTCGCATCGCGACGTTTACATGGCCACTTTTCTTCCAATCTGATTAAAACCCGATTGAAGGTTTTGGATCAAGTGTTTACATGGGATGTGATCTAATCCGATCTGGTGTATACATAGACCTGTTTTCAATTGGATTAGCTGTGACGCAAATGATGAAATACATAGCATTTCCTTGTATCCATTAGTAACTATAATAATAATAATAATAACAATAATATATAATGCAACTGCACATAGCCAGCCCTGGCCTATAAACAATACATATTTGTGCCTGTAAGAAAGCCCATAAGAATATACTAGCCTAGCCCTACATGTCATGGTCCATGGACAAGTGCATTCACGATAATAACAAAAAGGCTGTAGTAGTAGGATATGGGATATTGTGCTGGTGGTTTCTTAGGCTATTTATGATGACATTAGTCCCGGGTGGTTATAGTTCACAACAAAGAAGACGTTTTCAAAAAGTTACTGGCCAGCTCAATAACAGACAGGTCTACCCAGGGGGTGAGTGTGGTACTCTGGTTGGTTGGTCGGTCAAAGACGCACATGAAAGCAGTGGTGTAAAGTAACTAAGTACATTTACTCAAGTACTGTACTTAAAGGTATGGTAAGTGATATGTTTTGCTTAAAATAAAAACGTTTTTGTTAAAAGGTTACAGCACAATATTCTGATATTGTGTACCTAATCATTGCTATAGAGTGTATGTTCAGTAACATGAGTCTCCATGTCTCTCCAGCTCTTTAATAAACAGAAAATACTTTTTCAGGTAGGTGACAACATTTCAGCCAACCAGAAGAGAGCACCCATTTATCAGCTTAATTTTAATAGTGTTATCAGTCCCAATTTCACTTGTTCATTCTGTATCCTGTCTGAGTTCTCTATCCTGATTGGATCAAATTGGTATCCTGACCTGAAAATGCATTTTCTGTTTAATAAAGAGCTGGAGAGACTGTTACTGAACAAACACTCTAGCAATGAGTACTATCAGAATATACAGCTATTTAACACTTACTTTAACCAAAGATAATCACTTAACACTTAGGCCTACCTTAAAAAAGGCCTTATGTGCCACAAGGCACAAAGTGGATAGGTAACTTACCTTAAGTACTTTATGGGAGTATTTCCATTTTTCTATACTTTTATTCTACTCCACTACATCTCAGAGGCAAATATTGCACGGTTGCCTGCTCCCAATTACAGAATCATCTTTATCTCATAAATGAAGGCTCCGATCCAATTTGAGAGAAGGCACCTGCAATAGCGGAGAAAGCAGCTAAATGAACTCTTCCCCAGGTCAGGCTTGACTAGTTCAACTTAATTAAACCATTAAGACCGGGAATGCATCTGTGTAACCCACTTTGACCATTATTTTATACTTTGGCTATTCAAAAATAGCAGATATACAAGCTCATAGCACCGCGCTATGAGCTTGTAGATCTGCTATTTTTGAATAGCGAAAGAAATAAAAAAAAAAGGGACACAGATGTGTTCCCGGTCTTAATGGGTTAAGACCTGGAACTGTGTCATTTTTAGATTTGAGCTAAAAAGCATTATTTTACTATTTGGCTATTCAAAAATAGCAGATATACAAGCTTGTAGATCTGCTATTTTTGAAAAATCGTGAAAATGTGTGCAAATCTTTGAATGTATATATTTTTAAAGCAAACATTTTTAACTCAAATCTTTGCTTCTGGGGGTCCCTGGAACAAAACATTTCGATGGGGGTCCGCGGCCAAATACATATAATTGTGGTGGTCCTTGACATGAAAAAGATTGAGCACCACTGATATAGAAACATACGTTTTTCAGAATACTGCTGAGATTTAGGAGACCTGTAGAATCGGCTTCAGGTCTCAATGGGTTAAGATGGATGATTAATCTCTCATTTGCCTTATTGGAGGCTGATTCCCCAGCTGTGGCGGGGAATCAGGCTGATGCTGAGGTGCAGCGGTGCCTTCCTTGGATTATGTTCCTGTTTACAATTAGAACCGCAGCAGACTGACGGTGCGCGTTTAAAAAAAACAAAAACTGGAATGGAGGATCGCGACTAGGGGTGTACACTAATTTCATAAAACTATACGATACGATATTGGGCTCACCACATCGATACGATACGATATATGGCACTTTTTTATTATGAAAATATATGTGGGGGGGGGAAGCTTATGAAAATATATGGTGGGGAAAAAAAGCAAATGCAAACAACTACTTTTGTTTTTGCATTATTATTATTTAAATAATAATAATAATAATTCAAAACGATATTTATTTTTCCCAAAACGATACATATCGTCATGAAAACGTATCTCGATATATCGTGGGACGATATATCGGCACACCCCTAATCGCGACCGGACAATTTTTTTCCCCCTATACTACCGGACCCCGTGCGTGTAATGAGCCGATCTCTGTCAGGACGGAGGTGACGGACAATATTCCAGGATCTTTCAAATGTACAGTAAAATCACTGTGTTCGCTGGCAAGGGGACGATAGACGGATGAATGAATTAGTTAATTCCTGGCAGTGAATGAGTTAAGAATTGTTTTTTGGCTTTCATGCCTCTATTGATAGGATAGTAGTCTGACAGGAAATGGGGAGAGAGATGGGGAGTGACTTGCAGCAAAGGCCAGACCTGGAACTGGTTTTATCACACTGTCAGAGGTGGTGTGTGGGTAACCGTCTTCCATGCCGACATCTCGCCACTCCGACTAGTGGCTTCCGCGTGCGGTTAGGGTTAGGGTGAGGGTTAGGTATAGGGTTCGTTAACGTCGGAAAGGCGACATGTCGGAAAGCCGCCATGTAACCGGTGTGTGGACTTCACGTCTGCCATACAATTACAATACCGGTGGTAAATCTAGCAAATCTTTGAATATATATTTCTAAAGTGAACATTTGTAACTCAAGTTGCTTCTGGGGATTCTGCAAATGTCTTCTAAATCGTTTTTTGAAAAAAACCTATGTTGCTATAATATCAGTGGTTCTCAAACGGTTTTCATGTCAAGGACCCTCAAAATGATATGTATTTGGCCACGGACCCCTATCTCAAAATATGTTGCTACAGGGACCCACCAGAAGCAAAGATTTGAGTTGAACATATATATATATACAAAGATTTGCACACATTTTCTGGATTTTTCAAAAAATAGCAAATCTACAGAGTGCTGCGCTATGAGCTTGTACATCTGCTATTTTTGAATAGCCAAATAAATCTTAAAATGACAGATGCGTTCCCAGTCTTAGTGGATTAAGAAGGGCTGAGGAAGACTTGGAGATGAAACGTGTTTAGCCGTTAGCCCATTTATTGAAGACACAGCAGGGTGCCTTGTTATTCCTCCTCTTAGGACTTATTGATCACAAAGCCAAGCGCCAAGTCTCCTCGTCTTTGGTCTTATATGAGCTTTGGTCCAAAGAGCACATGTTTTTTTTATGTGCAAATCTGTTTGCGTTTGATCTCTATGTATCAATCCATGGTTGAACGAGGGAAACCAGACCAGGCCGTACTGTAGGTCCACTTGAATGTATGTGTTCTTCACTTTGTGGTTCAGTTCACAACCTCACATCCAAGATGTGTTGCAGTTAAGTAAGAAGTGCGAGTACTTCTTCCACCACTGTCTTTTTTGTTATGTATGACAGTTTGTCTATACTACTTGGTCTAATAAAAGTATATTTTCCTAAATCTGGAGACAATTCATATGTAAACTATACAGAGGAGGACAGGGGCTCGTTGCACGCACAGGGGTCTTGTAGTACTGGGGGGGGGGGGGGGGGGATTGGCCCGCCACGATCCTCTATTTCAGAGCTATGGTCGTTTGAACGTGGCTTGTTTTTTGAAAAACACTTAGAAAAGGAGTATCTATACTTTGACTCAAGTACTGGGGTTGAGTACCCCTGCTGAAATGTCCGAGTGTGAACAGATGTTTCTTCTCATGTTTATATGGCTGTGTGGTCAGGATGTGTGGAGAAGATTAAAGAAAAGCTTTCCCATCTCTCTTTAACCAGGCCTGCTTTTCTGGGTTATTGGCTCATTTTCAGCAAAGCCCCAAATGCACACACGCACGCACACATGCTCTTTATTAAACAGAAAATGCATTTTCAGTGCTCTCTCCTGATTGGCTTAAACTTTGTCACTTACCTGAAAATGTACTATATTCTGTTTACTAAAGAGCTGGAGAGACCCCTGTGACCCAACAAATGCTCTGTAGCAATGATTACTATCAGAATATAGTAATTTAACCTTTTTAACAAAAGAAAAATCCCCAAAAATATCACTTACCCTTTAAGTACTGTACTTAAGTAACATTTTGAGGTAATTGTACTTTACTTGAGTATTTTCAATTTCCAATACTTTTACTTCTACTCCACTACATCTCAGAGGCAAATATTGTACTTTTACTCCACTGCAATTATTTGAACATTTTAGTTACTAGTTACTTTTCAGATATAAATTATATTATAAAACATACATTAACCACTTTAGTCGTATTTTATTCCTAGGCTATTTGAAAATAGCCGATCTACAAGCTCACATTGCGTCGCGACGCGTTGTGAGCTTGTAGATCGGCTATTTTCAAACGTTGTAGTAATTAGACAATCGTGATAAAATGTTAAAATAATCAGACGTAAAAGGAAACAAAAACCCTCTAAACCAAACTCACCACACACGGTCAAATACAGCTAAAGAATAGAAAAGTGCAGGCCTCTGAGATCACACTGGGAGTGTGAATGCAAAGTTTAACGCTGATCGGTCCAGCGGTGCCCGAGATTAACTGTAGTGGAGGAAAAAGTACTGCATTTTTTTTTACTTAAGTTAGTAAAATTATCAATACTGCAATATAGAAATACTCATTTACAAGTAAAAGTGTACTTGAGTAAAAGTACAAAAGTAATGGCATCAAAATGTACTTAAAGTCGCATCGCGGCGCATTGTGAGCTTGTGGATCGGCTATTTTCAAATGGCCGAAATGTATATAGGACTGAAGTGGTTAATGTATGTTTTGTAATAATAATCAAAATCTACAAAGTAACTAGTAACTAAAGTTTTCAAATAATTGTAGTGGAGTAAAAGTACAATATTTGCCTCCGAGATGTAGTGGAGTACAAGTCAAATTATTTGAAATTGGAAATACTCAAGTAAAGTACAAATCCTCAAAATTGTACTTAAGTACAGTACTTGAGTAAATGTACTTTCCACCACTGCGCACAGCACACACACACACGCACACACACATGCGGTCAGGGGTGAAAACATAATGGGTCTTTCTCCCTGTTGGGATGGCAGATCACAGATTCTTCTGTCCAGTCTTTTATGTCCTTTTTTGTGCTTTGTTGCTCTTTGAAACTGTTTTATATGCTGTATGCTCACAGTTATGATCCACAGAGCGCAGCGTAGCTGGAATCATTTATAAACGTCCAAAAACGTGTGTTTTTTTTTAACCGTTCAACCTTGAACATGCCATTCAACTTAACCCTTTAAGACCTGGAACGCAACTGTGTCATTTTCAGATTTATTTGGGAAAAATCGTGGAAAATGTGTGCATATAGCATTAGTGCGTTTTTTTATGCTCAGACAGGGCCATGTCTACTTCTGTCAGACTCAGCCCGTCTTTTAAAAGCCATTCTAGCCTCTGCATGAAGCTCTTGAACGTGATCCACCCTGGCTTAGCATTACATGCTTTTGACCTATGTTTGAGGAGAGGCCTGCTGGAGATGCAGAGTGACTCCACAATATACTCATACAAGGTAGATGACTCATTACAGTGTCGCACATTCCTGCAGTTCATGTCGCGACACAATAGAGCATCTTTTGGCACCTTAATATTACCTAGCAAGGCATCAGAACTATTTACATATTTATCAAGATTTCTCAGTTTAGACCAGCCAATTTTTCCCTGCTCTCAAGCTGTTATCCACAGGCAACAACACTGGTAAATTGCCTGTATTTAACACCACACAAAATGGTATGTGGTCGGTGGTAGCCAGATCATAGACAATCTCCATTTTTATCTATAGAGTCATGTGTATCTACTGTACAGAGGCAATGATCAAGCCAGGAAGTAGTGTGCCAAGCCTCGCTAATATAAGTATAGCTCTTCTCAGGCAAAAGTACCTTGCTAGACAAAATCAAACCACTGTCTACACAAAATTGCATTAAAATTATATAGTCTAGCCTTAGCAATACAACAATCAAACAGCACAGAGACAGTAAGCTTTATCAACAAAACAAAAAACAGCTATTCTCTTAGCAAATACACCTAATCACACAAGCTGTGGGATGTTGTGACCCGTCACCCCACACATAATCTCTCAAGAACAGATTCAGAGCTGCGCTACTGCATCTGTCGGGAGGGCCATTCAGAACGTGTGAACGTTGGCCTACAAGTGGGTGTGCCTTCAGATCAGGAAGCAGGCCGCGCTTTACCCAATCAAATGTAGCGGGCGGAATTTATATCTGTGCGTTCGCTTCCCACTGGAAACAAACCCAAACTCATTTAAGTTCTCGGAGCCGACAAAACCACGGAAAGTTAGTAATATTTTAACTTGTTCTTCCATCATAGAAACAAGTGGGCTTATAACCAAAACGATCCATTATTCGTGGGAGAAATGGTGTTAGTGTTCCGTGGAGAAATATTGTTAGTGGAAATTAAACCATAGGCGCGCCACCGGAGGAGGAGGGCTGAGGGCCGACCAAACAGGCCTGTTTCCTGTGGCCACGTTTTATGCGCTACCACCAGAGTCAAATGCAAAGGTAAACAACTGCAGAGGGTGCTGTTTTTCCCTTTTCTTTGACGATGGGTTCCCAGATTGCCCTACACATAACAACAGCCCAGCAACCACCAGCAACATAACACTTCAGAACCATGGACAGCAACCGCAGCAACATGTCAGCGACAGACTTGCATGAAAGCATTATATGTGACATTCTAGATGCAGATTTACTTCAAACGTGCTTAATGACAGCTGACATTACATTTATATTCTCTTCTGCGCAATAACCGTTCTCCCAGATAAACCATAACGGCACAACACAACAGCGGCAGCTGTTCATCATGTTTCATGATGCTATTGGGTGCCAGTATGTTAGAATTCCATTGGCTCTGTTTCCACACTGTTGAGACATTGTTGCCCTGAAACCTTTCTTTGATCTGAGTAGCAGAAGGTGTTACTCCTGAAGAGATGAAGGAGGCCAAACCACCTGTACAAACAAGCCTGCCCATGCCAGGGGGTTACTGTCCTGCAATTTTCTAGGGTGTGGTTTGCAGAGGTTAAATACTGCTCTAAAAAGGAGTTTAGGGGCTCATGGAAGGACGGGAGAAGGAGAGAGAGTTTAGCTCAGGGTTCAGGCCCTCTTGAGCTTTGAGGACAGGACAGATAAACTGTATTTGTTTTTTTATGCTGTTGAATTCCACAATAAACGTCATTCTTACCAGCTTCACCTTGCATGGACAGTAGGCCCGACCTCGATTATTGGAATAGTCGACTAATCAGTCGAGGGGAGTCTCGACTGCATAACATTCGACTGAGAGATAGATTGGCAGTCGAATCAGACTGATTTGACTGCCAATCTCAGTTGAATCCATCAGTTACCTCGACATTTGAGGATAATTTATCTTCTGTAAATGTGAGAAAAATGTGATGATAAACGGTATGGGGTTTTATAACGAGGTTTGCGTGTTGTCCGTATTATGTGCTCCCTTCTTCTGGTCCGCTGTCAGCAAGCTACTTTGCATGATGCGAAGCAACAGATTGTTTTCTAGACAATACACAGGCGTTCATTGAAATATAACATTCTGCTCGCAAATGTTTGCTTGTAAGATGGCCCAAATAACAGCCACTCATGCATGGCATTTGTTTACAAGGTTGATTCGCTGTTAATAAGCTACCGTGTGAAAACAATGGGAAAGTGCAACATATTAGTTAGGGCTGTGAATCGTTTGCTATCTCACGATTCGATTCCGATTCTTGGTGTCACGATTCCGATTTTTATCGATTTTTTTCAAAATAAACGATTCTCGATTTCCGATTCAAACGATTCGATTCAAAACGATTCTTGATTCAAAACATAGGATACATTTATGTTACTTTTATAATTGTAAAGGTTTTATCAACTGATAATAATGTAAACACACAAAGGTAAATCCAAGATCCTCCCCCCCCCCAATTTTTTTTTTTTTGAAAATCGATTTAAAAAAAAATGAGAATCGATTCTGAATCGTCCAACATGAGAATCGCGATTCGTATTCGAATCGACAACCCTAATATTAGTATGCCGTTGTCAACCTTAATGAAGTTGGGGTCTTGGCGTTTATTACGATTATTATACTAGGCATTTAGCAGACACGCTTAGACCTAGACTACAAACAACGTGGTAAATGGTCACGGATGTCATTTAGTGCTAAGAAACTAAGATTCAAGGTAAACATCAAACCTACCATCTGTCTAACAGCATGCTGTCTAAATGACCTTCTTATCTTACCACTGTGCTCTGGTTTGACTTTGTCGGGCTTTGTCGGGCGTCTGTGCGAACACAATTGGCCCTGTGTTCGGGGGAGGGAAGCCGGGCGGGGAGGGTGATATTTGTCATCACATACTTCTACAGGCTGGGGCGGCACCTGTCAGTGGGGAGTGTTGGGCCGGCTGAGTAGGATGAAGGCTCTACGTCCTCCTGGTGGGGGCTCCTCACTGACAGGTGAGGTTTGTGTGTTTGTGTTTTTCTTTTTATACGAAACAAAAACGATAACATTAAACAGACAAGTAACCAACCGACATATATAAGTATAGTATAACTAGCATCTATCAAAATAGGTGACAAGAAGGGATACAAGGAGAGTGCTAGGGGGTGAGGTGGATTCTGAAGAGACTGCTGTGGAAAATGGGTGTGAGTCTGCAGTTCTGTCAGTAGGGAGAAGCTTGTAGTGAGGCATTGGCCAGGGTGTTTTACAGACGGTTCCGAGGTTTAATTGAGCAGGAAGGGGCGTGGGGCTAGATCACATCCTGAAGGATGTGCCATTGTCTTTGATTTCCAGAGAGAGAGAGAGAGAGAGAGAGAGAGAGAGAGAGAGAGAGAGAGAGAGAGAGAGAGAGAGAGAGAGAGAGAGAGAGAGAGAGAGAGAGAGAGAGAGAGAGAGAGAGAGAGAGAGAGAGAGAGAGAGAGAGAGAGAGAGAGAGAGAGAGAGAGAGAGAGAGAGAGAGAGAGAGAGAGAGAGAGAGAGAGAGAGAGAGAGAGAGAGAGAGAGAGACTTTCCCCACTGACGCGGTTGTCTTTGCTAATTGTCTCCGCCAGGAGAGTTTGTTTTCACTTTCCGTCAGCCAAGCAAACATTGGTCGAGCCTCACGTGACACTTGACAATACGGTGAAATAGTGTGATCTGATTGGCTAGTGACATATAACGGGCTAGAAATACATGTGTCACTTTGAAAGAGTCTTTGCCTCTTTCAAAGTGAGGTAAGACAGGAATAATCACTAAATGGCTGAGAAATGGCGGATACTGTAACTATTGGATAGGACACTTACACAGACAGGACAGATAAGGGCACTTACTGTACACAGACAGGACGGATAGGACACTTACATAGACAGGACGGATAGGACACTTATACAGACAGGACGGATAGGACACTTATACAGACAGGACGGATAGGACACTTATACAGACAGGACGATTTTTTTGTAAGAATTAGAACATAAGAGAACATGTTCTAATTCTTAGAACATAAGAATTAGAACATTCCCAACATTCCCAACACAAGTCTGCTGGCGGAGACTTGTGCTCCGAGGAGCACTTTTTCTAGTTTGAATTATTTTCCATAATAATAAATAATGTGGACTGGCACCGCCGTACTAATTTGAAACAGGCTGTATGCAGCATTCTTTTCAGAGCCAAACATAAACAGGTTCACCCACACACCTGCAAACAGCAGATCCACATCTCCCGTGTGGATTCTTCCCTCTGTTAACCACATGAAGCCTAGCAGCGTCCAAATATAACATGAGTTTAAGAAAAGAAAACTGTTAGGATTTAGATAGTTCGGCTGTCATAATAGCCGAACATTCTGGAACAGTGTCAGGAATGTGTGGAATTCTTAGTCATGGATGACTGGTTAATTTTCTTAACGAATGATGTTCTGATGACTGCGGACTGAGTCATCTTCCCCTTGTTGTCTACCGACAGGCTCCACAAGGAATATCTAACCGAGAACCAACAGCTTGTTCGGCGCACTTGGACCTTTCCAAGGGCCGTCTGAACGGACCATGAGTGCCGAAAAAGGTTGGAGCACCAGGCTGGAGAAATCAGTCATCCTTTCCCTGATCAACTTCATCCTAGGTAAGAGTATTGATGAGAAATCCACCGTACAGTTTTTTTGTAGTTTTGTTTTTGTTTTAAGCTTCATTTACCCGAAGTACTGTAGGTACAGTATGTTGCGCACGAGCGCTGTTATTCAGCAACGCCTTGCACACTCACACTGACACAGATCCATTCAAGTGGTTAAACTGATTTTGATGCTTATATTAACTCATTTTGTTGGAGACCCCCCTGCGTTTGTGATCATGCGGCCTATAGTTGCGTCTTTTGGGCTTGTTTTCGTAGGCCTGGCCACTTGTTTTCTCTTGCAAAACCTGACAACATCTGTCTTTAACCCCAGGGTGTGTGTAGTCAATTAGCCGTGACAGAGCTTTGTTGTTTTCGGACCCCCTCCCAACCCAGTTCCAGCCTTTAGGGCAGTATAACACCAGGGTCTTCGGTTCAACTTCAATCAGTGTTTCCTCCCTTTCTTTCACTGAGTTAGCAAGTCAAGTCACAATATATATATGACACGGCCACCTGTTCAGGTCAAAAACTGTTTCAGTCTGGATACAAAGATTTATTGGGACAATTAGGAGTTCTGCAGTGTGGAAAGGCGGTGGCTGGGTTGGGCTGCTTTAATTTTAAGTAGTCTGGACTACTGTTATGCTCATTTAATGGTCTTCCAAAAAAGCCCATTGAGATTTAATTGTCTTCCCAAAAAGTCAATTGAGACACTACTTCTAATTTATTCTCCCTCTACGCACCGTGTGTATTTACACGTACCAAATGTATGTGTAAATGGATGTACAGTCTAACAACCAAGACTGCACCCTTGGTTGTGCTACTGAAACAGTGAAGGAAATATGGATAATAGCAAGGTTTATGAACTACGGAGAGAAGAGAATGGAGAATGTTCACTCTATCTCCAGCTCTGCCTTGCTCTTGCTCTCTCTCCCTCAGCCCCTTGTGCTATGGGGGCCTTGCAGCATTTTATAATAATCAAATTGTGGGTGTTTCCCATCCAGAGTGCCAAGCACAGGTTTTTTCCACCCATCTCGTAGAGCAAAGAGTGGTTGGGATAGTGTGATGTATGGGGGGGGTCATTCTGCACATGCGTTCATGCATTCTTTTTTTTTTACACATTCATTAAATACATTTATCATCCCACGTTAACGCGCCTGTTGCTTCAACACTTTTGTCCAAATCATCATCAATCAAGTCCCAGTCAGTGAAGCAGGGACGTGCTGACCACTGGGAAATGTGGGACAACTCCCGAACGGCCGGTCCATTCCAGGCCAAACCTTTTTTTGCCCCCGTCTTAGGATCATTACGGTAATTTTTAGGCCGGCGCCGGCTGCTGGTAATCCAGTTTTTGAGGCAGGGCGGCCCACAAAGTAAATATTACTCATGTGATTGGCCCACTGGCTTGTCTCTCATCTGAAATGGCCAATCCTTGAGTAGCACCGGCCCACAGAGCAGAGAGACATCACATTGGCCCACTGGCTTGTCTATCGTCTGAATACTGGCTTAGTGGCCCAATCACTGGCTACAGTGATCTACAAGCTCACAATGCGTTGTGAGCTTGTAGATCGGCTATTTTCAAATGGCCGAAATGTACATAAGGCTGAAGCTGATGTATGTTTTGTAATAATAATCAAAATCTACAAAGTAACTAGTAACTACAGTTTTCAAATAATTGTATTGGAGTAAAAGTACAATATTTGCCTCGGAGATGTATTTGAGTAGAAGTAAAAGTATTTATAATTGGAAATACTCCAGTAAAGTAAAAATACCTCAACATTTTACTGAAGTACAGTACTTGAGTAAATGTACTTAGTTACTTTACACCACTGTATTTGAGATTCCCAGGCTGAATTAGGTTGCCCAGCACGTCCCTGCAGTAAAGTCATAACTTTCCCACAAAGCACAGAATATCGAATTAATCTACCCGTCCTTTGCTGATCCATTGCAAAGATCTAGGGGCGGGGCGGCAGTGGCTCAGGAGGGAGGCTATAATTCTCGGCTCCCCATGGGTTAGTGTCGAAGTGTCCTTGATGTGTGTGTGTGTCTGAATGGGTGAATGTAATGTAATGCACATTGTGAAGCATTCATCATTTATCTAATATCCCGCCTGTTGGACTGGAGATGTATTGGTAATCACATTACCAGAATCATATTCTGTCCATTAAGACCGGGAACGCGCCTGTCACTGTGTAACCACGTAAACCAGTATTTATACTTTTACTTAAGAAAAAAAAGAAGTACTTTTTCCACCACTGATTACAGTAATAGTCAACAAATAAATCCTTCCAAAGCTGGGTAGTCCAATAGCCTTAGGGGAAAACACACAAAAACAAACAAAGATCCTCATTAGGATTAAGGGCATCAAGGCAATATATCCAGAATGTTTCACACTGGTTGAACAGCTCCTATCACATCCCCTTATTAGTGGTATAATATGCCCTGATGGCTTTTCGCCAAAAAGCAACAGAAAGCAGAGACAAATTGACATTTATAAATCCTTTAACATTAGATCGGACGGGGCTGGGTTTGTTGTGATCACATTATTTCGGGTTCTACTCTTCTCCAGAAGTCATAGGATCACTCATAGGTTGGCGAACAGCGCCCTCTAGCGTAAACCATTGAAAACACCACACACTCGTCAACTCGTCATTGGCAGTGTGCAGGGCCGGACTTACCGTTGGGCTAGGGTGGCCTGCAGCCCAGACGCCCCCAACTGGGGGGGGGCTAAAAAGAAAAAACGTTTTCATTTTTAACTATTTTTATTTTCATGATCAAATTGTAAAGTAACCCTACCAAATTAACCGAATTAAAGTAACAAAACCCCGAAATAAAAGGAAAAAAGCCAGCAAAAAAACGAAACGCGCGCAGGGCGGCCTCAAAAATTACTCTAGCCCACGGGCCTCAACTCCTATAATTCCGGCCCAGGCAGTGTGGACCTCGGGCGAATTGACGAGTGTACTCGTCAGTGGCAGTCGATGAGTTAAAGAGTTTAGAGAGCACAATTCATTAATCAAAACCTCAATAATAGGCAACGGCATTTAAAACAAATGAGTTGTAGCAGACCTGCAGTTTTCTGGGAGTTTGTTCCAGATACCGTATGAGGTGTTGTGCGTAAAAACTGAGACAAAGGTAGGTAGGGTGGCATGCCTGTCCCAGACCATGTATTGGAGGTTCTGGATGTTTTATCACTCAACTAAAAGTAGATTTTCACAGTCCTGCCGTAGGACTGACTGGTGGCGAGACAAATGTACTGTTGCTCACTCTTCTATTCTGGGAACGTGTGACAATGAGAAAGTATCAGGATGATGTATGGATAGTAGAGATGGGTGGATGGGCTCTGACCTCCCATTTATACACCCGCAACCGTCTGCATTTCAAATAATTCTTATTTATAGCATTGGTTCTCAAAGTGGGGTCCGGGGACCCCCAGGGGGTCCTTGAGGGAGTTCCAGGGGGTCCACAGCTAAATGATAGATTAGGCACCAAATGGACCCTTATGGGTCTGTAACTCTGAGAGTGTACAAATGGAACCAAATGGACCCTAACCGGTCCATTTGGTTCCATTTGTACACTGTCAGAGTTAAATTGACATACATTTTACAATATCAATTGTGGTCCAAGTGATAGAAATGCCATTAAATGGGGGTCTGTAGCCCTAATGCATGTCAAACTGGTGGTCCTTGAAATTAAAATGGTTGAGAATCACTGCTAGAGCCGTAAAAAATCTTCTCAAATGGGGGTCCCTGGCATATCTTTTGAAATGGGGGTCCGCGGCTAATAAGTGTCAATTTGGGGGTCCTTGACATGAAAAAGTTTGAGAACCACTTATTTATAGTACTAGAGGTTCGCGGCCATCACACTTTCGTCGCACTGCCGATCCGACAAATTTATCTGAGTCATAGTGATGGGGGCTTTGTCACAGTACCCATTGTACCCATCAGTCATTGTCCCTTTTATGCCCATATATGGAGATCCCTGACGTCAGTATATACCTATCGCCCATATACGGGTATGCCCCCTTTTGTGCCCATATTTGGAGCTGACTGATTTGTTTGCGGCTGATGCCATGACGACACATTGAGGTTACTACGACAACACTCCATATTTGGGTGTAGCTGCATTTGTCATGGTTATGGTTGTGTCAGAATGACGCCGGCCAGCCTACTAGCCAATTATTATCTTTTTTTACATTTTTGTATATATTTGTGGGTCTTTTTCTGCCTTTATTTATAGTTTATAGTAGGCCTGGGCCGTAGCGTGACGGTCCAGGCACCCTAGGCTGCAATGCCAGCCTGACAGCGTGTCGCGGGTTCGACTCCCGTTCCCGACGACCTTTGCTGCATGTCACCCCCCATCTCTATCCCCATTTCCTGTCAGCCTACTTTCCCTGTCCCTCTCTAAAAAATAAAGGTATAAAAAGCCCCCCCAAAAAAAAAAAAATCTTATAGTTTATAGTAGAGATGGACAGGAAACGGGGAGAGAAAGATGGGGAGAGACATGAAGCAAAGGCCGTCGTAACGGGGCTTGAACCCGCAGCGCGCTGTGAGGCCCCATTAGCCAATTTTAATAGGATATCCCGTTGTTAGTTTACCGAGTTGTGAGATCACTGAAATGCACTGGCAATTTTCTCACATTTGGATGTTAAGAAGAGTGGTTTCCCAACTGTTTCTCTCGAGCCCAAACGATAGATTTGTTGTCTCTGTGGGACCCAAACATACAAAAATATTATGAAATTATGAATTAACCATATGTTAACGTTAACGTTGAGACGTGTTGAGAGCTTGTAGATCTTCAATTTTCACAATTTCTTAAAAGTTTAGATTTTTTTATTTACATTTTCTGATTTCTTTACTTGATTATTTTTTTCATTTTTGGAAAATCTTTTGAAATAACTTGGACACACTGGTTTAGATCCCGACTAATCCTGTCGCGGAGGACATTTAAATTACAATGCCAATGCCTCTGTCATAATGTTATGCCTCTGTCATAATGACCCGTTTTTTCAAATGGGTCATTTAAATGGGTGGATACCGCCGCAATACACACATCAGTGATGGATAGAGGTGAAAGTGTTATTTTAATGTATGAGATGGCCAAGATGTGATGTGCTATAATTAACCACAAGTTCTATTTTATAATTTATAGTTTTTTATTTGTTTTTTCATTCTGACAGAGAGGAGGTTATACAGTACTTCTTAATCAAGTCCTATTTTAGACTACGTTATATGAGGGTGTAACACAGCAAAAAAGGTTTTTGAAAACTTTTTCGAAACCTTTTGAAAATAATGTGTAATTACTTTGACAACTATTGCCTATAATGACCAAAATAAGGGCGCCAGGTTGAAAGTAGTTTAGTAATTGTCACTGGAAAGTACACTGTGGAATTGGTCGGATCACATCAGATGAATTCCTTTCTTGGGAAATAGTATGTATCTGAACGGCATAGGATTCCATTGATCTAACCTTCCAAAGGATCTGAGGCTTGTACCAACTCTTGTCTACTTTTCAATCCAGGCTAATAACCTTCATGTTCTCTACAGTCTTTTATTTTTATGATATTCTTTATATTTTTGTAATGCCTTTTTATGTCTTTGAATGGCTTTTACGCCTTATGTAAAGTTCCTTGAAGAAGAAGATGAAGATTACTTCATTGCCAGTGAGCACAAGGCACACTCTAGTCAACTGCAGTGCAACACCCATGGAGCAGTTTTTTTTTAATCGAACCTATCAAAACTAGAAATGTGTGCTCCTCAGCTTCAAAATCTCTTCTAAATCTAGTCAACAAGGCCTGCAGTAGGCTATGCACTGGACAAATGTGCATGACATTATTTCAATAAACTAAAAACATGGGAAATGTTAGAGGGATAATAGCCATGGATACACGACGGTCGACTGTCACGACCGCCATGGATGAACTTCTTTGCACTTTCTCCATTTATGGCCCGTACATCTACATAAACGTTCATATTTCAAATATAAAGTGCTTATCCCATGGCCACGGATGTTACGTTTGTGTACGGGCTCTCAGAAGTACCCGTATCATCCGTATTGTTCAATAAAAAGCATTTTAATCTGATCGGTGGCCATTTTGTGCTTTCATGTGTTTTCAACTGAGCGACCCTATCGGTTGGTACTGTAGGTGTATTGCACTCTGATACATTATGAGAAAATGGCCACTGATCGGATTAAAATGCTTTTTATTGAACAATACAGAATATACGGGTACTTTTTGAGAGTCCCGTGCATAATTGTAACATCCGTGGCCATGGGGTAAGCACTTTATATTTGAAATCTGAACGTTTATATAGATGTACGGACCCTAAATGGAGAAAGTGCAAACACCAGGTTGAAGTTGATCCATGACTGTAACAGGAGTTTTCATGTACCGCAGGGTAAGACTGCAGTAGCAGTTAATAAATAGACAAACAAATTAATTAATATACTTTAACGTGCGGAATCCGAAACAGGCAGCGCTGTGATTCTGAATTTTGTTACGATTACGGTGATTAGTAGCCTATTATTGACACCACCTGGGCGAGTGAGTCGTGTAACTTTCCTGACGTTAAGCTGTGTATGTGTATTTCAGTGAGGACCAATTATATGAAGATGGGTTGAAAATGGGTGAAGTCGTCCTTTAAAGTACAAGGTAAACCTGGTATTACAAAATCAGTATCGGTCGATTTGACCATAGAAACAATTTGTAATCGGATATTGGCCAAAGCAAATAATATACACAAAGTGTGTGCAAAACAGACGGAACAAAACTCAGTCTCTTGTGTAAATAAATCTTACCGGAGAGGCAAACCTCTCCGGTAACAAAAAAGCCGAAAGAGTGATCAAAAAGGTTAACCAAAGAACACGCTTTTTGAATAGGATTGGACGTCTAAGAATACTCTGAAGATTCTTGCAGGGGCCCTCATACAAGGTTATTATGATTATGCATGCACTTCATGGTATCACAACACCTCCAAGGCCTTAAAAACAAGGCTCCAAACACCTCAAAACAAACTAGTAAGGCTACTTCTTGGCCTCAATTACAAAACCCATCTAACCCCTGCTCATTTTGCTAGGATTGGATGGCTTAGGGTTGAGGACAGAGTACAGCAACTTGCTATGGGCCTGGTCTTCAAGATACACCACAACATTGGGATCCCCCTGTATTTGTCTAAATACTTCCTAAATGTTAATGAAGTCCACGATCATAACACCAGAGGCAGCTCCACAAATCATGTGCAACCCAGATTTGGCTCAACAAAGGGAATGAACTTGTTCTCATGCTATTCATCAAAAATGTGGAATGCCCGACCAAAAGGAGTAAAGGAGTGTAAAACCCTACTCACTTTCAAAACTGCCCTAAAGAGGCCCTCCCTCAGGAGGCTGCAATTCGAAAATGGCCCCTGTCTAAGTCTTAACATACCCCCCCTACCCCCCCCCCTATTTCTTTTTCTTCTCTTGTACATTTTTTTCACTCTTCATACCAGTAACCTGTAAGCTGATTGTATGACATTCTGTATAGTAGTGTGTATATCTGTCTGTCTCTTATATGTCATCATGATTTGTGTGCATGGGAATCTCATCTTAAACAAGCTCAGTGCTTAATGAGTCTCCCAGTTTAGTAGACCTTGTATTGTGAATTTGTACTTCAATGTACTGTTGTTCTCATGTCTTACTAAATAAAGTACATCAATCAATCAATCAATCAATCATATAGCAGGAGATATCAAATACGTTTGACACGTGTGGGAATGCAGTGCATTGACAGTCATATCATGACAGTGCCAGTGTAATGGTAGTATGTGAGACTGACTATGACAGTGCTAGTATATGCCTGCAGTCTAATGGCCTGGCTGTGGAAAAGAGTCCCTCAGTCAGTTCATTGGACATGTGATACTGTGATATCACATGCCTGATGGTAGCACTGTGTGAACAGCTTGTGGCTGGGCTGGTGTCTTTGATGATCCATTGTCTGTGGCTAAATGCCTTGACCTATTTACCTAACCTACTGTACTGGCTGCAATGTGTGCCTGTGTGAGTTGGCAGAGCCACCCCTGCCTCCCCTGCTCGCCGACACTGGCTGCACCAGTGCAGTGGTGTAAAGTAACTTAAGTGCATTTACTCAAGTACTGTACTTGGTACAATTTTGAGGTGTTTTTACTTTACTGGAGTATTTCCATTTTTCTGTACTTTTACTTCTACTCCACTACATCTCAGAGGCGAATATTATACTTTTACTCCACTACAATTGTTTGAAAACTTTAGTTACCAGTTATGATTTTTATTACAAAACATACATTAACAACTTCAGCCCCATACTGTATATACTTTGGCTATTTGAAAATAGACGATCAACAAGCGTCGCTATGCGACGCGTTGTGAGCTTATGGATCTTCTAAACAATGAATACTTTCTACTTTTGGTACTGTAAGTACATTTTGATACCAATACTTTTGTACTTTTATTCAAGTAATTTTTGAATTCCAGACTTTAACTTGTAACAGAGTATTTCTACATTGCAGTATTGATACTTTTACTTAAGTAAACAATGTGAGTACTTTTTCCACCACTGCACCAGTGCTGCTCAAAAATCTCATCCATTTCAATGTATTTTGCCGCAAACCTCCATCTGAAAAGATTTTGTGCCATGCTTGAACCCCCATAAGAGAAGAGTTGTCAAGACTTTCCGAAATGTTTTCGAAAAATAGCAGCTCTACAAGCTGTGTTGCATTTTGATGCGTCGTGAGCTTGTAGATTGCCAATTCTTTTTTTTCTTCTTTTTTTTTTTTTATCCCACAATTTTGCAACCCCATTTTCTTCACCCAGTACCAATTGTCTAAGTAATCCTGGGCACTACACTCCCTCTTCCCAACCTAGGGAGAGCCCAGAGCCGAGCTCATGCCTCCTTAAATGCATGAGAGCTAACAAGCCTTCTTATCACCCGACAGGGGTTAGTTTCCCCGGTTGGACGTAGCGCGAGGAAGGAACACGTTATTCCAACCAGTTCCTTTCCCCTCCATCAGTCGCCCCGGCTGACCAGGGGGAGGCAGTATAGAGACCAGGATTACTGCATGTTTTTGTGAGGGTACCTACCGTACCCTAGGGGACATTGGGAGAACATGCAAACTCCACACAGAAAGGCCCTTAAACCAACCCCACCTAGGGTATGGGCACTGATAACACGGAGGAGAGGACACACCCCCAGCGCCCGCATCGAACCCAGGACCTTCTAGCTGTGAGGCGACAGCGCTACCGACTGCGCCACCGTGCCCCCTCCACCGATTGCCTATTTTTGAATAGCTTAAAAATAAAGTAGGACTTAAGTCTTTAAAGGATCTACACTATGAATTTAAAAAATAATAATAATATTTAATATCATATTGTTTATGTCTCCCAAACGTTTTTATTAGCGGTGCCAACCGCTCTATATCTGACTTTGTCTGTGTGTCCGTGTGTCTGTGTGTCCGTGTGTCTGTCCGGGTGTGTGTCTGTCCCATAAACAAATATTGATGACAACATCAATACGGGGCTCATCAAAGGCACCGCTTCCTTCACACAGGGTGTGATTTTTTCAAAAGGTTTGAGCCTAAATCAAGCCTCAGATATACTCATTCCAACTAACTTCTCTCTGGCTTATGAAGCACTTTCACCTGCAATACCACATTGTCCTGTTTGGCACGGGGCGCTATTGAGCCAGTTCGTATGCATGTTATCTCCTGGTTCTGTGTGGAAAAAGTTTTAAAAATAAATAAGGAAAAAATAAGAAAAGAAAAAAAATGAAAACAAATATTGTTCTCTTTTTTTTGTTTTTGGTTGGAACTGAAAAACGGGAGGGATTGTACCCTGACGTGACGTCACGTCAGGGTGCAAATCAGTTTGGCCTGTTTTTAGACAAATTTACAGAAAACCCCAGATTTGCTGTGAAAGCCTGAGTGTTCAAACTGGGGTATTTTTGGGGATAGAAGAGAGGTAGGGGAGACCAAAAACACACAAAAAGAAGACAAAGTTAAAATTCATGGTGTAGTCCCTTTAAAGTGTACCTTATTTTGCTGATTTTGCATGACATAATTCAGTGTGTGTCAATGACCATTTCAGCACGGCCAGCTCAAAACACCTTCCAGTGTCCCTAGAGAAACATATTTTCTTTGCCTTTATTGATAGTCAGTAGTGAGAGAGAGAGAGAGACTGGGAAAGAAAGTAGGGCAATGCCATGCAAGAATCGTCCGCCCGGCCCAGGAATTGAACCGGGTTTCTTGCTGTCAGGCATCAGAGCCCTAGACATGTTGGCTGTCGAGTCGCCCCAGAAACAAAGATTGTCAGCGGTCAAGAGCGAGGGGTTGGTCTCGTGGTTAATCACAGGAGCGTAAACGGAGGCTTTACACTTTGCTCAAGGGTCCCATACCTCATGTTTATCAGGATATGTTGGGCAATATCAGAACTAATGGAAACCAGTGGTGGAAAAAGTACTCACATGTTTTACTTAAAGTAAAAGTATCAATTCTTAATCCGGATTTAAAAATGTACTTGAGTAAAAGTACAAAAGTATTGGTATCAAAATATACTTAAAGTACCAAAAGTATAAAAGTACTCATTATGCAGAAAGTCAGATTTCACAAGTTTTCAAATGTATAACATTTATAAAAAATCATTTGAAAATAGCCGATCTACACGCTCACAATGCGTCGCATCGCGACGCATTGTGAGCTTGTAGATCGGCTATTTTCAAATGGCCGAAATGGGCTGAAGTAGGGCTGAAGTGGTTACTGTATGTTTTGTAATACTAATCAAATTCTACCATAACTAGTAACTAAAGTGTTCACATAATTGTAGTGGAGTAAGTACAATATTTGCCTCTGATATGTATTGGAGTAGAAGAAGAAAGGGTCCCCTGGCCCCCCTTATTCCGGTGCCACTGAAGAGAGTGCTGATTTCAAAGACATAATGCTTACAACAATACAGTAGATTGGGCACTCAGTCGACCATCAAGACTGTGTGGGAGAAGAAGAAAGGGAATGCAACCAAGTGAAGAGCTGTGGGAGGCAGCTATAGATGGATACAATAGAGTGCTTTCTACCACTAATTGTGCTCGTCTTGGGCTTATGAAATTCAAAAGCTCCTCAAAGGGTTCATTTCTCCAAGTCAAGACTATCTGAAATATATCATGTTTTGAGGTACTTTTACTTACTGGAGTATTTTCAATTTTCAATACTTTTACTTCTAATCCGCTACACCTCAGAGGCAAATATTGCACTTTCACTCCACTACAATTATTTTTAAAAGTTTAGTTACTAATTACTTGGTAGATTTTGATAATTATTACAAAACATACATAAACCACTTCAGCCCTATATACATTTCAACCATATGAAAATATATATATACATAACGAGTACTTTGTACTTTTGGTACCACAAGTCCATTTTGATGCCAATCATTTTTTTTACTTTTACTCAAGTACATTTTGAATTCCGGACTTTTTTCCCACCACTGCTCTTTCCCATCCTATCTGTGCCTTGGCTTGGTTCCCACCGTGCCAGTTTTCCTCGCTACCAGCGCCTGCCAGCCTCATCCGTCTCTTTCTGACCTTCTTGTCCATGACCCACAGGAGCCCCCCCCCCTGCAGTGGTCCACGTCTCCGATGTGGTCCGCTCATGTTAGCTCAGGTGTCATTCATAGCATTCTTGTGTAGACGCCATCTAGGGCCTGCTGTACTGTTAGAGGCAACAAGTCTCCAAAAAAGGCTTTAGTGTTTTTTAGACACAGTATCTACCCGAGGTACGAAGCACAGACATAGTTTTTTTCCACCATTGTCTTGTTTTTTTAATGGATGGTTGTCTAAAAATATTTTACTGCAAAATAGTGGTAAAAGTGATACTTTTGGGTAAAAAAAAACATACTTTTGCGGTTTAAAAGGTTAAAGCTCTGTATTGTGAGAGTAATCATTGCTTGTGTTTGTTCAGTAACCGGGGTTTCCCTGCCCTCTCCACCTCATTAATAAACGTAATACACATTTGCAGAAGCATCGCCAATTGCATCCAATCAGGAGAGAGAACCCATTTATTTGTTCAATAATCGCCTCCTTTTCACTAGATTTCACATCTCCGGTTGAAATGAATATCCCAAACGGAAAATGTAGTTTATTATGACTAAAATGCTAGAGAGATGGAGAGACCTCTGTTACTGGGAGGTAAAAAAGAAGAAACAACTAAACACTGTATATCAGTAATTACTAAGGGAATATGCTATTTAACGCTTAAACAAAAAAAAAAAATTTACAGTAGCTTTAATCGGATCTTGTATCTCTGGAAATAATGACCAGAATGTCACAAAATTTGGCATTACATACTACAAATCAGTGATTCCCGACCTGTGTGCCGGGGCGCACTGGTGGGCCATGAGGATGTTGCAAGAGGGCCCCAAATAATTGGCAAAACAGTACGACTTGAATGATAATATAACATTAAAATATTAAAAACATGATGTAAAAAAAAAATCCAGAGCTACATTAGTTATATTGATCCATGCCGAAACACAATCGGTGTTTACTAAATTACTAAATACTGTTTAAAATATTATATTCATTAGTCTCGTGTACCCTCGGTGGTCCCTGGACCCGACGGCGAGTAACAGCGGGGTTGCAGTACCATATCAAGACCCCCATAAGAGAAGATTTGTTAATATTTTACATTCTTCGAAAATCTAGCGGGTCTACGAGCTGACAACACCATCACGACACGTCAGCTTGTAGATCGGCTATTTTTAAATAGATAAAAAAAAAAAATAGGGTAGAAGTGTTTAAACTGTTCCTCATTTTTTGCTGGGGATCCTTGGAACCCCCTCAGGGACCATTAGGGGGGACCCCACTTTGAGAATCAGTATTGTAGGCAGAACAAGCTCTTACAGAGATATACCATCATGACAAAAAAACACAAACAACACACATGCACACAGATCTTTATTTATTCTGACACATCGATGAAATCATATTAATGTTAGTCATCTCAACATTTTGGCAAAGTTATTTCAGCCCGATCCAATCCCATTGACTTACACTATAAAATTAAACATAAAAAAAAGATTTAACTATAAAACATTTTTGAAAAAAGAAAACTAGAGATACTAAATTGGCCAACTTGGCGCTGGTCATTCCAGCGATTTGCAACATTCACCCCGAACACACACACGCACGCACGCACGCACGCACGCACGCACGCACGCGCGCGCGCACGCACACACAAGAGATGAAGAGTTTAGATAACCAGCTATAAAAGTGTATTACCTCTCTTGTTGACATGATGTATCAGTCTTTCCACAGAATATAGTAACTAACTTGTGAGGGATCCATCATTGTCAGGCATCTAGGGTGTGAGCCAAGCCTGAAAACTAAATAGGGTGTATAAATGACATGGCTTCCTGTGCATTCTGTAGCTATGGATAGCAATTTTCTAAATATTTCATGATGATATCGATATAGCATCAGTCTTGCCCAAATATGGACTTAGGGACATACGCGCTGGTCTCCAGGTACGGTTCCAGACTTGGATCTGAGATTATAAAATCACAAACAAAAACAGGAAAAATATTTGGTGATTGAGTACCTTGGCCTTCTGGCAGTGTGCTCAAGAAAATGAACACTGGTTCAGTGTAGTGGTTTGTGAGAGGTTTACAAGGTACAGGCACACACACACACACACACACACACACACACACACACACACACACACACACACACATCTACCTATTTGGGCAAACACTCTACATTTTGGGGGATACATAAATGATCCGTAGCCTGCAAGCTATTTTTGTGCTTTGTGCTTTGTTTGCTCCCACCACCACCCCTAGCACCACCAGTAGGCTCTACTTTCCCTAAGGGTTGTTTTCCCCTGGGGGTGTGTGGGTTGTTATAGAATAGATAGATAAAATGTTCTCAAGCTATTAATGTTCTCAATCTATTTGTGAGTTAAAAGTGAAATACATACATACAGTATGACAAACACTACGGCTCACCCCTTGGGCACAATCCCGTAAAAAAAACAAGACGTGTTTCTAAATATCACAATTATGTGAACTATATTCAAGAATGTATTTCCTTTTGCCTACTGCACAAGACACTTGAAAATTCCGGAGCCCGGAGCATCCCCTGTGTTGGCTGGCAAGACTTTGCCTCCTTCTGGATGTAAATATCACAGGTTTTTGCTATTACTCGTTTATCAGTTTTGTCCTTTTCTCTAATGTTCTTCAAATGGCCTGATGAGGAGTTAAGAGACAAGAATGAAGAGCTCTAAATTTACTGTACTTCATACAGTTCTTCTTAATGTGGGTATTTGACGAACACCAGAAACAGCGCTTCTTCCTACGCATGGGGTACTTGGGACAGTATCTAATGAAGTGTCCGACGTCTCCACAGATTCGGCAGCTCTGGCCATTGGGGGCCAGCTCTCCTTCAGTGAGAACATCAGGATCGAAGAAGTACTCCATCTCATCTGAGTATTGAGGAGGGTATTTTTCGATAGGTGTCCCAAACAACTTCCGGCCATTGATGAAAGCCTTCATAATGAAGTTGGTCATTCTCCGCGACAGGCCATTGGCCAGATTGTGACTCAGATCAAATGGATCTTCCATTACAATGTACTTGGAGGTCCACTGTTTTGTGCTTTTGGTGAGACAGGCTTTCTGCCGGATGCAGATAACATGCTCCTTGAAGTCAAAGTCTTCTGTGTAGAAGCGGAGCAGGCCAAGCCACAGACCCCCCACCGTTTCCTTGTTCATACCGTACAGTGCCCATTGCCTAGGCAGTGCTTCCAAATCATCAAAATAGTAGATGTTCCTCGAACCATCAACCAGAACTTCTTTTTTTTGGTCTCCATCATAAAGCTCCTGCAACACAGGAATCACCGGTGGGTTTCTCTGCTGGAGGAAGAACAGGACCATGATCGAGTAGGCGTAGGACGAGAGGCTGCCACGGGACGCATCCCCTATGTGACACATCTTGGCAAACACTTTCATGATATAGCAGAGGATCTTCACCCTCTTGTCGATAGCAGCGTATGATGCCAATAGGCGTGTGTTGTGCAGGGCTAGGGTGTTGTAGAGACTGATGTCTCCTTCCAGCTCTGTGTGGACGTGGATGAACTTGACAACTGGCACCTTGGCTGTAGTGATAGGCTGGATATGCTTCAGACCTGGGTGTTTCCTCAGCAATCTTGTCAGGCTCTCGATATTCCCAATGCAGTCCGGACCGTCTGAGATCGCTTTTCCCTCCACCATGCATATATCGAGGTCACTCTGTCTAAAGCCGAAGCCATTCTTAGACGATCCAAACAACCTCAGCTCCGCCCTTGGAAACTCCCTTCTGACAAAGTTCTCCAGGTCGTGAACGATGTACTCTCTCACGTCCTTTTCCATTTTTTTAGGGGCAAAGTCCTCGTAGCATTGCTCACACACATAGTTGAGAGTTTTCAAGAATTTTTGCGTCATCGGCGGCAAGGGTTCCAGCTTGACTCTCTTGAAATCTTCTGGGCAGTCTTTCTGCAGATGACCGGAAATTTTACACAAGCTGCACACAACCATGTGGGACTTGCCTTGGGTAAACGCTTGTTTGGTGAAGTCATAGCACAGGCCACTCCATGTTTCATTCTTGACTTTGAGGCCCTTTGAGGCATCTTTACCCGTGCCTCTCTCTACATGTGGGTGTGACAGAACAGGAGCCAACACATCCTCCTCTTCATCCATGGAAGCACGTGTGTCTGGGTCGGGACACGTCCGCTTCCTAGGAGGAGCTTCCTCATCAGAGTGGGGTCCTTCCATCAAGACCTCGTCCACAAGGAAGATCTCCTCATCCTCTGTGCTCAGGCTGTCCATGTGCTGTCGGTTGAGGGCGTCCTCGAAATCCTCATCAGAGAGGCTGTCTGTATTTTCACACTCTTTATCAACCTCCTCGTCCATAATACATTCTTCACATTCTTGGGTGGCAGCTTCACGTGAGTCCAAGGTTTTCCTTCGGTCTTGGTTCTTTCGTCTTCCGCCTGAGTTGTGAGCAGTGCCATCAACAGAGCCCCTCTTTTCCTCTGCTCGGTGATCCCTCAAGTCCTCTCCAAGTGAGTTGTTCCTCACATGCTGCTGCGAGCGCTCTTTCCAGTTGTCGTCCTCTCGGTTGTTCTCGGCAACATGGCAATGCTGGAAGCCGTCCCTCCGTGAGTGACTGTGTCCACCCCTGGGCCTCCCAGGAGAGCTACTGGGGGGCTGCAGGACCCCCTTCTTAGGACTGGTGGTGTAAGGCTTGTAAGGCATATTACTCCTATTCCGACCTCCTGCCTTTGCACGGCGAGCCCTTCCTGACTCGTCCATGGAGCAGGTAGTATACTAAAATGTCAGTCTTTGTATGGGTTGTACGCAAAGACTGACCTTCCGTCTAGAAGGTGGAGGGACCAGTTTTCTTTTTTATGTGGCCTGTTTCTGACGACATATATTTGACCAGCGTCAAATCAGTTTAAATCATCTTTCCATTAGACTGAGACACCAGCATGACGTCATTATGACATCAGCATGATGACTGCTGTTTGAAGGTTTTAATTGTCAGGCCCATTGAGAACTATTAATGATAACAAAATAATATATTATAAATAGTAAAACATATGTATTATTGTAATCTAAACCCATAATATTATACAACTGTAGAATTGAACAAAATGCTCAATCCAAATATTTTGCACAAACATGTCGGCACTCAAATGTGCGTATGCGTGCTGATGAGCGTATTCAATAAGAATGCGATTTTCTTTCACCGGTCAAACAATTGTGTTCAGTGTAAATCAGTATTTTTGTTAAATTTGGCATTTTTTCTGTGGATCACATACACTTGACGGCCAACTAGCCAACACACAAGAGGAGGTTAAATGAACAAGCTGCACCCCGAAACAATATGTTGGGAATTGATTGCATGATACAATCACCTGTGCGCCCAGTCTCAATGTTGGTAAACAAATAATTGGTCTATAGGCTACTGTAGAAAACAGTATAGGCTCACTATTGTTTTTTAAAAACGGTATGAATGAAAGGATTTTTTTAAAAATTACGTTCTTTACATTTATTTAGAATATTGTTGTTAAGTACAGCCTAAATAAACGCTCCTGTACAGACCTCAAGACCACAGCAATGAGAGAAGAGGAAGTAAAGTGACTGTGTGCACAGAGACTTTGCATTCTTTAGCTACAGAAACCAGCATAGGTTCACCTTGTGAAAATAGAACGAGGTTTTGCCCCAAGCACCCTTGCTGTATTCTGTAACATAACAACCAAATACTTGTAACAGTGAATGAAACCAGGACATTTTAAGGAATTTATCATTTACAAATGTGTGTACAGAAACATTTCCGTTGATTTATTGATATTGGAGTTACAAAAACACCCAAAACGTCGCCGAATATTGAACGTAATTCCTCCTATAGGCCTATTAGTTTATGAAAGAGTTTGTCATAATTGAGTATGGATGCTACTATTGGATAAAGACAACTGTGATAGTTGCTGCTTCCAGGCGCTACCGCTGCTGTCAGAACCAATACTGTAGGTAACAACTGTAGGCTACATGTCTTTTTTTCTGGAACTGAATTTAATTTGGTCTCTCGCGCATGCATCTCTCTCTTTCTCCGCCATGTCACCCACTAGTGCTCTCACTGCTTTGTCCAGCATGTGTGGGCTGTCCGTCCACTCCTTGTTGTCCACACACACTGTGTATTTTGGAAAGGAGTGCTACTGCAAACAAAAAGCGGTAGAATCCTGTGTGAATACATTTAAGCTGAACCCTAAATAAAACGTGATATAACCATTTCTATATCGAGCATTAATACAATATCGATCGAGCTTTGCTGACTCACACCCTGTGTGTTTTGTGTTAACACTTGTTAACACAATTAATTTGTAAATAATACAAATCATTTTCCAATGATCTAATTTACATCAACGAGGCAAAAATGATCAGCTTACTTATGATACTTGTGATTATTATTAATAACTAGAAAATATTGTTCCTATAAAGAAACAATGTGGGCTTGCTTTAAAGCCAAAAAACTGTAGTTATAAAAAGTACATATTCAGTTTGACCTGGTATCTCTGTCTTTGCGTTGTGTGTGGGTGTAGACTTGTCTCCGGATGATCAGATTGGGAGCACCTGTTATCATTCTCCTAATTGTCATCAGTTCACACACCTGCTTGCATAGCTGATGGTAGTAAGGAGGGATGGAGGGGTATAGGGGGCAGGAGTGATGGGTGTGGGGTGCTCCCCCTGGCTCCAGTGAACTTGTAGATTAGTTATTTTGATGGTTTACGGTGTGTGTGTGGTGGTGGGGGGGGGGGGGGGGTGGGGTTATGTTGACCAATACACACCATTAGTGTTAAATTGGAGCTTGAAATTTACAAAATTGTTGGCATTAATATTTCACCCATTTACACACACATTCATACACCGATGGTGGAGGAAACCATGCAAGGCACCTGCTGATCGGGAGCAATTAGGGTTCAGCGTCTTGCTCAAGGACACTTCGACACTACTCTGGGGGAGCTCACACAACGCATCACATTGTAGATCGGCTTTTTTTGAATGGTCGAAGTATAACGGGGTGGGGAGGTTGAGTGGCAGTGGAGTATGGGGGTGTGTGTGTGTGGGAGGGAGGGGGGGGGGGGGGGGTTTGGAGCTTGCAGTGTACAAACGTTTTAGCATCAAAATATACTTTGAGTATCAAAGTAAAAGTACTCAAATGTTCAGAAAATAGCAGATAGCACTTGCATAGTACTTGAGTAAATGTACTTAGTTACTTTGCAGCACCACTGAGCAGCCAATGACTGACAGGCTAGCTTTCACCAGGTGTAATGATTGCTGAATGAGAGTGTGGAGAGACATGGGTTGATATTAATGGTCTTAACTCAAAATATATACACCACACAGCCTAGATCTTTGGATTAAATCAGAGAGCAGACCTGTGCGAACTTGGTGATGTAAAATAAATATTTGTAGTGTAAAAAATGTGGCCACAGTGAAAACGGGGGGCATTTCTCCTCTCTCCTTCTCTCTCCCCAAAACCCATTGGAAATGCATTGGGTGCTTAAAATTAATTATTTCAAAAAGAAAGTGCAAGCTTAAGTGTCCACAGTAAGCTGGGTGTTTTACAGTTTGAATTGAGTTTCTAAGTGAAAGTATGTAGGAGTAGTTAGGTGCCAATGTTTTGGGGAGAATAAATAAATAGTGACAATGGCTATAGTGTGCTCACTGCTGCTGCAGCGAGCCCACAATTATATTTTTTCATTTTAGGGATATCAGACAATAAGAACAGTAAATTGAGAGAGAGAGAGAGAGAGAGAGAGAGAGAGAGAGAGAGAGAGAGAGAGAGAGAGAGAGAGAGAGAGAGAGAGAGAGAGAGAGAGAGAGAGAGAGAGAGAGAGAGAGAGAGAGAGAGAGAGAGAGAGAGAGAGAGAGAGAGAGAGAGAGAGAGAGAGAGAGAGAGAGAGAGAGAGAGAGAGAGAGAAGGAACCGATTTTTAAGTTTAGTATGCTGACATAAAGTAATTGGGTTAATGTGTATTCATTTTGTTAATGTGTTCATTTAATTTGATATATGAGTATATTCATTTTAATATGTATGTGTGGTAGGACTTGGGAGTGAGGAATGGCGAGGTGTCAAGTTTGCAATACTGTGTGGTCATGTTATGGCTACATGGGCTATGTGAGTTACGGTGTTGACCATTCCACAGGCTCTGTTATCTCCTCTCTGTTCTCCACTCTCCAAGTCCCCTGTTGGTACTTAACCTGACAGGGAGAGAATACTCTGATATGGATTACTTTTTGTACTTATTACTTTGGGTACTTTCTAAGTACCGCCCTGTCTATGTGATACTTTGAGTACTTTGTGGGCCGACCCTAATGTCTTGTGTTGT
>NC_139949.1:37955373-38296113 GCF_963454915.1 Gymnoscopelus microlampas | reverse complement strand
AGAGAGAGAGAGAGAGAGAGAGAGAGAGAGAGAGAGAGAGAGAGAGAGAGAGAGAGAGAGAGAGAGAGACTGGGAAAGAAAGTAGGGCAATGCCATGCAAGAATGGTCCGCCCGGCCCAGGAATTGAACCGGGTTACTTGCTGTCAGGCATCAGAGCCCTAGACATGTTGGCTGTCGAGTCGCCCCAGAAACAAAGATTGTCAGCGGTCAAGAGCGAGGGGTTGGTCTCGTGGTTAATCACAGGAGCGTAAACGGAGGCTTTACACTTTGCTCAAGGGTCCCATACCTCATGATTATCAGGATATGTTGGGCAATATCAGAACTAATGGAAACCAGTGGTGGAAAAAGTACTTGCATGTTTTACTTAAAGTAAAAGTATCAATTCTTAATGTATAAATACTCTGTTATAAGTATAAGTCCGGATTTAAAAATGTACTTGAGTAAAAGTACACAAGTATTGGTATCAAAATATACTTAAAGTACCAAAAGTATAAAAGTACTCATTATGCAGAAAGTCAGATTTTACAAGTTTTCAAATGTATAACATTTATAAAAAATCATTTGAAAATAGCCGATCTACACGCTCACAATGCGTCGCGATGCGACGCATTGTGAGCTTGTAGATCGGCTATTTTCAAATGGCCGAAATGGGCTGAAGTAGGGCTGAAGTGGTTACTGTATGTTTTGTAATAATAATCAAATTCTACAAAGTAACTAGTAACTAAAGTTTTCACATAATTGAAGTGGAGTAAAAGTACAATATTTGCCTCTGATATGTATTGGAGTAGAAGAAGAAAAGGTCCCCTGGCCCCCCTTATTCCGGTGCCACTGAGTGGCTGATTTCAAAGACATAATACTTACAACAATACAGTAGATTGGGCACTCAGTCGACCATCAAGACTGTGTGGGAGAAGAAGAAAGGGAATGCAACCAAGTGAAGAGCTGTGGGAGGCAGCTATAGATGGATACAATAGAGTGCTTTCTACCACTAATTGTGCTCGTCTTGGGCTTATGAAATTCAAAAGCTCCTCAAAGGGTTCATTTCTCCAAGTCAAGACTATCTGAAATATATCATGTTTTGAGGTACTTTACTTACTGGAGTATTTTCAATTTTCAATACTTTTACTTCTAATCCGCTACACCTCAGAGGCAAATATTGCACTTTCACTCCACTACAATTATTTTTAAAAGTTTAGTTACTAATTACTTGGTAGATTTTGATTATTATTACAAAACATACATGAACCACTTCAGCCCTATATACATTTCAGCCATATGAAAATATATATATACATAACGAGTACTTTGTACTTTTGGTACCACAAGTCCATTTTGATGCCAATCATTTTTTTTAAACTTTTACTCAAGTTAATTTTGACTTCCGGACTTAATATTTCTGCATTGCAGTATTGATACTTTTAAGAAAAATAATTGAGTACTTTGTTCCCACCACTGCTCTTTCCCATCCTATCTGTGCCTTGGCTTGGTTCCCACCGTGCCAGTTTTCCTCGCTACCAGCGCCTGCCAGCCTCATCCGTCTCTTTCTGACCTTCTTGTCCATGACCCACGGGAGCCCCCCCCCCCTGCAGTGGTCCACGTTTCCTATGTGGTCCGCTCATGTTAGCTCAGGTGTCATTCATAGCATTCTTGTGTAGACGCCATCTAGGGCCTGCTGTACTGTTAGAGGCAACAAGTCTCCAAAAAAGGCTTTAGTGTTTTTAGACACAGTATCTACCCGAGGTACAAAGCACATAGTTTTTTTTAATGGATGGTTGTCTAAAAATATTTTACTGCAAAATAGTGGTAAAAGTGATACTTTTGGGTTAAAAAAAACAGACTTTTGCGGTTAAAAGGTTAAAGCTCTGTATTGTGAGAGTAATCATTGCTAGTGTTTGTTCAGTAACCGGGGTTTCCCTGTCCTCTCCACCTCATTAATAAACGTAATACACATTTGCAGAAGGATCGCCAATTGCATCCAATCAGGAGAGAGAACCCATTTATTTGTTCAATAATCGCCTCCATTTTCACTAGATTTCACATCTCTCCGGTTGAAATTGATATCCCAAACGGAAAATGTAGTTTATTATGACTAAAATGCTAGAGCGATGGAGAGACCTCAGTTACTGGGAGGTAAAAAAGAAGAAACAACTAAACACTGTATATCAGTAATTACTAAGGGAATATGCTATTTAACGCTTAAACAAAAAATGTAATTTACAGTAGCTTTAATAGGACTTATCGCATGTATCTCTGGAAATAATGATCAGAATGTCACCAAATTTGGCATTACTGCAAATCAGCGATTCCCGACCTGTGTGCCGGGGCGCACTGGTGGGACATGAGGATGTTGCAGGTGGGCCCCAAATAATTGGTAAAACAGTACGACTTGAATGATAATATAACATTAAAATATTAAAAACATGAGGTAAAAAAAAAATCCAGAGCTACATTAGTTATATTGATCCAAGCCGAAACACAATCGGCGTTTACTAAATACTGTTTAAAATATTATATTCATTAGTCTCGTGTACCCTCGGTGGTCCCTGGACCCGACGGCGAGTAACAGCGGGGTTGCAGTACCATATCAAGACCCCCATAAGAGAAGATTTGTCAATATTTGACATTCTTCGAAAATCTAGCGGGTCTACAAGCTGACAACACCATCACGACACGTCAGCTTGTAGATTTTTGAATAGCTAAAAAAAAAAGTAGGGTAGAAGTGTTTAAACTGTTCCTCATTTTTTGCTGGGGATCCCTGGAACCCCCTGAAGGACCATTGGGGGGGACCCAACTTTGAGAATCAGTATTGTAGGCAGAACAAGCTCTTACAGAGATATACCACCATGACATAAAAACACAAACAACACACATGCACACAGATCTTTATTTATTCTGACACATCGATGAAATCATATTAATGTTAGTCATCTCAACATTTTGGCAAAGTTATTTCAGCCCGATCCAATCCCATTGACTTGCACTATAAAATTAAACATTAAAAAAAGATTTAACTATAAAACATTTTTGAAAAAAGAAAACTAGAGATATTAAATTGGCCAACTTGGCGCTGGTCATTCCAGCGATTTGCAACAATCACCCCGAACACACACACACACACACACACACACACACACACACACACACACACACACACACACACACACACACACACACACACACACACAGTGTATTACCTCTCTTGTTGACATGATGTATCAGTCTTTCCACAGAATAGTAACTAACTTGTGAGGCATCCATCATTGTCAGGCATCATGGGTGTGAGCCAAGCCTGAAAACTAAATAGGGTGTAATAATGACATGGCTTCCTGTGCATTCTGTAGCGATGGACAGCAATTTACTAAATATTTCATGATGATATCGATATAGCATCAGTCTTGCCCAAATATGGACTTGGGGACATACACGCTGGTCGCCAGGTACGGTTCCAGACTTGGATCTGAGATTATAAAATCACAAACAAAAACAGGAAAAATATTTGGTGATTGAGTTCACCAAATATGCCTTCTGGCAGTGTGCTCAAGAAAATGAACACTGGTTCAGTGTAGTGGTTTGTGAGAGGTTTACAAGGTACACACACACACACACACACACACACACACACACACACACACACACACACACACACACACACACACACACACACACACACACACACACACACACACACCTACCTATTTGGGTAAACACTCTACATTTTGGGGGATACATAAATGATCCGTAGCCTGCAAGCTATTTTTGTGCTTTGTGCTTTGTTTGCTCCCACCACCACCCCTAGCACCACCAGTAGGCTCTACTTTCCCTAAGGGTTGTTTTCCCCTGGGGGTGTGGGGGTTGTTATAGAATAGATAGATAAAATGTTCTCAAGCTATTAATGTTCTCAATCTATTTGTGAGTTACCTAAGTGAAATACATACATACAGTATGACAAACACTACGGCTCACCCC
This sequence comes from Gymnoscopelus microlampas, assembly GCF_963454915.1. NCBI lineage: Eukaryota > Metazoa > Chordata > Actinopteri > Myctophiformes > Myctophidae > Gymnoscopelus > Gymnoscopelus microlampas. The sequence goes on along the minus strand of NC_139949.1, from coordinate 38,292,147 downwards.
TTGGGCACAATGCCGTAAAAAAAACAAGACTTGATTCTAAATATCACAATTATGTGAACTATATTCTAGAATGTATTTCCTTTTGCCTACTGCACAAGACACTTGAGAATTCCGGAGCCCGGAGCACCCCCTGTGTTGGCTGGCTAGACTCTGCCTCCTTCTGGATGTAAATATCACAGGTTTTTGCTATTACTCGTTTATCAGGTTTGTCCTTTTCTCGAATGTTCTTCAAATGGCCTGATGAGGAGTTAAGAGACAAGAATGAAGAGCTCTAAATTTACTGTACTTCATACAGTTCTTCTTAATGTGGGTATTTGACGAACACCAGAAACAGCGCTTCTTCCTACGCATGGGGTACTTGGGACAGTATCTAATGAAGTGTCCGACATCTCCACAGATTCGGCAGCTCTGGCCATTGGGGGCCAGCTCTCCTTCAGTGAGAACATCAGGATCGAAGAAGTACTCCATCTCATCTGAGTATTGAGGAGGGTATTTGTCGATAGGTGTCCCAAACAACTTCCTGCCATTGATGAAAGCCTTCATAATGAAGTTGGTCATTCTCCGCGACAGGCCATTGGCCAGATTGTGACTCAGATCAAATGGATCTTCCATTACAATGTACTTGGAGGTCCACTGTTTTGTGCTTTTGGTGAGACAGGCTTTCTGCCGGATGCAGATAACATGCTCCTTGAAGTCAAAGTCTTCTGTGTAGAAGCGGAGCAGGCCAAGCCACAGACCCCCCACCGTTTCCTTGTTCATACCGTACTGTGCCCATTGCCTAGGCAGTGCTTCCAAATCATCAAAATAGTAGATGTTCCTCGAACCATCAACCAGAACTTCTTTTTTTTTGTCTCCATCATAAAGCTCCTGCAACACAGGAATCACCGGTGGGTTTCTCTGCTGGAGGAAGAACAGGACCATGATCGAGTAGGCGTAGGACGAGAGGCTGCCACGGGACGCGTCCCCTATGTGACACATCTTGGCAAACACTTTCATGATATAGCAGAGGATCTTCACCCTCTTGTCGATAGCAGCGTATGATGCCAATAGGCGTGTGTTGTGCAGGGCTAGGGTGTTGTAGAGACTGATGTCTCCTTCCAGCTCTGTGTGGACGTGGATGAACTTGACAACTGGCACCTTGGCTGTAGTGATAGGCTGGATATGCTTCAGACCTGGGTGTTTCCTCAGCAATCTTGTCAGGCTCTCGATATTCCCAATGCAGTCCGGACCATCTGAGATCGCTTTTCCCTCCACCATGCATATATCGAGGTCACTCTGTCTAAAGCCAAAGCCATTCTTAGACGATCCAAACAACCTCAGCTCCGCCCTTGGAAACTCCCTTCTGACAAAGTTCTCCAGGTCGTGAACGATGTACTCTCTCACGTCCTTTTCCATTTTTTTAGGGGCAAAGTCCTCGTAGCATTGCTCACACACATAGTTGAGGGTTTTCAAGAATTTTTGCGTCATCGGCGGCAAGGGTTCCAGCTTGACTCTCTTGAAATCTTCTGGGCAGTCTTTCTGCAGATGACCGGAAATTTTACACAAGCTGCACACAACCATGTGGGACTTGCCTTGGGTAAACGCTTGTTTGGTGAAGTCATAGCACAGGCCACTCCATGTTTCATTCTTGACTTTGAGGCCCTTTGAGGCATCTTTACCCGTGCCTCTCTCTACATGTGGGTGTGACAGAACAGGAGCCAACACATCCTCCTCTTCATCCATGGAAGCACGTGTGTCCGGGTCGGGACACGTCCGCTTCCTAGGAGGCGCTTCCTCATCAGAGTGGGGTGCTTCCATCAAGACCTCGTCCACAAGGAAGATCTCCTCATCCTCTGTGCTCAGGCCGTCCATGTGCTGTCGGTTGAGGGCGTCCTCGAAATCCTCATCAGAGAGGCTGTCTGTATTTTCACACTCTTTATCAACCTCCTCTTCCATAATACATTCTTCATATTCTTGGGTGGCAGCTTCACGTGAGTCCAAGGTTTTCCTTCGGTCTTGGTTCTTTCGTCTTCCGCCTGAGTTGTGAGCAGTGCCATCAACAGAGTCCCTCTTTTCCTCTGCTCGGTGATCCCTCAAGTCCTCTCCAAGTGAGTTGTTCCTCACATGCTGCTGCGAGCGCTCTTTCCAGTTGTCGTCCTCTCGGTTGTTCTCGGCAACATGGCAATGCTGGAAGCCGTCCCTCCGTGAGTGACTGAGTCCACCCCTGGGCCTCCCAGGAGAGCTACTGGGGGGCTGCAGGACCCCCTTCTTAGGACTGGTGGCGTAAGGCTTGTAAGGCATATTACTCCTATTCCGACCTCCTGCCTTTGCACGGCGAGCCCTTCCTGACTCTTCCATGGAGCAGGTAGTATACTAAAATGTCAGTCTTTGTATGGGTTGTATGCAAAGACTGACCTTCCGTCTAGAAGGTGGAGGGACCAGTTTTCTTTTTTATGTGGCCTGTTTCTGACGACACATATTTGACCAGCGTCAAATCAGTTTAAATCATCTTTCCATTAGACTGAGACACCAGCATGATGTCATTATGACATCAGCATGATGACTGCTGTTTGAAGGTTTTAATTGTCAGGCCCATTGAGAACTATTAATGATAACAAAATAATATATTATAAATAGTAAAAAATATGTATTATTGTAATCTAAATCCCATAATATTATACAACTGTAGAATTGAACAAAATGCTCAATCCAAATATTTTGCACAAACATGTCGGCACTCAAATTTGCGTATGCGTGCTGATGAGCGTATTCAATAAGAATGCGATTTTCTTTCACCGGTCAAACAATTGTGTTCAGTGTAAATCAGTTTTTTGAGAGAGAGAGACTCTTATGGATATGAAGCATCAACTGACGGTGATAAAAACGCTAATGTTACTTCCGCCAAATTAGTTACATTTTCGCCAGAAACAGACTATCAAATATGACTGAATATCAAACGATACAGAGCCACCTCCCTGACAATATCGCAGAGACAGTTTGTTTATTTTTCTTATAGTTCTTATAAGAAACGATTCTAAGATGACCCAATGTTATTCTCTATAGAGAAATTACTTCCACGACCCAGGGGATGAACGAGTGGCGTGAGGACTTCTGTACTCTATAGACCCCTTAACAGATGACGTCACACTGATAAAGACCAGTATGCGCACGCAGGCCAGCACCAAATGAAACCCATTCTGTCATGTCTCGCTAGGACGCGCCTCACTAGCCAACACACAAGAGGAGGTTAAATGAACAAGCTGCACCCCGAAACAATATGTTGGGAATTGATTGCATGAAACAATCACCTGTGCGCCCAGTCTCAATGTTGGTAAAGAAATAATTGGTCTATAGGCTACTGTAGAAAACAGTATAGGCTCACTATTGTTTTTCAAAAACGGTATGAATGAAAGGATTTTTTTTTAAATTACGTTCTTTACATTTATTTAGAATATTGTTAAGTACAGCCTAAATAAACGCTCCTGTACAGACCTCAAGACCACAGCAATGAGAGAAGAGGAAGTAAAGTGACTGTGTGCACAGAGACTTTGCATTCTTAGCTACAGAAACCAGCATAGGTTCACCTTGTGAAAATAGAACAAGGTTTTGCCCCAAGCACCCTTGCTGTATTCTGTAACATAACAACCAAATACTTGTAACAGTGAATGAAACCAGGACATTTTAAGGAATTTATCATTTACAAATGTGTGTACAGAAACATTTCCGTTGATTTATTGATATTGGAGTTACAAAAACACCCAAAACGTCGCCGAATATTGAACGTAATTCCTCCTATAGGCCTATTAGTTTATGAAAGAGTTTGTCATAATTGAGTATGGATGCTACTATTCGATAAAGACAACTGTGATAGTTGCTGCTTCCAGGCGCTACCGCTGCTGTCAGAACCAATACTGTAGGTAACAACTGTAGGCTACATGTCTTTTTTTCTGGAACTGAATTTAATTTGGTCTCTCGCGCATGCATCTCTTTCTCCGCCATGTCACCCACTAGTGCTCTCACTGCTTTGTCCAGCATGTGTGGGCTGTCCGTCCACTCCTTGTTGTCCACACACACTGTGTATTTTGGAAAGGAGTGCTACTGCAAACAAAAAGCGGTAGAATCCTGTGTGAATACATTTAAGCTGAACCCTAAATAAAACGTGATATAACCATTTCTATATCGAGCATTAATACAATATCGATCGAGCTTTGCTGACTCACCCCCTGTGTGTTTTGTGTTAACACTTGTTAACACAATTAATTTGTAAATAATACAAATCATTTTCCAATGATCTAATTTACATCAACGAGGCAAAATGATCAGCTTACTCATGATACTTGTGATTATTATTAATAACTAGAAAATATTGTTCATATAAAGAAACAATGTGGGCTCGCTTTAAAGCCAAAAAACTGTAGTTATAAAAAGTACATATTCAGTTTGACCTGGTATCTCTGTCTTTGCGTTGTGTGTGGGTGTAGACTTGCCTCCGGATGATCAGATTGGGAGCACCTGTTATCATTCTCCTAATAGCTGATGGTAGTAAGGAGGGATGGAGGGGTATAGGGGGCAGGAGTGATGGGTGTGGGCCGGGGTGCTCCCCCTGGCTCCAGTGAACTTGTAGATTAGTTATTTCCGATGGTTTACAGTGTGTGTGTGTGTGTGTGTGTGTGTGTGGTGGGGGGGGTTATGTTGACCAATACACACCATTAGTGTTAAATTGGACCTTGAAATTTACAAAATTGTTGGCATTAATATTTCACCCATTTACACACACATTCATACACCGATGGTGGAGGAAACCATGCAAGGCACCTGCTGATCGGGAGCAATTAGGGGTTCAGCGTCTTGCTCAAGGACACTTCGACACTACTCTGGGGGAGCTCACAACGCATCACATTGTAGATCGGCTTTTTTTGAATGGTCGAAGTATGACAGGGGGTGGGGAGGTTGAGTGGCAGTGGAGTATGGGGGTGTGTGCGTGTGTGTGTGTGCATGGGAGGGAGGGGGGGGGGGAGTTTTGGAGCTTGCAGTGCGTTTTAGCATCAAAACATACTTTGAGTATCAAATTAAAAGTACTCAAATGTTCAGAAAATAGCAGATAGCACTTGCATAGTACTTGAGTAAATGTACTTACTTTGCAGCACCACTGAGCAGCCAATGACTGACAGGCTAGCTTTCACCAGGTGTAATGATTGCTGAATGAGAGTGTGGAGAGACATGGGTTGATATTAATGGTCTTAACTCAGAATATATACACCACACAGCCTAGATCTTTGGATTAAATCAGAGAGCAGTCACTGGCCACAGTGACACAGTGAAAACAGGGGGCATTTCTCCTCTGTCCTTCTCTCTCCCCAAAACCCATTGGAAATGCATTGGGTGCTTAAAGTTAATTATTTCAAAAAGAAAAGTACAAGCATAAGTGTCCACTGTAAGCTGGGTGTTTTACAGTTTGAATTGAGTTTCTAAGTGAAAGTATGTAGGAGTAGTTAGGTGCCAATGTTTTGGGGAAAATAAATAAATAGTGACAATAGCTAGTGTGCTCACTGCTGCTGCATCGAGCCCACAATAATATTTTTTCATTTTAGGGATATCAGACAATAAGAACAGTAAATTGAGTGATAATGAGAGAGAGAGAGAGAGAGAGAGAGAGAGAGAGAGAGAGAGAGAGAGAGAGAGAGAGAGAGAGAGAGAGAGAGAGAGAGAGAGAGAGAGAGAGAGAGAGAGAGAGAGAGAGAGAGAGAGAGAGAGAGAGAGAGAGAGAGAGAGAGAGAGAGAGAGAGAGAGAGAGAGAGAGAGAATTTTTAGAATCTACTCAACACATCGAGCATCATGATATAGAATCTGCTCAACACATCGAGCATCATGATATAGAATCTGCTCAACACATCGAGCATCATGATATAGAATCTGCTCAACACATCGAGCATCATGATAGTTCAGGCAATCATGGCAGTCCCTATGCGCTCAGTCACCTTCCATTTGCAGCAAGTTAACACATACCTGTAGAAGGCTATAAGCTGCCCTGAGACCATCATTAAGAAACTGCCCTCAGAGCAGCAAATTAATGTTTTGGTATGTATACCATTTAAGCTGGCCTGAGACCAGCATTGAGAAACTACCCTGAGAGCAGCAAATTAATGTTGTTGTATGTATATCAATTAACACATTGAGTGCCATAACCGGTCCGGATCGTTTTTGGCCCATTTTTTTTTAGCGGTGCCAACCGCTCTACACTTGACTTTGTCCGTATGTCCGTCCGTCCGTCCGTCCGTCCGTATCAGCACGGGATGAGCACGGCAAAGAAGCAACACATACAAACACACGCACACACACACACACACACACACATACACACACACACACACACACACACACACACACACACACACACACGGACTTGGAGATTGCCTATGCCATCTCTCCTCTCATTGGCCACACGTGCCACTGCTTATCAAAGAGGGGTCCAGGGACCCCCAGCGTATGTTATGTCCGTCCGCCCTTTTAAGCACGGGATGAGCACGGGATTTTAACCAGCTATAACTCCAGTTTGCAGCATGCCACCAAGTCCAAATATGGTATGTGGACTTAGACCACCAATAGGGACGAGCATGAATTGCTGAAGTTATCAAAGAGGGGTCCAGGGACCCCCAGCGTATGTTATGTCCGTCCGCCCGTTTAAGCACGGGATGAGCACGGGATTTTAAACAGCTATAACTCCAGTTTGCAGCATGCCACCAAGTCCAAATATGGTATGTGGACTTAGACCACCAATAGGGACGAGCATGAATTGCTGAAGTTATCAAAGAGGGGTCCAGGGACCCCCAGCGTATGTTATGTCCGTCCGCCCGTTTAAGCACGGGATGAGCACGGGATTTTAAACAGCTATAACTCCAGCTTGCAGCATGCCACCAAGTCCAAATTTGGTATGTGGACTTAGACCACCAATAGGGACGAGCATGAATTGCTGAAGCCCCGCCCCCTCTGTCTTCCCATTGGCTGGGCTTTAAACAGCCATAACTCAAGTTCGCAGCATGCTAGGGAGTACAAATGTTTTACATGGACTAAAACCACCAATAGGGACGAGCTGTAATTACTTAAGCCCCGCCCCCTCTGTCTGCCCATTGGCTGGGCTTTAAACAGCCATCATTCCAGTTTGCAGCATGCTACCAAGTAAAAATTTGGTAAGTGGCCTCAGACCACCAATAGGGACGAACTGAAATGAGTTAAGCCCCGCCCCAAAGGCACCGCTTCCTTCACACAGGGTGTGATTTTTTTAATATATGGGGCCCACGTGGGGCGCTCTAATGAAACTTTGGGATCATCCAAGGAGTCTCTGAGAAGGAGAGACTCCTTCTTTTTAACGTGGTGGAAGTGAGCCGTTTTCGATCGGCGATCACTCTGCAATGGAGGATCGCGTTAGAAATATTATTGTTCCAGGCGTTAGTCGGGACCCTCCGCCGTCTCGCACGCACGCTTTGTTTACATGCACTTCCGCGTCGGTGCTTTTACAGCACGAAACATATCAACGTAAGTGGATGGAAGATATGCTGGCACTGAACGTACCCTATTTTAATAAACCTCTGGCACACAATGTGTTCAGCTGCCCTGACACCAGCATTGAAAAACTGCCCTGAGAGCAGAAAATGTACATTGTTACATACTTGTAGAAGGCTTTAAGCTGCCCTGAGACCATCATTGAGAAACTGCCCTCAGAGCAGCAAATGAATGTTGTTGTATGTATATCACTTAAGCTGCCCTGAGACCAGCATTGAGAAACTGCCCTCAGAGCAGCAAATTAACATTGTTGTATACTGTATATATATACCTGTAAAAGGCTATAAGCTACCCTGAGACCAGCATTGAGAAACTGCCCTAATAGCAGCAAATTAACATTGTTGCATATATATACCTGTAAAAGGCTATAAGCTGCCCTGAGACCAGCATTGAGAAACTGCCCTGACAGCAGCAAATTGATGTTGCTGTATGTATATCATTTAAGCTGCCCTGAGACCAGCATTGAGAAACTGCCCTGAGAGCAGATAATTAACATTGTTGCATATATACCTTTAGAAGGCTATAAGCTGCCCTGAGACAAGCATTGAGAAACTGCCCTGAGAGCAGCAAATGAATGTTGTTGTATATATATCATTTAAGCTGCCCTGAGAAACTGCCCTCAGAGCAGCAAATTAACATTGTTGCATATATATACCTGTAAAAGGCTATAAGCTACCCTGAGACCAGCATTGAGAAAGTCCCATGAGAGCGCAAATTAACATTGTTGCATACCTGTAGAAGGCTTTAAGCTGCCCTGAGACTAGCATTGAGAAGCTGCCATGAGAGCAGAAAATTAATCTTGTTGTATGTATATCGTTTAAGCTGCCCTCAGAGCAGCAAATTAATGTTGTGGTATGTATATCATGTAAGCTGCCCAGAGACCAGCATTGACAATACTGCCCTGAGAGCAGCAAATTAACATTGTTGAACTGAAATGAGTTAAGCCCCGCCCCAAAGGCACCGCTTCCTTCACACAGGGTGTGATTTTTTTAATATATGGGGCCCACGTGGGGCGCTCTAATGAAACTTTGGGATCATCCAAGGAGTCTCTGAGAAGGAGAGACTCCTTCTTTTTAACGTGGTGGAAGTGAGCCGTTTTCGATCGGCGATCACTCTGCAATGGAGGATCGCGTTAGAAATATTATTGTTCCAGGCGTTAGTCGGGACCCTCCGCCGTCTCGCACGCACGCTTTGTTTACATGCACTTCCGCGTCGGTGCTTTTACAGCACGAAACATATCAACGTAAGTGGATGGAAGATATGCTGGCACTGAACGTACCCTATTTTAATAAACCTCTGGCACACAATGTGTTCAGCTGCCCTGACACCAGCATTGAAAAACTGCCCTGAGAGCAGAAAATGTACATTGTTACATACTTGTAGAAGGCTTTAAGCTGCCCTGAGACCATCATTGAGAAACTGCCCTCAGAGCAGCAAATGAATGTTGTTGTATGTATATCACTTAAGCTGCCCTGAGACCAGCATTGAGAAACTGCCCTCAGAGCAGCAAATTAACATTGTTGTATATATATATACCTGTAAAAGGCTATAAGCTACCCTGAGACCAGCATTGAGAAACTGCCCTAATAGCAGCAAATTAACATTGTTGCATATATATACCTGTAAAAGGCTATAAGCTGCCCTGAGACCAGCATTGAGAAACTGCCCTGACAGCAGCAAATTGATGTTGCTGTATGTATATCATTTAAGCTGCCCTGAGACCAGCATTGAGAAACTGCCCTGAGAGCAGATAATTAACATTGTTGCATATATACCTTTAGAAGGCTATAAGCTGCCCTGAGACAAGCATTGAGAAACTGCCCTGAGAGCAGCAAATGAATGTTGTTGTATATATATCATTTAAGCTGCCCTGAGAAACTGCCCTCAGAGCAGCAAATTAACATTGTTGCATATATATACCTGTAAAAGGCTATAAGCTACCCTGAGACCAGCATTGAGAAAGTCCCATGAGAGCGCAAATTAACATTGTTGCATACCTGTAGAAGGCTTTAAGCTGCCCTGAGACTAGCATTGAGAAGCTGCCATGAGAGCAGAAAATTAATCTTGTTGTATGTATATCGTTTAAGCTGCCCTCAGAGCAGCAAATTAATGTTGTGGTATGTATATCATGTAAGCTGCCCAGAGACCAGCATTGACAATACTGCCCTGAGAGCAGCAAATTAACATTGTTGTATATATATATACCTGTAAAAGGCCATAAGCTGCCCTGAGACCAGCATTGAGAGAAACTGCCCTGAGAGCAGCAAATTAACATTGTTGCATACCTGTAAAAGGGTATAAGCTGCCTTGAGACCAGCATTGAGAAACTGCCCTGACAGCAGCAAATTAACATTGTTGTATATATATATACCTGTAAAAGGCCATAAGCTGCCCTGAGACCAGCATTGAGAGAAACTGCCCTGAGAGCAGCAAATTAACATTGTTGCATACCTGTAAAAGGGTATAAGCTGCCTTGAGACCAGCATTGAGAAACTGCCCTGACAGCAGCAAATTAACATTGTTGTATATATACCTGTAGAAGGCTATACGCTGCCCTGAGACCAGCATTGAAAAACTGCCCTCAGAGCAGAAAATTAATGTTTTGGTATGTATATAATTTAAGCTGCCCTGAGACCAGCATTGAGGAACTGCCCTGAGAGCAGCAAATTAATGCTGTTGTATGTATATGATTTAAGCTGCCCTGAGACCAGCATTGAGAAACTGCCCTGACAGCAGCAAATTAATGTTGTTGCATATATTCCTGTAGAAAGCTACAAGCTGCCCTGAGACCAGCATTGAGAAACTGCCATGAGAGCAGCAAATGAATGTTGGTGTATTTATATCACTTAAGCTGCCCTGAGACCAGCATTGAAAAAATGCTCTGGGAGCAGCAAATTAACATTGTTGCATATATATCTGTAGAAGGCTATAAGCTGCCCTGAGACCAGCATTGAAAAACTGCCCTGAGAGCAGAATATTAACATTGTTGCATATAATTGCCTTTAGAAGGTTATAAGGTGCCCTGAGACCAGCATTGAGAAACTGACCTCAGAGCAGCAAATTAATATTGTATTTATATAATTTAATCTGCCCTGAGACCAGCATTGAGAAAGTGCCCTGCGAGCAGCAAATTAACATTGTAGCATACACCATCCTAATGGTTCAATCTAGACTTTATTTTTTCAGCAGAGTGCTGCAGCTTGTCAGTGATCAAACTCCCTCCACCTCCCCAGCCTCCTCCTTGTGACATTTAGTTCTTCACTATGTCAGTATGTTATTTCTATGGATTTATGTTTCATGTTACATCTGTGTATCTTAAGTTATGCCCTTAAAGGGTTCAATGTTATGTCCATGCAATAACTCAGCCCTGTTAGGCTGTGCTTCAGGGGAGTTTTTGATCTCAGATTCTGTGTCATGCTTGCACAGATACATCTGGAGAAGTGTAAAGACCAACTACAATGAGCAACCAATGCAAAGACAGTAGGGTGGTCCTTCATATCGGGACAGTGATAAGATTATATTCTGCACATGCACACTAGAAATGGCAAAAGATTCTGCTGAAATCATTTTTGTCAAAAATTACTTCATCACAGATACAGAGTCCTTAAATACTTGTCTGTCATCCACCTAAACTTCAGGAGTGAAATTTGCATGTAAATATGAAAATAATGGATAATTATCAACTTCCGTCGGTCCAACATTAAAGCTGCACTATGTTTCTTTACTATTCTACCCCGGGTTTGAAATCGGTTTCCTGCGCAAGTGCTGATTTTTTTTTTTGCCATTGAGCTAATAGAGCCTGCCTGCTTGCTCAGGGGATAAATTGAATCTTGACCATCATTACATAGACACAAATCCTGTGTCTATGTAACGCCCGGGATTTGAACCCGGGTCGGCCATGTGGAACTTAACCACTAAGCCAAAGGGAAATCCCGTAGCTCGGGGGAGATATTAGACTTTTAGGTCATCAGGCTGAGGCTGTGAGCCACTGCTGCTACACTCACCCACCGTTTGACCCCCTCCCACGGGGAACCCGATCCGGGTCATGGCACCAATGTAACGCCTGGGATTTGAACCCAGGGCTCCCACGTGGAGCCCTGTGTTCAAAGGGAATTCCCTATAGGCCGGGAGAGATATTAGCAATCAGGCTGAGGCTGTGAGCCACTCTGTTACATCTAGGTGAGACATGAACTTTGACACAAGCAAAATGTCTCAATACAAGAGCAGGGAGACAAATGTTGAATGCACCTATTGTAAGTCGCTTTGGATAAAAGCGTCTGCTAAATGACTGTAAGGTAATGTAATGAGACTCGGATAAGTCTTTTAAAGCGATCGGGGGATTGATCGTACTGGAGGTATTCTATGTTTTTTCAAATGTTAGTGAAAACACTCGAAAATCGCTGGCAGTGGCTTGGCAAATTATGTTTTATTTCTGGCAGTCAAAGAGTTAACATTGCGTCATATAATATAAGTACTAATTGTATAGCTCTGATTCCCTACTTCCGTAAGAAATAAATAAAAAACTGCAAACGTTTTGAATATGTCATCTCTTTGTCATGTAGGGTGTTCAATATTGTTTTCAAAGCAGTAGGCATAGGTTTGTTAGCGGCCACAAGTATTGAATTTAGATGTCACCAGATGTGTCGAGGATTGTGTCTGATAATGTGACACTAGAGAGGCACTGATTGCATCTCTGCTATATGAATTGAGCAATTTCTCTAACCTCTGTAGGTGCTGAAAAAAAGACCAATACAATGAGAACATAGCAGATCTACAAGCTCATAACACATTGTATCACGACGCGTTGAGAGCTTGTAGATCAGCTGTGTTCTATTGTGGCACTTGCATGATGAAGTAGGGCATTCAATTACAAAAAAAAGTTGAAATATGGAGATACAAGGTTTATGCCCGACAGCAACGATATGCATATTGAACCTACACATCACCAATGATGAGCAGAGATGCTAGTATGAGCTTTGTATGGTGATGTTGCTGAGCTGTGATTGGTGTAAGCAGTGTCAGCTTAGTGCTAGTGTCTTGAGCTGTGCTCGGCACAGCAGCATCATCTGAGCTATGTAGTTTGCTGTGATTGGTCTACTTTTGTGAGGACTATGATTGGTGTAGTAGCGTCAGCTGAGTTGAGTAGTTCACTGTGATTGGTCTAATTTTGCTGGGACCTACAGATGGTATTACTCAGGGGACACGCATACTGACCAATGCTATACGGCTGCTGGCCCCTTCGAAGTCACAAAACATGTTGTTACTGTGTGCCAGGTCCTTACATACCGGGAGCGACCCGACAATATGATAATGCAATGTGATTATTGTCTCCGCCAGGCCAAAAGGCATGGCGAAAGAGTATGTTTTACCCTCCGTCCGTCCGTCCGTCCGTCCGTCCGTCCGTCCGTGTGTGTGTGTGTCCTGTCCGTGTGTTACCAGCTAATCTCCGGCACCGTTGGCCCGGTCGCTGCAAAACTGTCCACACACACTCCCTGGATGCCAATTCAGAACCTCTGCCTCAAATTTTTCACATGGGCCTGTTATAGCGCCACCTGGAGTCTTGTGCATTTGTGCAAAACCCATTTTTTAATATTACTCCTACAGATTTTATCGAAAAGTCTTGCAAATCGGTACACAGTATCTCTATAGTCATGTGATCAACACGGATCTGTCTGATTTCCCATATACCATCCTCATTGGCTAAGTTTGGCTTCCAAAATGTGCAGGATTGGTTTGAACAAAATGCCTCAAATCATGAATGCAGCTTGCGATTTCCGTGAAATTTCACAAACACATTCCCACTAGGCCAAGGAAGAAATGCCACCCTTTTTCACATTGGCCTGTGTCGTGTCAGATGAGGCATGAACTGTGGTTAGCAGGCTGGTAGATGTAATACAAGTAGAGGAGAAGAGACATCATGTTCCCAGGTTTTATCATGATTCGGTTTATTCAGCATCAAGTACAACAGCATAGCAGAAGCAGCCAGGGAGCCGAAGCTCCCTGCAGCCTCACGTCGTGTGACAACTGTACTAACTAACTCACATTTTACAGTCAACCCTTTATACAATGTTGCTTCACATTACAATACATATGGTTCATGTGGGGTGGGGGTCAATGAGAGCCCCACCTGTTGATCAACCTCTTTGATCATTTGGCCATCCTGAGTAACTGTTGTGGGGGAGCTAGACCTGATGGCACCAGGTTAAGAATAGAATGTAAATGCCACTCACACCTAGCAGAGCCCCTTGATTGTCTATGCAAGCACCTGGTTCACAACACTCATAATTCTTACTTAGCTGTAGTATATATTTGTAAATAATAATCTGTTTTTACTTTAGCCATCTATTTTTACTTGCATACTGGTATATTAAATATAGCTAGATACGACACCTGTTATAGCGCCACCAGCAGGTCTAATTTAGCAAAACACATTTTTGTAACAAAATGCCTCAAATCATGAATGCAGTGTCCGATTGCCTTGAACGACCTAAGAATAAATGCCACCCTTTTCACATTGGCCTATTATAGCGCCACCAAGAGGCCACAATAACGTACCTGACCTGGCGGAGACCTGTGCTCCGAGGAGCACTTTTTCTAGTTTCACATCAAACTACTAGTTTGGTGATGCCTCATTCACACAGGTTGATGATTTTATTCGCTGAAAAAAAATCGACCTTGTCCCAAAAAATAACTATCACTGCGTTATATTCACCTTCTGTGTGGATGCATTCATAACACAAACAGCAGTTTAAATGAATGCGAATGAATCACATGAAACAAACACTCCCAGTGTGTACGGACCTTTAGACATACAGTAAGTCGTACAGTAACAACAGAAACAAGGGTAAAAAGGCTCCTTGCTGAAGGGATTGACTGATGTGACTTTTGCCTGATGTTGCCATCAAACTGACCGTTGATCTTCATCTTCTGATTGGTTACTGACTTTCCCCCTGGCCAAACACGGTCTCACCCACGTAATGGGGATTCACATTGTTTTGTAAATAGCTTTATTTCCACTGGTCTAATTGAAATACTCACAGCTCACAGGAATGCTCCATTTGGTTAGAGAGAGGCAACATAGCCTATAGGCCTACCCTACCTGAGCTTCTGCAACATTTTGTCCAAAACAAGTCCAAAAAGATCCAAAAAGATGTGCAGTGCTTAACATGTTCAAGTTGAAATAATCCTCGTAGAAATATCTAGTTTTATTCCACTTTGTACTTTTTTGTTGTTGTTAAAGACTGTGTGCAGCTGTCTGTCAGCTGAAAGTTTACCAAGGGATAAGTCAATGATGTCACCACCGCAGAAACAAACCTATGTAGACGACAGAATTTCTTCCCAGCCTTCCCTATACCTCACTGTCTTGTCCTTAGTTCATTTCATTGCTCATCCATCATTCGATTTCACAGTGAAAGGGCAGTGTTTACACAAACATATCTCAGCAAGTGGCTCCATTTGGTTACATTTCTAAAGTTAAAAATGGATGTACGAACACTGAGGATGTTGCTGTGCAGTGAGCTGAAATGTGAGCCACCCGATCACAAGAGGGCTTTCTTTAATTGTGCCTTATTTATGTATATATGGATTACATGGTTTATATGGTTTGCAGTCTTGCTGTCACTCACACGCTCTTAGCTAGCAGCTAGGGATAATGAATACACATGTGCTCATTAGGATTACAAAGAAATCAAACGGCCTCCGCAGGTGGTCCCGGCATGTGAAAGTTGGGAGAGAGGGGGAGACGATCAATTTGACAGAAAAACCACAGGCATTCATTGTATAATATGGCCATTAAAAAAATAAATATATTTTTGAAGTTTAAAGAGACATGTGTATAGGCTGCATGACATATTTAGAAAACGTCAACACATGGGAGCCTTCTGAAAGCTTCCTGGTCAAAGTTAATTGAGTAAAGAATCCGGCGCCCTAGTGTCAAAACCAAGACACAGCGGCCCCGGCGCCACGGGGGTGCCTGAGGGGGCCTGGCACCCTCAGTTTCAAATTGTGCCCCCTCAGTTTATGTTTCAAAATTTAAAACATTTTGGAAATGTATTTGTTTTATTTATTATTTTATAATTACTTTTTTGATAAAAAAATCTGTAAAATCAGGCAAGAATAAAATAACATAAGCTTAACCTAACCCTAACCCTAAAACCGAAATAAAGTAACAAAAAAACGCCCAAAAACGGCCACAATCCGCCCAATAACCGCAAATTTGTGTGCATGTGTCGCCACCCTCACAATTTGCAACTGCACCCTTAGTCATTTCATCCTAGCGGCGAGCCTGAGACACAGTCTAATAATGACGTGGCTCCCATGTGGTTCCTGGCCTTGATGTGGCCAGTATATGACAATGTCATCTACTGTAAATTATATCTATGATGATGTATGACTCCATATTTGATTTCAGCCTGATCCAACCGCCAATTCACTTCTATTATACAATTGTTATATTTAAGTATCCTTCTAAAATAATTGATAAAGACAAATGCAGTTCGACGGGCCTTTGTGCCGGGTCTCACAGCACACCGGTAATCCACCCTGGTCCACACTTGTTACAGATATTGCTCAGTGCTCTAGCAAGGACCTGAGCTACCTTCAACACCTTAAATGTCTTTACACGTTGTTCAATTTGTATAATAGTTAAATATTGCATCTGATTTTTGCCAGCTATGCCCGCCCTACTGCGCAGGCGCGACTCCTTCTTCTTTGTAGTTTCCACCACACTGCACTTTGCTGCCTACCACAGGTCGGAAGAATAGCGCAGTTTGTATTATTTTCTCAGTGCACTGAGAAAATAATACATTTTACACTGCCCAACGTACCCTGTAACGTACCCTGTAACATGTGCGTTCCCTGTAACCTGTGCGTGTGCACGGCAAATATATATATATATCTAGCGCAGATAGATTTGTGTATTGTAGTTGTTTCCCGTTTAACTCTGTCTGTCTGCCCCTACGGTCTGCCCCTGCAAGACCTACCCCTACGTCATTAGGAAAACACACACACACACACACACACACACACACACACACACACACACAAGAAAAGTGAGAATCTCAACAAATGTTTTCCATCACCTGAAAAGTTACATCATGACTGCAACAACAGTTTGAAAATGCGGGTGTAAGTTAGTCCAGCTTTTGCCCAACGTGCACCAGCAACTGTACCAAAACTAACACTTGCTTCGACGTTTGCATCGCATACAGAAGGTGAATGGAAAAGACGGAGGGTGCAGGATTTCATCAGCGTGTTTTCCTACTTTATGACTAAACACATGATTACCCTGGACTGAGCACAGCACGAGAAAAAATGTTTTTTTATTACTGGACACAAGTGCTTTATTTGATTTGTTCAGCGTTTGCGCATCTCACTGTGTGCGTGCGTGCGTGCGTAATCCGCTGCACCCCTCACAGCTTTGTTTCTGTGTCTTTCAAACTGCTACGCCACTTTATTCCCCTAACATTGGCCAGGGATTCCCAAATGTCTTTATACCACGCGACCCAACACATGAATTACTACATGCCAATAAACCATACGTGACAACAAATGCTATGTCCTTTCCATCTCCAACTACCCTACAATATGTACACCTAATTCTCTACTCGCTTCATATCCACTAGGCTACCACTAAAAAAAACACCTTCATTGCTCACTACATAAACAATTACTCTTGCCCCAATAACACAACACTGCTAACACAACACAGAAATTGTTCACATGCCCGAAGGACGCATTTTCTAGTTTAAAGGTTAACTAGGTAACTTTGAGCCTAAATTTAAAATATATATACATATATTTTGCATTTTTTTATAATTATGCTGGGGTGTTTTCCTGCAGAAAGACACATCCCTCAGGCTGTGTTTTGGTTTTGTTCCACTGTTTATGTTGACATTCCACTGATTATGTTGACATTCATCCCTCGCACGCTTCTGTCTGTGGGGGGAGGAGGGGAGCTCGGCCGGAGCCCTTAATTTATCCATTTGAACTTCATAGGGGTTGTGCACTGAGCTGATTGATTGGGCCATACAATTGTCAAACTTGTTATGTGCTCGTTAGTGCTCTCTCTAATCAATGAATGCATGAAATACACAGATATACAGTGGGGAGGGGGGAGTGTGTGTGTACACACACAGATCTGCAATCTTACCTGGTATTATCTTTAAATAATTGTAAAACGTGTGTAAAAAAATGCATGGATGTAGTTCCTTGGCCTTCTGGCAGCATGAACAAACAGACACACACATAAATCCCTCGTCTAGACGCCTTGCAGAGCCATGCCGTAAAAAACGAATTGCCCTTCTTTGCTTCAAGTTAAGCCACTGGCAACGTGGCTTTGCAGTTGTCCATTTTTGACATTTCCTCTAGTGCCTCAGTTTTGCACTCAGTCTTTCTTAATGTCGGCACGTGACCCACAGAGGAATTTGTAAATTGCTGAGACTTATATGTCGTCTGCTCTTTGGCATCACCCGCAGACTCCAACCTTTTTCGCTGGGAATTAGGAAATTGTGAACGGCGCCGCTTCTCGTTCTGTCTAGGACATTCTCTCAAGAAGTGACCGATCTTCCCGCAGGATCGACAGCAGCGGTCGTTTGGGGCCAGCTGTCCTTGAGTGAGAACCTCACGATCAAATAAATAACGTGTGTCATGGGAGACTTCGACTGGTGACCCAAACACCCGTCTGCCATTGACGAAAGCCTTCAAGATGAAGTTGGTCATTCTCCATGACAGGCCAGTGGCCAGATTGTGATTCTGATCAAATGGATCTTCGATGGCAATGTACTTGGAGG
Organism: Gymnoscopelus microlampas; assembly: GCF_963454915.1. Lineage (NCBI taxonomy): Eukaryota > Metazoa > Chordata > Actinopteri > Myctophiformes > Myctophidae > Gymnoscopelus > Gymnoscopelus microlampas. Next base: position 38,273,818 of record NC_139949.1, on the reverse strand, counting down.
TCCACTGTTTTGTGATTTTGGTGAGACAGCCTTTCTGCCGGGTGCAGATAACATGCTCCTTGAAGTCAAACTCTTCCGTGTAGAAGCGGAGCAGGCCAAGCCACAGATCCCCCACCGTTTCGGTGTTCAATCCGTATTGAGGCCACCGTTTTGGCAGTGCTTCCAAATCATCAAAGAAATGGACGTTCCAACCATCAACCACTTCTGGTTTCTTGTCTTCTTCATAAATCTCCTGCAGCACAGGAATCACCGGTGGGTTTCTCTGCTGGAGGAAGAACAGGACCATGAGTGTGTAGGCGTAGGACGAGAGGCTACCACGGGACGCGTCCCCGATGTCACACTTCTTGGCGAAAACCTTCATGACATAGCAGAGGATCTTCACTCTCTTGTCGATATCGCCGTATGATGCCAATAGGCGTGTGTTGTGCAGGGCCAGGGTGTTGTAGAGACTGATGTCTCCTTCCAGCCCTGTGTGGACGTGGATGAACTTGACAATGGGCACCTTGGCTGTAGTGATGGGCAGGATATGCTTCAGACCTGGGTGTTTCCTCAGTAGTTTTGCCAGGCTCTCGATGATCTCAATGCAGTTCAGACCATCTGAGGTTTCTCGTTCCTCCAGCACCATGCATATATCGAGGTCACTCTTTGTAAAGGCAAAGCCATTCTTAGACGATCCAAACAACCTCAGCTTCGCCTTTGGAAACTCCAATCGTGAAAAATCCCTTCTGACAAAGTTCTCCAAGTCACGAACGATGTTCTCTCTCTCTCTGTCCATTTCACGTTTGTCAGGGGAATGGTCCTTGTAGCACTGCTCACAAACATTGTCGAGGGTTTTCAAGGACTTTGGTGTCATTGGGGGCAAGGGTTCCAGTTCCATGTTCTTGAAATCTTCTGGGCAGTCTTTCTGCAGATGGCCAGCACGTTTACATAAGCTGCACACAACCACGTGGGACTTGCCTTGAGTAAACACTTCCCTGGTGAACTCATAGTGCAGGCCGCTTAGTTGTTCATTCTTGACTTCAATGCCCTCATCTTTATCCAAGTCTCTCTCTAGAGGTGGGTGTGACAAACTGACAAGAGCCAGCTCCTTCTCTTCTGCCCCTGTCTTGACCGGCCTTTGCGAGGCTTCTTTCTTCTGGTTGATAGCTGCCATGTTTTGTGGCAGGGCAAAATATCTGTAGGTGGTTTTCAGGCAGTGGAGGATGTAGTCATACATTTGCCAACTAACTGAGCGAGCCACATTCCTCTTCACGGCAAACGGGTCTTCTAGATTGATGGGTTTCTTAAGCCAGTTCTCCTTTGCATCACGTGGGAGGACCAGACTGGTGCGCACACTGATCACGGTATCTGCCATTTTGCACTTCAGCGAGTAGAAGTGAAACATTTCTAACCACAGGAGGCCAACCTCTGCAGAGGTGCAATGCCTTTGGAACACCAGTGGAGCCTTTCCACTTCTATAGGAGTGCTGTGAACATTGTTTGGATGGGGGGGAGTAAGTCCAGTGCACATAGCCATCCACCACATGTGTAATATTGAAGTCGGGCAGTTTTCTGGGAGAAAACTCCTTAATCTCATTGTTCAGGTAGGTGGGGAGGAGTGGCTCTTTACGCTGCTGCAAGAAGTAGATGACCATCTGGGCGAAAGCGTATGTTGGCAGACCACCTTCTTCTACTCGGTCCACCTGACAGAGCCGGGCCCACTGCCTGAAGCCCAGGACCAGTGGAAGGAGGAGTGGCTCCTGATTAGCTAAGGCAGACAGATAGGCAGTTGTGAGACAGGGGTTGTCATTCCCAGAGCTTACTTTGCAGATCAGACCACTGCTTTTTTCTTTGCAGGTGACCACAGGGACCTTGCCATGAAAATCAGCCTTCACATTGACAAATACAGGGCTCACAGAGAGGCTGTTCTGGACCAGCAGCAAGATGTCTGGCTGATGCATGGGAAGGGGGTACTGAATGTCAATGTTTATATCAGAATCCTTGAAACCGAACTTGCTGCACGACGAGCCATAGAGCCGGAGATTGATCTCAGGCTTGACAGCCTGGAGGAGCTCTTGCATGGTCGAGACGATGCACTGTCTCCTTTCTACATCCTGGTCAGTCAGGCCTCTATCCCTGGTGACAGCCTCTAAGGTGGCACTCACCGCACTGATCTGCTCCTGCCCAGAAGGCAGCTGAGACTCATCAAACACTGGACCCCTGTTCCTATCCCCAAAAGCTTGGTTACTTCGTCTTCCGATTGAGCTTTGAGCAGTGCTATTAGCAGAGTACCTCTTCCCCTGTTCCCTGTCCTCCCTCAGGTGGTTCCCTATAAGTGAGTTCTTCCTCAAGCACTGCTGCTGCGAGAAATCTTTAATGTTCCCTTGATTGTTCTCGGTGACAGAGAACCGCTGCTGGAAACTGTCCCACTTCTGTAAGGGGTGATGTAAGGGTTGACCGTAAGAGACGTCCATCTTCTGTAAGGGGTGATCTAAGGAGTGACCGTAAGAGACGTCCATCTTCTGTAAGGGGTGATTGTAAGGGACGTCCATGTTCTGGAAGGGGTGGTTGTAAGGGAGGTCCATCTTCTGGAAGGGGCGGTTGTAAGGGACGTCCATCGTCTGTAAGGGCTTGAATTGACTCCCTCTTAACTGCCTCTTGACGTGGTGACCTCCATCGGTTTTGGGGGTGAATCCCTGTCCCTGATGGTGGAACCACCGGCGTTCCACCTCATCTGCCACAAGACCCCTCATCCGTCCGCCGACCCCCTGTCTATAGTGATAATCTTCCATGGTGTGTGTATACTAAAACTTCTGTCTGTATATGTGGTAGAGTGGCCACTGTTCGACCCTGTTTGATTCCCTGCTCGTGACGAGGCGTCTTCGAGCAAGCAAGACACACTTAAACTAAACTGGATAATTACTGGATAATGGATATTGCCTATTGCTCCTATTGCTCCTGGAATGCGTGATTTCCAGGTATGTGCAACTACCCCAACTAAAGGGAGCAAATTATTATACTAACACTAATTCTCAAGAGAAGCTCAGTCAGATACATAATTGTTGAATTAAATTTGGTTTGATTGACAATTCTTTTTAAAAGACGTGATGATGACGTTGCGATGTCGTCATCTTAATTTTATCGGCCCACGAGTTCCACGCATCATCACATATCTGCCCAAATATGGAGTTCCACATGGCTCCTAACAGGTCTCAAAGTACAAGCATTGTAAGTTGAGCCCATTGGTCCAGCCTGTGTTGCTCGTTCATGTTTTCAGAGTTGGCCACTTGGAAACGTTTTGAGAAAGCCCTCCGGTCCTGGAGGTTTTATTCGACCCCATTTCATTTTAAACAATTGTACTCTGAAAGCAATACTGTTTCAATAATTTGAATAATACTCGTCAAACTCGTACTACTGCCGCAAAAATATTGCTGCTGTTTGCCTATGCCGTAATATCAGAACTGTGTTCCAAAGCATTCTGTCAGGGATGTGGCTCTGTATAGCCTGGATTCATACGATTTTTTGGGGTTCCTGATCCGGTCGGAGCGGAAATAACTTTACGTCATCATTACGTTGTGCATCTCCAAAAGGATTCCCCTAGTTTAAAACTTGTTTAGTTTTGTATAATCCTTTTGTTTATTTTGGTATTATAATGGTTTGGTATGTCCATATTTTATTCCAACTCGTAGCGCGACTAGCAAAACTAAACGAATTGATTGGCATTATGTGGGGAACAAACAATGAGACGCCAACCGGAACCAACCATCGGAACCACGATAATTGTTTCCTTTTTTCTAAACCGGATCACACGGCTAGTTTTAGAATGAATACCAGGCTTTCCTCAGAGGTGCAAAGTCTGGTGACGCGAGGTTACATTTATAATATTTAGTTATAATTGATTCAGTGTGTTTGGAGAAAATGTAGTTAAATCTGTGAATGAATTCAGTAAAGCGGGCCAGTACGGCGGTCCGTCCGTACCACTAAAAGATTCAGTGCCGATACGCCGTACCGGGAAAACACAGTACAACACCGCGTCACAAATAACAAATGCATTTTCTCCTGTGGAAGGTTTTATGTCAGTTATTTCAAAGCGGACAATCAGAACTACTAATAAACTTTTTTCACCACCGTCCCAAAATAGCTACAAAACGTGTTTTCAAGAGCAAACGCTGGTGGGTACATCAAACGGCTGGATTAAAAACATATTTTTTACGACATGAAAAGCACTTAGTTGTGACCTCCACTAGCTTAATGTACTACACACTCAGGAAGTGTCTTCTCTATTGACCTTCCTTTGCCCTAGTGGTGAATCATTTGATATCATGCTGGCTTACAGAACTACAGAACATTGTTTGCAATTAAAATTAGCCATATTCCATGTTGTCCTGTAGCCCGTTGGTTCTCAAAGTGGGGTCCGGGGACCCCCAGGGGCCCTTGGGGGAGTTCCAGGGGGTCCCCAGCTAAATGATATATAGTGAGGAACCAATTGGACCCTTATGGGTCTGTAACTCTGAGAGTTTACAAAAAAAAAGATTTGAGTTACAAATGTTCGCTTGAAAAAATATATATTCAAAGATTTGCACAAACATATAAGCAGAGGCGATGATAGACAATCAAATATTGTACTTTTACTCCACTAAAATTATTGGATACTTTAGTTACTAGTTACTTTGTAGATTTTTATTATAATTACAAAACATACATTAACCACTTCATTTTGGCCATTTGAAAATAGCCGATCAAGAGATTTTTATACATTAGAAAACTTGAAATGGGACATTCTGCATGAGTACTTTTACTTACTTTTAATACTTGGTTTACTTTTACTCAAGTACATTTTGAATTCCGGACGTTTACTTGTAACAGAGTATTTCTATATTGCAATATTGATACTTTTACTTAAGTAAATCATTTGAGTACTTTTTCCACCACTGCAGTTATGCAACCCTTTGTCCCCGTGTCCCTTTTATGCCCACAGGGAGAGGGGGAAGGTAAGAGAGTTGGTGAGTGACTAGGGACTATTTTATTCAAATGGGGACAGTGTGGACTCAAGCAGGCAGTCTCCAGCTGGTGCAAAATTCAGCTGCTATACTGAATGAGTAACTACCTAACTAATTCTAAAAAACGTGAACATAAGTAGTCACTGGTTGCCTGTGAATGTCAGAGTTGATTGTAAGATTTTACTGATGACTTTTAAAGCCTCGCCGCCACGGTCACACAGCACTTTTATTTGACCTCTGGGGCGGAATATGCCAATGCTTTGTCAATGCAAATGCGTGGATTCATGGTCTTGCGATGTTTTGACCATGAATCCACGCATTTGCATTGACAAAGCATTGGCGTATTCCGCCCCAGAGGTCAAATAAAAGTGCGGTGTGACCGTGCCCTTACGCATGAAACCCAGCAGGTGCGCAAGCATAAGCGCACAGGTGCTGCTTTTCTGCCGCTCCATGTTAACCCATTAAGACCGGGAACGCATCTGTGTGTCATTTTTAGATTTCTTGGGCTATTCAAAAATAGCAGATATACAAGTTCGAGCTTGTAGGTCTGCTGTTGTTTAGAAATCATTTGTGCAAATCTTTGAATATATATTTTTTTCAAAGCGAACATTTTTAACTCAAATCTTTGCTTCTAGGGATTCTAATGTCTTCTAAATTCTAAGTTTTTTATTTTTTATTTTTTTACTTATGTTGCTATAATATCAGTGGTTCTCAAACATTTGTCATGTCAAGGACCCCCCAACATGATATGTATTTGTCCACATACCTTGTAGATCTGCTATTTTTTAATATCCAAAGAAATCTTAAAATGACACAGATGCGTTCCTGGATTGAATGGGTTTATGAATGCAGCCGTTTTCACTGACAGCCCATGCAGAACCTCCGCTTGTGCATGTGAAGATTTTTGTCCGCACACATTCTCATTGAAATGCATTGTACAGTATATGTGCCCGGCAGCCGCACGCAAAGTGTCATACAAAAGTAGCAGAAATAGCAAAAGTACAAGCTCACTTGTAGATCTGCTACAAAAGTGTCTGTGAGCGTGCCTTTTTTTTATGTCTGCTATTCTTTTTTATTTGATGTTTTATCTTTAGATTTGTACTTTTACTATCTTAATCTCTTTGTCATGTTGTAATTTTCTTGTTTAAACCAAACTTCTCAATCTAGCCAATCCCCAAAGCCTTAACCCAGATAACTTACTATATCTGAACACAAATGACTTAAAGACACCATCAGAGACTTCCTGGAGTCAGGGTGCTTAAATTATAATGTGGACAGATGCATGAACATACTTTAGATGGCATACTGTTGAAGCAGAAGCCCATAACATTTAGCAGAAATAATAAAGACAGAATATGAATTTGATTATAATGAGTGTAAGAAAATGTGCATATATTTCATTATTATTATATTAAAAAAAGCCTTTCCTTGAGCGGGTACATTTTAAGTTGAAGTGCTTTCTAAGGAAGATAAAGATTGATGATGATTTGGTGGGCCTGCCCGCCTGGGTTAATTCTCCCAAGCTTGGCTGCACGCTGACAGCCAAAATCTAGCTCCCCGTTAGTTAATTATGAGTCAATCGTTGTGAAACTGTTTGAGGCACCCTGCCAGACAGCCTCAGGCCCCAGTGGGGCTCATAAAAGTGGAAGGAAATGTTCTGAAAATTTAAAAATAAATGCCGTGCAGAATTAAGCCTTGTGCACCTGACACATCGTACTTGAACCCTCGTTTAAAAAAATTCGATGCAATTAAAGGACCTAATTACTTGAAAGCGGCGGCCAATATTAAGTGTATGACTCAGCCATGGCACAGCTGCCAAGTACAGATACTCAAAGAGCTTTGTAGGATGTCACTAAAAGGTTGTTACATTCATCATCATAACCTTTATTTCAGCTCGCCAGTGACCCATCTTAGGGCAGAATGGTACATTGTGTCGAGGCGCTTTAAATGACATTAAAATCAAGCGTCTGGCTTTTAACCACATGAACTCTAATGTCAATATTCTGGGGAGTGACACATTGTAAGCTTGAAGATCGACTACTTTCGACAAAGACATTTGGTGTACAGAGGGGGAAAAAAGAAAGGGGCCCAGGACAGAGCAAAGTCGGCACCGAGTGCCGCGCTACGAGCTTGTACATCTGCTATTTTTGAAAAATCTTGAAAATGTGTGCAAATCTTCTGAATATATATATTCTTTTAAAGCAAACATTAACTCAAATCTTTGCTTCTGGGGGGTCACTGGAACAAAATATTTTGAGATGGGGGTCCGCGGCCAAATTCATATCATTTTGGGGGTCCTTGACATGAAAACGTTTGAAAACCACTGCTATAGAAACATGTGTTTTTCAGAAAACGGTTAGGATTTAGAAGACATTTTGCAGAATCGGAACCTCAGGCCCCAATGGGTTAATTAATTAATTCATTCATCCGTCTACTGTACCCTTGCCAGCGAGAACGGCGATTTCTCTGTACCTTTGAAAAATCAATGGAATATTCTCTATGAACCCGATCCTCGCAGACAGTGGCTCGTTTGAATGCACAGGAGTCCCGTAGCGTCGGGGGGGGGGGGGGGGGGGAAACAATTGGCCCGTTGCGATCCTCCATTCCAGAGCTATGGCCAAACCTCAAATAGAATATTTATGTGCCCAACATTTGTCAACACATAAAAAGGAAAGTCAAACGATCTATTGCTTGCATGCATGATTTTGTTTTGTTTTCAGTTGACGCTGATTTAGAGCTGAATTATTGGTTCCCTTGGGGTGTTTGCCGTTTTTGCAAGTGTGGCCACAGTTTTGCTATTGGGCTTTCATGCCAACTCCAGTGTTGCGCTATTAAATTATAATATTCATCACATCACATGAACGCAGTCCTACCATCTTGATGACGACGATACAGTATGGATGAAATCTAGCTGTGTCCATTTACTCCATTTACAATTCCGATGTAGGACAGTGGAGGGTTCGTCCAAAGGACAGAAGCCCCTCGGTAATCAATAAAGCTCTGGAAAAAATGATCGGATATTGGCGGATTCCAGCATAATCTTTTTACCTCGGCAAAGGTGAGTGAGTAATTGCTCAGTAGAAAGGGCTTATATATGATCCATTCCAAGTTTTATTAGCCATTGGTCGTTATAGGTTAAACTTTGTAAACTACTTCTTAATCTCATTACACGTGCGAGTTGGCTATTTGCTTTATTAATTTTTCGATTGCGCTGATCTACAAGTTGTCAAGTGGGTGCGTCCCGCGGCTCTGCCGCGTTGTGAGCTTGTATATCTGTCCATTTTGGGGAGTGGGGACGTTTGTCTTCTCACATAGGACGTTTCCGGTTGCCTTTTATGGTCTTAAATGGGGCGTGGAGCAGTGCAAATTATTCTCCAGGTGTCTGACTTCCAGACAAAAATGAGGAAGACTTGCCGATACACACATATCAAGGCTGTACACGACGTTTGGTGAATCACACGTCAGTTTGTGCTTATCGAAAACACGCACCCTTTTAGTCACTTTATTTGGGCATTATTTACGGGCAGCTTATTGAATGAGGCCTGTTGAATCTGCTCACTGGATCATACTCCCAAGTGTATTTAATTATAATTACCACCAAGGAGACACTTGAAACGTCACCTTGATGATACTTAATCCAGTGTGCAAACCCAGGCGAACATAAAAGGGCAATGCGAAGCAAGGGGATCAATTAGAGTTGGAGTGGATCAGATTAATCAGGATAATTAGTTTGAGAAGGTTAAGTTAATGAATATCAATATAGAAGAAACACTCCCACACAATGTCTTCAAATGCACAGATAAAGTTGAATAGGAAACGTAACTTTTTGGTCCTGAGAGAACATCACGTTATCTATAACAGTGGTTCTCAAACTCTTTTGTCTCAGGGAAGCCTCAAAATAACCTTTTCATCCACGGCACTGCAGAATTTCATTGTTGCTTTGTTAAATGTGTAAATCTGATGAGGGAATATCCGTTTTCATTAGGACGGATTGAACTTTATACTTGACGTGTAACCACTTAAACCCTGCATCCCTATTCTGGGGTGAACATTCACAAAAAAATGCAGATCTACAAGCTCACAACGCATCACATTGTGCCGTTGTGAACTTGTATTTTTTAAGCTAAACAGCTAAGATGACGGGACACTCCGGGTCCCCGTCCCGTCTCGGCTCCCGGGGGCCATTTATTCCACTCCAGGACGGGGCCAGACTGCGCCTACCGGAGCTACTGGGACCCGGTTAGTCGCATAGCTTAGCGCTTAGCTCCCGCTCCGCGGCAGTTTTCCACTATAACGCGCGACAGAGTCGCTCACCGAAATAAACGGCCGCAAGCTCGCAGATCAGTTTAGTCGGCCGCGGACGGTGCACTCGCAGGAGAAGAACAGTCCGGGGGGAGTGCCCGTTTTGTAGATGTGACAGTATGATGAATAACAAATAGTTCAAGCTGTTCTATGCAACTTTTTGGAGGAATAACATGTCATTTTTTCAAATCTGTATGGTTCAGTAATACAACACAAGTTATACAATTTTTGTGGTTTTATTTGGTCTCCCAGCTATTGGCACATTTAGATCCTGTGTCTAGTTTGACCATAGACTGTAAAAAAAAATCCATGGTGCAGCTTTAACTGTTCCCTGAAGGAAACTGCCAAAAAATGATGTTCATTCATTCGCCCTTTCATCCGTCCTTTCCATTGAAGTTGATACAAGTGTTATATAAAAGGATGGGAGTGATTCATCAAATGCTACAGGGGCAAAATAATTACAGTAGTTTAGAGTAATGCTAATGGAAGCCGAGTTCACATACGGAATATAAAGGATATAAAGGGGGTTTAAAATACATGACCAATTATTTAATCAAAGCAATGCATTTTTCATTTTCTATGCCATCCAAAAGATTTAATGGCATCATATTCTCTAGTAAATGACAGTATGGCTGCACTTCACATTAAATGACATGACATTACAGTCATTTAGCAGACACTTTTATCCAAAGCGACTTACAATAAATGCATTCAACATAGGTAGGCAAGGAAACTACTAATCACCAGAAGTCTTAAGTGCGTTCTTCTAAAACAAGCAACTAAGAGTATACCTAGCGCTAAGGTAAAAGTTTAATATATCATCTACCTACTTTCATAAACAGATGAGACAAATAGGAAAATCAAATGAGCAAGAGCTAAAACAAATAAGTGTATCAAATAAACAAGATTCAATAAAACAAGAGCTCGTACAAATAATTGACAACAAGTATGCAAGGCTAAGAGGAAGGGTCAGGGTAGTGTTTCCTGAAGAGGTGGGTTTTCAGCCTGAGGCGTAAGATGGGCAGTGACTGGAGTTCATTCCACCAAGCCGCCATGGCTCGCAGTAGAATATTCCGCAAACTATGCCCGTTGAAGAGTCCTAGATCATCGATTATCTTTGTGTTGACCGATATTTTGTCAAAAAGGTGAAACTATTTCTGATCAATTTGAAAAACATTGATTTGATTAAAGTTTCTATTTCAGAACTCACAACTTATAAGCAAACAATTGAACATTATTATTATTATTACTACTTATTTTCTCTCTTTGTAATATGTTGGCTCAAGGGATAGTCTGAGTGTGTTGTTTGCACTTCTTTCAATGACCTCTTTTGATGTAAATAAACTAAAGTACGCGTTGAGTTGAAGCACATAAACCACACATTGGTTTGAGTTGTGTACCGATGGGGACAGAACCGTAAATCATCACTTCTCCCATCACCATGCGACGTTGCACGCAGTGGTGTAAAGTAACAAAGTACATTTACTCAAGTGCTGTACTAAAGTACAATGTTTAGGTACTTTTACTTTACTGGAGTATTTCCAATTGTCTGTACTTTTACTTCTACTCCACTACATCTCAGAGGCAAATATTGTACATTTACTCCACTACAATTATTTGAAAACTTTAGTTACTTTGTACATTTTTATTATTATCACATAGCATACATTAACCACTTCTGCCCTATTTACATTTCGGCCATTTGAAAATAGCCGATCTAAATGCTCACAATGCATCGCATCGCGACGCATTGTGCGCTTGTAGATCTGCTGTTTTTGATTTTTATAGAAGAGATTTGTGCATTTATTTGTATCATTATTCAAACAGCTTAAAACAAGATTTTTTCTTTAAAAAAAATAGCAGTACAAGCTTGCAGCATGACGCGATTTTTTTCAGAACTATCTAAACCACTGTTCTAAATCCGAAGAGTTTTCTGAAAAACGTATGTTGCAAAAATCTAAAATGACACAGATGCTTTCCCGGTTTTAATGGGTTAATCAGATGTAACAGCCCTGAATAACTCATCCAAAGACCTTGAACATCACACCTCTTGCATCAAGGTTATTATTTTAAACAAAAAATAACATTAATAACTGGGGAAAAAAAACGATAACTAACTGAAACTAAAATCATACAGAAAATGTCCTTAGTTTTAGTCTGTCAGTTTATTCCACACCATACATACCCACACATACTGTACACATACTGTACACACAAGCACGCAGCACACGTAAGTGTTTTGCTGAAATCTATTTTCCATTTCTCTAACTGTGCCATTTTTAACTGTGAATACCTAAACTTAAATGGTAGCCTACACAATACTTGTTCTGACATTCTGGAATCTCGCCCCTGACAAATACCCCATATTATGATTTAAAAATAATAATCTAAAACTAAAGCTAATAAAACCAAAACTAAAACTAAGCATTATAACAAAATTAACCAGCAAACATAGCCTAGTTCCAAACCATAGACCCCGCCCACTCTCTGAGTGGACTGCCTCAATTGGTCTGGTGTTGAAATGTGGGCCTAGGATATCTTCGATACAAGCACTACCGTCCAATGAGAGTCGGAGGTGGGGGTGGGTCTAACGACAAGCCAATCAGCAAATATCTGCTAAAACAAGCTGTGCGATGACGTCAGATGTAGGCGGATCTGTGGATCTCTTGTGATTGGTTTAGGGAAATCCAAATCCCCTCCCCCTTTGTAATCGCCGGCACCTCAGCCAATTTCAGACTGAAGCTCCACGCAGCTTCAGGCTGATAATCAGGCTACAGCAAACCCACTTTAAAAACAAATTAAAACAAACTGAATTTGAGAACAAAGTCGAAAATAAGTACAACATTTCAAAGCTATCATAGTTTCACTGGTAATAGATCAGAATACAGAACTGCAGACTCACTCCCCATTTCCCAACACAGTCTAAATACTCACCCCCTCTTCAGACTCTGTCTACCTCATCCCTTAGCACTGCTCACCATTTACTTTTGCCTATTTTCTGATAGATACTAAATCAGTTATACTATGCAGATGCATGTTGTTTTGTAGCACTTAATTGTTTGCGTTGCCCTTTTTGAAAAATCGTGAAAATGTGTGCAAATCTTTGAATATATATTTTCAAAGCGAACATTTGTAACTCAGATTCTGGGGATTCTACAAATATCTTCTAAATCCTAACAGTTTTTTATTTATTTTTTTAAACGTATATTGCTGTATATCAGTGGTGCTCAAACTTTTTCATATCAAGGACCACCCAAAATTATATGTATTTGGCCGCGGACCCCCATCTGAAAATATTTTGTTCCAGTGACCGGCACTCAGTGCCGCGCTATGAGCTTGCTATTTTGTGCTATTTTTTATGCTATTTTTGAATAGCCAAAAAAAAGATTCTTTCCCGGCCCTAATGGATTAATCAAGGAACAAAGATCAAGTTCATCCACACAGCACAGGTGAGCGGGGATCTTGTGTCGTTTGGCACACAGCCTGCCACACACTGGCTCACGATCAGACAGCTCAGCTTGCAAGCGTGATTTCTTCAAGCAAAAATAAATGCCCCTGTTATGTAGAGTAATTTTCCGGACAGACACACACGGACACGCACATGCACACGCACACGCGCACACGCACACGCACACGCACACGCACACGCACACGCACACACATACTGTACACATACACACAAGCACGCAGCACACGATTTGTACACCCAGAACCTACCTCTTTCTCTCTTTCACTCTCTCTCTCACCCTTTCTCTCTGTCAAATAAAAAGCCATAGAGCCTGGGAAAACAAAACGGTAACACTGCAAAATACCCGGAAGCAGTTTCTTCTTTTTATAGAAATATAAAACCACTGTCTCTCGTCTTTGCTGACTGAGGGTGGAATGCTGTCCGTCCGGTGTCCTAGCTGTGCCTCAATGTGTCTCTATCACGTTTCTGAACTATCTTGAGTAAAGACAATAAACAGTTACTCTTCCATCCCCACTTTTTTAATAGAACCCCCTGTCCTACCATTGCTCCTGTCACCAGATCCCGACCCACCGTCATTCCAGCCCTCATCAGAAATAATATTTGTCAAAAAAATTAATGAATTGAATGGGTTAACAGCCATCACCTGTTGGGGTGCTGAGTTAAAAAGATGATCATGAAAAGGTCCTTGTATGAAATGTACTGGAGCGATGAGTCTACACGTTTGACTTTATTGGGCGCAAACGCAATTTTGTTTATTCATAGGCCTACAGAATATCAATTGTTCCTATAGAATATAGCCTACTATGCAAGGCAATTCTACCATGCCCCGCTCTGCCTGCCTTGCGATTGGCTGAATGCAAAAACGAGAAAACAAGGACTCTGCCCCCAGAGGGGACGGTGTGGGCGTTGTCACATTCTAATACTTCCGGAACCCACATTTTTCACCTGATCTGGTGGTGTGCCTTGCTGAGCATTGGACTGCCGATCCCAACCCCTTGTGGTCGAATCCCGCAGCTGGCTAGTTTTGGACCGCGACGGCCGACGGAGGGTGCTCCGTCTCAAGCGAACTTGAGCCACGAGAGACACCGCCGAGCGAGCTAAAGCGAGCGAGGCGCCGTGCCGAACGTTGCGACTCGAGCACCATCGGAGTTATGTACCGATAGGCACAGAATGGTGAATCATGTTTTGGGGTGAGCATTTGCCCCAGCTCCCACTCAAACTGGCCAATCACAGCGCATGCATAAAACTATCACGCGTCTCAAGGCAAGCAATTGAATCTGACATTAGCCCACAGTCCTCCTCAGAAAGAGTTCCTTCATTGTATAAAGAACATAGAGTGGGTTAGGCTGCAGACAGTGGTGGACTTGTATTGCATTGGATTAATGAAGGAATAAGTATTTGCCCCTCATGGGCTCCTGCCCATTAGACATCAAGCCCCACTAGGTTCATGCTCAATGCTGAAAAGTATACGTAACTACACATTTGACATTTGAGTGGAACTAACTGTCATTTTGGGTGTTTGAACAGTGTGAGGAAGAGCCACTGGGCTCGAAACGTCACGCTTTGGTGGTAATAGATAGGGTTGTCCGATATTGGCTTTTTTACCGATAACCGATATACCGATATTGTCCAACTCTTAATTACCGATACCGATATCAACCGATACCGATATATGCGGGGATTATTGTGATTAGGGTAAGCTCAAATTTCATATCACGCACACCATATACAGTAAAACTCCTGTAACTTATTTATAAAGCAAAAAAAAAAAAAATAATAATAATATTTTTTTTTTTCAAAAACCGATACCGATATTTTCCCGATATCAATTTTTATGCTAATATCGGGAGGCCGATAATATCGGACATCCCTAGTAATAGACCTTTAGTCATGCTCTTTTGGAGCATGACTCTATTTTCATTGATGTTTGCTTCTGCCTACTTGTTGGAAGTTTGAATAGTAAGTAAGTAAGCCTTGCAGAGCCATGTGGCCCATAGGGCAGGGGCCTATCTCCTTGTGTGTGTGTGTGTGTGTGTGTGTGTGTGTGTGTGTGTGTGTGTGTGTGTGTGTGTGTGTGTGTGTGTGTGTGTGTGTGTGTGTGTGTGTGTGTGTGTGTGTGTGTGCGTGCGCGTGCGTGCCTTTTCTTCACTCTGCATTATAATCCAGAGCTCGGTCAATTAATGATTTTATTGTCTCTCTATAAAACAATATCAAATATAATATCAAAACACAATGTCTCGGGAGACTCACGTTCCACTCACAATTTAGGTGGCATTTCAAATACTTATTCCTTCATTAATCCAATGCAATAAAATACGTTTTTTTTTAAGTGAAACAAAGGAATTGAGTGTTGGGTAATAGTATTGCTTCAATGCGGCTGCAGAGTTCATGTGCAACACTGCGTGGTGGCACCTTATACATATATTTATATATAATTGTATAATATTAATAATCATATACATATAATGAATTGTATTATGATTATTAATAATCATAATACAATTATAATAACCAACCTGAAACATGTATTGTGATATTGTGATTTTGATATATTTTTGCCATATTTCATATAGGGGTGGGACCCCTATGAATAGTTATCAGCAATAGTTATATCAGTTATTGCCCATATGGACAATTTGGCATATACTCATGACATCAGGGATCCCCATACATGGGAATAAAAGGGACAAGGACTGACACATACAGGACAAGGACTGACTGACACACAGATCTCCATATTTGGGCATAATCAGTCGGCAGTGGCACGTAGGTTTCGACAACAACCCTTTTTCTACTCTGTTAAGATTCTGGTTCAGGTTTATCGATGATGTGTCTTGTAGTTTCACTCATTCCCTCGAACAGTTGCAATATATCAAGTTCACCTTAGAGCATAGCCAGGATGGATGTAGTTATAAATAAGTCCAGTTAGAAACTAGAGCATACAGGAAAGAAACAGACTGTAACAGCTTTTTCGATTTTTTTCCGGTTATCATCCTCCTGGCCTCATAAAGGTCAACTACAGTAGTGAGATTTGCAGTTCAGGTAGTGCCTTTGAAGAACAGGCTGCTGACTTGCGCTCGAGGTTCACTGCTAAAGGTTATGGTACTGTTATCGTAATTTAACGCTCTACAGAGAGCAAGAATTTTAGACAGGAACAATTTTTGTGTGTCTCTCCCTCCCCCTTCACCCTCCCTCTTTTCACTTCCTTCTTTTTTCACTTCCTTCTTCTTACCCCTGAATATCCTTCTCTACCCCCCCCCAACCCCAGCAGTTGCCATGGTGTCCAAACGGGCGGATGGAGAGGGCTCCTGCCCTCTGGGTCTGTTTCCGTGTGGGAACCTCAGTGCGCTGTGTCTGCCTCAGATGATGCACTGCAACGGACACAGGGACTGTCCCAACGGAGCCGATGAGCGTCACTGTGGTGGGTGTTTTTAACCTTTATCCCACAATTTTGTAACCCATTTTTCACTCAGTGCCAATGCCTATAAGCTTGTTATCCAGGGCGCTACTCTCCCTCTGCCAGCCTGGGGAGAGCCCCGAACTGAGCTCATGCTTCCTTTCAATGCATGAGGAGCTAGCAAGCCGCTTCTTATCACCTGACACGGGGAGTTTCCCCGGTAGGATGTGGCGCGCGGAAGGAACACGTTATTCCAACCAGTTCCATTCCCCTCCATCAGGTGCAGCGGCTGACCAGGGGGAGGCAGTACAGAGACCAGGATTACTGCATGTTTTTTGTGAGGGTACCTACCCTAGGGGACACGGGGAGAATATGCAAACTCAACACAGAGAGACCCTTTCGCCAACCCCACCTAGGGTATGGGCACTGATGACGTGGAGGAGAGAACAGGAGAGACAGTGGGTGTTTGTCAGTATAGTGGACACGCTCATTTACCTGGTAGGCTGTACGAACCACTTGAACCCTCCTTTCTTAGTAAAACGGACCTGACTTACAGTACGACAGTACTTGGACTGCTTTTTTCCGTATACACCAGGGGCCCTATTTGGCCTTAGCCATTATCCTTGAACTTATTTGCCATTTGTTTGTGTTTTTAAAAACATTTTCAAAGAGTTCAACTAGCCGATCTACATCAACACGTTGTGAGCTTGTAGATCGGCTATTTGAACTATTTGAAAATGTTTTTAAAAATAGTAAAAAATGGCAAAGAGGTTTACGGATAATGGGTAATGCACCGGCGAAAATAGGGCCCCAGATGTCTTCGCCAAAAAATGGCAGATCTACTCAGGCAAGAGGCAAAGGTATTATTTTTTAGCTCCCCTCTAGTGGCAAGGCTCTAAGGACGGCTATATCCGTCCGTCCGTCCATTCGTCCGTCCAATGCAATTTGCTGTGCACCTTCATGCTCCGTTGGAACGCATCGTGAGTTTGTAGATTGGCAATTTATTTCTGCCATTTCAGAATATTTCTTTGTGTGCCTATAGTCCTACTGACAGGCCCAAAATAGGGGGGCCAGGTTGAAATGGGTTAAAGTACTGTTTCTCAGCGTAGGGTCCAGGGACCCATTTAGGGGTCCAAATGGAGACCATTTGTACATTCTCAGACTTGTAGTGTTGATTGGAGTCCCAGAAATAAAATATCATATCAAAGGGGGTCCGTGGCTTAATGTAAGTGGGTCCTTGAAATTAAAAAGCTTTAGAATCACCAGGTTATAAAGTATAAATCAGTGATATTCAACTGGCGGCCCGTGGGCCAAATTCTGCCCCTGTGAATTCTTGTGGCCCTGGGAGACATAAAAAATGGGGTGTTTTCCTGCATTGAGACACAGTCCTCTTTCTGAAATCCGTATTTTCCCTACTATTTATGTTTTGACATCCGGGTGTCCGGGACATAAATGAAATGAAGTGCATGTGCGTGTGTGCGCGTCCGTGTGCACGACCCAGCGAAGGTTGGCCAATCAGGTGGCGAGTTCGAGTGAAACATTCATGTCCGCTGTTTTTGGTTTCGGTTTTAAAACTTTAAAACGCTCTCAAACTTATTTTTTGGGGGACAGAATTTACTTTTAAGATATCGTTTGGATATCATTTAGTTGTTTAACTTCATATATGTTGTCAATTAATCATGACAGAGCGTACAGTATTTCAAAAATAAATATAGCTGCAAGCAATAGACGTCTCAATCTGTTGCATTTCAAGGACAACACAGACCCCCCATTTTGATATGATTCTTATCTCAGGGATCCCCAATCTACACTGTAAAATGCTCCCTGTTAATTTAGTCCATTTGGGTCGTCCTAATTATATATCAATTTGGGGGTCCTTGACATGAAAAGGTTTGAGAACCACTGATGTAGTACACCCTCTGGACATAATAGTATGTCGCAGAGACTTACCCCCAATCCAACCGTTGATGCTGAGTGCCAAGCAGGGGGGCATTGGGCCCCATTTTTGTGTTCTTTGGTACGACCTGGCCGGGGATCGAACCCCGACCTCCCTGTCTCATGGGCGGACACTCTAACCTTATTTGTAACCTCATGAAATAACAAACATCTATACCTCCTGAGACACTCAAATCCAAACTAGATATATTTTTTCACAGAGTGTGCAGCACTGGTTCAACACAGTTTTTACTTGTATTTTTGTGTGGTCTACAAATTATGTGGATTGGATATACTTGACTTGAGGGTGCACCCAGAGAGCAAAGTGGTTGCCACATAGGAGCACATGGGCACAATGGCCTGATCCAATGGGTCACGGGTCCCAGTTTGATTCCCGGGCCGGCTGGGCCATATACTGACTGTCATTCCCCTATACTCTTTCTCTCTGTGCATTTTCTGTCTCTCTCTCTCCACTAATACGGCTGTCAAAGAAAGGCTTAAAATTGCCCCAAAAAATTAACTGGCACTGGGCAGTACTTCAAGGTCCGCTCTTGGCAATGGCCAATGATGGCCTTGAAGTATTAATGATGATGAGAAATGAGATAAACGCTGGCTTTAGTGTCCAGACACGAAACAAACACGGTGAAATAAAGTGGGATTATAACTGTTTTGTCAGGTGAGAGAGAGAGAGAGAGAGAGAGAGAGAGAGAGAGAGAGAGAGAGAGAGAGAGAGAGAGAGAGAGAGAGAGAGAGAGAGAGAGAGAGAGAGAGAGAGAGAGAGAGAGAGAGAGAGAGAGAGAGAGAGAGAGAGAGAGAGAGAGAGAGAGAGAGAGAGAGAGAGAGAGAGAGAAGATTGGAGAGAGAGAATAGATTGAAGAGAGAGAGAGACGGAAACAGAATAGATTGAAGAGAGAGAGAGACGGAATAGATTGATTGGAAATCTCAACCTATTGCCATTAACAGGAATCGAAACCTCAACCTTCATATTGACAGGCTGCAACACTACCTATAGTGCTATAGCTTTGTCCAGGTTGAGGTTGTCTGTTGAAGAGCTCAGAAACACGTTGCTATCTGAAAAGTTTAACATTAACAATTGCACATGCATTAATTGACACAATCATGTTGTGTGCAATGCAACTTAAATGAAGTCTGCATCAAGTGAGGCTTGAACTGGCAACCTTGAGGTTTTAAAGCACGCGCTCAAGCGAGAAGCCATTGGACCAACAGACAGAAACTGTGAAAAAAGAGATCACACAGATGATATAGTTTCACGCAAATAGCTGAAAAATCCTGGGTTTAAGTGTTTTTCAAACTGCTCAAAATTGCGGACAATCTAAGGTCGGAGCTTACTGGTCAACGTGATAGATGTGTTCCTCATGAGTCAAGGCACATGTGTAAGCAGGTTTGATGGCTGTCGGCCAAACGAGGCATGACTTTTGCCTGTTTATAGTTTGCATTTTCAAAAAATTGCTATAGCGCCCCCCCTTAATTGGAGTAAGATTGGTTTCAGTGATATTTGGAATGACCCTCTACATTACCGCAAAGTTTCAAAGAAATGTGAGTCTGCATGTATGGGTTAGGGGCAGATGAATACTTGGCATAAAACTACAATATTCATTGGCTCATTAAAGCTTCATCTTTTCACTTAGAAAAAATCCGCCCCCAACGTTTTGTCGGCATAGGTCCAAAGTTGATGTGTAAAACTTTTCGTGCAGATTACTCAAAAATCCCAGGAGGAGATAGGTTTTAACTGTTTTTCATATAATTGAAAATGGTGGGAGATCTAAAGGTCAGAGGTCAAAAGTCAGAGTGTGAAAGTTGTTCATCATGAGTAGACGCATGTGTGTATGTAAGTTTTATTGCTGTAGGTCAAACAGGGCATGAGTTGTACCTGTTCAAAGTTGGCATTTTCAATTGAGTGGTATAGCGCCACCTTTTGACGAAAAATTGTGAGATTTTTTTTTTTTTTTTGGTAAATTTACGTAAATTTACGTATTTTATGTTTGAGAGGATCATTTCTGTGCCAGACCTTTAATAGTGCACAAGGCTTTGATATTGAATTTGAGAACATTGGAAGTAGGCATGTGCACGGGTACCACAGAAGCTTCTTGGTGAGAAGAGTAGTGGAGACTGGCATGAAAGTGCTTCGTATAAATGAAAGGGTTTAGTTGTTTGTTCATGTTTGAGCAACCTGGCTGATAAGGGCACAAGCTCTTATGATGTGTTATGATGAACCATTAGTTGAGAGTTGGAGCATCATGACATTCACCCCGGGACGCTATTGAGTGTTTGGATGAAACACACGACTGTGCAAAAGCTAATAGATGAGATGGAGAATTATTTCTGTTGGTGTGATGACACCATGCAATTTTGTGTGACAAAATGCATGCAGTTTGTCTTGATCACATGAATAGACATACTGGCCCTCATTTATCAACGGAGCGTATAAACCGGCTTATATTTTTCAATATATTCGGCCGTACACCAACGTCAAAGTCACATTTATCAAGGAATCCTACACAGCCAATCCTAGCGTACATTGGGTCGGAGCCTTGATAAATGTCACGGCTGAAACCGAGCGTCATTTAAATGACACGCCCTTAAATATTCTCGAAACGCCCTGATTTTGCGACATGGAGAACCGGAGTACGACCAAATAAAGCATAGGAAGCCAAAAGAGTTTCGCCGCCTCGCCTCGCTGCCTGTCAAGTCACACACGCACACACGCACACGCCTCTCTCTCTCTCACACACACACATACACACACACGCCCAACTGTGTGTTTCATGTAATCCGTTGCGGTACAATCTTTGTCACGTAGGCTTGGAGCCTACATGAATGACATATTATTATACCAATCACATCGCAATGAATGGGGTTTGTATATTAATTTATTTAACCCATACCGAGCAGTCCAGAAGCAGTCATGTAGGATATTCCTTGTGAGACTCGGACGGGCGGCAGTGATCCCGTGCTGCCACGTTAATAAGAGATTCGATCGTCGGGTTTATATCCTTAACCCAGCCAGGTTGTGTAGCCTACATAACTCTCTATGACATAACTCCATAACATAGGACAAGCTACTGTAAGTTTGTAGACCTCACTGTCCATGGAAAGATGGTCGGGGCTCCCGAAAATGCTCTTGCAGAAGCGCTCGTATATTTTGAAAATAGCAGATCTACAAGCTCACAACGCGTCGGGATGGGACCTGTTGTGAGCTTGTAGATCTGCTATTTTCAAATAGCCAATGCAGCCGGATCTGCAAGCTTAACCGAATGACTGTTAAAGCAGTTTGTTTAAATTACTTTATAAAATGTTATATTTTCACAGGGATTATTTTTTAGTGTAGATATACATTTAGGAGTGGATTATATGTCCAGATGCCTGTCAGACAGTCAGACAATGCTGCCCCGCAGGTCTAGAATGGAATAAACGGGCGCAGCCAAAGTCAACAACTGCTATCGACCAGACGTGAGATCTCAGCGTACGGTAGGATGAAGCCAACGTCAGGATATATTGATAAATGCCGAAAGTTGCGGTGATCTCGCCGTACGTTATTTGTCGCAAAAAAAAAAATCTCGTCTGCCCAAATGTAATTCCTGGGGACGCCACTGGTTTACCCATTTGCCGGTTTGGACAAAATGTGTAGGAGTAATATCAAAACATTTGTTTAGCAAAAATCGACCTGCTGGTGGCGCTATAATAGGCCAATGTGAAAAGGGGTGGCATTTATTCCTCTGCCCAATGGAAATGTGCGTGATTGTCACGGCAATTGCGCACTGCGTTCATGATTTGAGGCATTTTGTTCAAAATGTGCCACTCCTGCAAAACTCTGGAAGACGATCTTAGCCAATCAGGATGGAATTATGAAATATTGGACAGATCCGTCTTTATCACATGACTATAGAGATACTGTGTACAGATGTGTGTGATGTTTGGACAACATCTGTAGGAGTAATATCAAAACATTTGTTTTGCAAAAGTAGGCCTCCTGGTGGCGCTATAACAGGCCAATCTGACATCTTTTTGGCAGAGGTTCTGCTCTGGCATCCAAGGAGTGTGTGCTGTGCACAGTTTCACGTGGATCGGGCCAACGGTGCCGGAGATTAGCTGTTCACAGACAGATGGACAGATGGACGGACGGACGGGTGGACAGAGGGAAAATCATAGTCTAGGCCACGCCTTCGGCCTGGCTGAGACAATAAGCATGTGAAAGAGAGCAAAACAAAGATCAAGATATCTATATACATACAGCATTAGACCAGCAGATGCAATATGTACATGATGTTAAGCATAACGTTTGAAATTGGTAACATAATATTGGTAGGTCAAAAGACAAAAATTAGACAAAAGGTACACACACACACACACACACACACACACACACACACACACACACACACACACACACACACACACACACACACACACACACACACACACACACACACACACACAGGGAGGAATAAACAGTTTCAAATAAAAAACAAAAACTGCATACAAACAATTGACAATTTGGGGCAATTAACAGCTTTCATCTGGGTGCTTTTGTTGTTGTCACTGACACTGTTGACCTGGCATCCTATAGTGTGTATAGTTTCAATGTACATATTATCGATTTTTGGGATATTCTACAGTTAGACTGATGATAGGCTCTTGGTTTACGCATGTATTAGTTTATTAGTAGATAACTGTTTCTATGCATTTGATGTGTTACCTTGTGTTGTCCTTGCTTACTGTAAATCGCTCTGGATTTTGAGCGTCTGCTACAGTAAATGCATAAATTGTAAGTTGTAAATTGTGCTTGCAGGGGACAACATTGGATGGGCTGATTTATTTGGTGAAATCTTTCACAACACCATTACCCTGGACGACAGCAATGCAGAGGAATGCTGTAAGTGTGCGCGCGCGTGTGTGTGTGTGTGTGTGTGTGTGCATGCGCGTGTGTGTGCGCGTGTGTGTGTGTGTGTGTGTTTGTTCCTGTATGTTTGTGTGGGGTGGGCGCATGCAGGCAGAGCATATGAGTGGAGCTGAGCAGGGGAAATGTCGCTCCAGGCTCCTCACTCATGTTGAACCCCCCCCCCCCCCCCCCCCCCCCCCCCCATAAGGCATTTATAAACAGACTGTGTGGATTATGGAGACATTTGAATGAAATCTTAGAGAGAGAGAGAGCGGTCAGGAACACGCGCTGTGCATTCCTGTTGCAGTGGTTAGGATATCATTGTGTCTGACAACCCCCCACCCCCCCACCCCCCCCCCCCCCCCCCCCCCCCCCCCCCTTGCCACTGGGCATGCTCAAACATGTGGTGCGCGGCCCACCGACTTGAGCGTGGCTTGGAGCGTCCTCGCTGCAAGCCAATCGCTCCGCTCCTCTCCAGCTCCGCTCCATCTCTGCATGCATGCGTGTGTGTGTGTGTGTCTGTGTGTGCATGTAGGCTACCAAATGCATGTCAGGGAGATCTAAACAAAACGGTATGAGTATATGGGGGGGGGGGATCTCCGCCGCCAAGCGCTTCCCAGCCTGGCGGAGACCTGTGCTTCTAGTGTATACTTTAGGTCAGGGGTCTTCAACGTTTTCAGGCCAAGGACCCCCTAGCTGAGAGATGAAGCAGGGACCCCCTCTGTATTGTATCAAATTGTGTTTCAGATTAAACCTTTTTGGTTTACTTGGTCTCCCCCCTCTACACCTATACTTCTTTGCCAAAAAATAGCAGATCTACAAGCTCACAACGCCTCGCAGCGCGAGGCGTTGTGAGCTTGTAGATCTGCTATGAGCTTGTAGATCTGCTATGAGTTGTGAGCTTGTAGATCTGCTATTTTTGGCTAAAGTTCTCCTCAGAAAAGAGATGCTAGGGTTCAAGTGGTTAAGGTAAACCCCTGTAGTAACTCTGAGGACCCCTTAGGGGTCCCGGACCCCCTGTTGAAGACCCCCCCCCCGCTTTAGGTTTAGGGTTAAAAATGTTGATGTCCTCACAAGTATAGTAACACATACATGTGTGTGTGTGTGTGTGTGTGTGTGTGTGTGTGTGTGTGTGTGTGTGTGTGTGTGTGTGTGTAGTCTTGCCGGTGTATCCAGAACGCTGTGAGTGTATCCAGGCCAAGGTGTGGTGTGTGGACGTTAATCTGGAGGAGGTCCCTCAGCTCTCCCACAACGTCACCTGGCTGTAAGTGACCAGCTTCCTGTTTCTACCTGGTTAGGTTTAAAGGTTCTATGACATTCATTTTCACTTTTTTTATTTTGTATGTTTTTTGGGGGGTTTTTAGACCTCAATTACACCCAAAAAACCTGGACTCTGAACATTCAGTGGATTTTCTGTGGTCTGGGGTTTTCTGTATAATTAGGCTGAAAAGTGATCTGTGATTGGCCTCTGTACTTTGATGTCACAGTCCATTTATCCCGCCCCCTCTCCTCTTCTCTCCGCCCCTCCCCTCCCCTATCCATTTCTTTGGGGGGGCGGAGCAGAGGCGATGATTGACAGTCAAAATCCCTCAACAGTCACACCCACAGGCAAAGATTTATTTTTTCATTGCAGTTTAAAAGGCTCTAGAAATCATAGAGAAACAAATCCTACCATGGATCACTGGAGTGGATTTTTCAGTTAAAACTTTTAATACACGTTGGAAGGACCATGATAAATGCTTTTAATGTGTTGTAAAACTGAATGTCATGAAACCTTTAAGGCATTATTTCTGCGAGGTCAGGATTAAGGTTGGGGTTATTAGGCGTAGTGTTTTTTGACATTATACGGCTAAGGTTAGGTTTAGACGTAGTTTTAGTGAAGTTAAATGTTAGGGTTTAGATGCAATCAAGGCGAAACACCAAGGAGAGAGGGAGTCCCGTATGTACGCCTGCATGTCTTCTAAACCAGTGCTTGGTTTTTCCATATCGAGGATCCCCAAATTGATATGTCTTTGGTCACGGGGACCATTAAAATATTTTGTGCAGGTGTGCCTATGTTTTCATTCCCACTAACAATATTCCTCCACGGAACACTAACACCATTTCTCCCACGGAATATGGATTGTTTTGGTTATAAGCCCACCTGTTCTTTAGAGATTAGAAAACTACTGAATGGATTGCCATGGGATTTTCCTTGCACACTCCTGCTTCCCCGACGTTAGCCCCCACTATTTGTGGTGACACTGCAGTCTTTCCTCTAGCACCAGTGGTGGAAAAAGTACATTGTTTTACTTAAGTAAAAGTAATGCAAAAAAAAAATACTGCAATATAGAAATGCTCTCTTACAAGTACAAGTCTGGAATTCAATATGTACTTGAGTGAAAGTACAAAAGTATTGGCATCCAAATGTACTTAAAGTAAAAAAATAAAAAATGTAACCAAAAGTATACTACAGTATGTAGAATGTCCCATTTCACGTTTTCAAATATATAAAAATCTTTTGAAAATAGCAGATTTACAAGCTCACAAGCTCACAAGCTTGTAGATCGGCTATATTCAAATGGTGAAATATACGGCTAATTGTGGCTTATGTGGTTAATGTATGTTTTGTAATAATAATCTAAATCTACAAAGTAACTAGTAACTAAAGTTTTTAAATAATTGTAGTGGAGTAAAAGTACAATATTTGTAGTGGAGTAGTTGTAAAGGTATTGGAAATACTCAAGTAAAGCATAAATACCTCAAACTTGTACTTAAGTACAGTACTTGAGTACATGTACTTAGTTACTTTCCACCACTGTCTAGCACCACCATATCATTTCCAATTTCATGAAGGCTATTTCAAATTGCTATGGGGCAGATTGCCATGAAACTTAATATGCTCAGCGTGGGATTAACTGTGATGTTGGTGACCCCGTGGCTATTCCTCTAGCACCACTCTTAGTCCAAACTTTCCACTTCCACACAAGTTATGTCAAAATATAATGGGCATATTGTTACGCAACAGAGTGCATTCATGCTCCCTGGAAAAGTGACACCATGACCTATCTTCTAGTGCCACCCTCAGGCCAAATTATCATAAGATATAAGATATCTCCTAATATAATATGCAGATGCCAGATGGAATCCTAATCATTTTGACGACGGCTTCCTTTAGCTCGCACCCTTGAGCCAGTTTCCAGTTTGGTATGAGGAATAGCATGGACTCCAGGATAGTGTTGATTTTGACATCAAGTCTTTAGAATCAAATCCATTTAGTTTTAGTCATATTTTATTCATCTGTCAATGTTGCATGCTGAAAATAGCCGATCTACAAGCTCACAATGCGTTGTGAGCTTGTAGATCGGGCGCAACCAAGCATAAAATGACTTGTCTTTTAGTTCTACTGGATCTCTTCTCCACTCGTCCCTCCCTAACATTTTAGTCTAGTTTGTATTTGTTGACGAAATTGTCAATATATTCAGTCTTAGTTTTAGTCATCGTAGCTTAGTTTTTATTTTTTCGTCAGTGAAAAAAGGTAGTCGACAAACATTTTTCGTCATGGTTTTAGTCGACGCAATCAACACTGGCTGCAAGCAAGCCTTCTCGACTCGTTGGGCCATATTTTGGGCCAAGCAGATTGTTGTGAGGTGTGCAGCAAACGGTTTGAATTGACGAGAAGTGGTACGTTGTTTGGTATTTTGGGGACATTCATTGACAACAGTCATTTTTGGAACCGTCTGCATCTGTACAGGTCTGATTTCCACCCCACAGTTCATCTGTACAGGTCTGATTTCCACCCCACAGTTCATCTGTACAGGTCTGACTCAGATTGGTTGTAGTGGTTAAACATCGGTTAGCAGAACTTTCCATGGCAGGCAACAGTGAGTCAATGATTTGCTCTGTAGAATGAAAACAAAAACAAAGACAACAAAAGAAAACTATAACTTCAAGTTGGGACAATGGTTGTTAACTCTGGGACAGTTAAGGTAGTAAGTGATTTTCTTTGGTTAAAATAAGTGTTAAATTGCTCTATATTCTGATAGTACTCATTGCTTTGTTCAGTAACAGGAGTCTCCATGTCTCTCCAGCTCTTTATATTAAACAGAAAATAAATGCTCAGGCCAGGATACCAGTTTTAGCCAATCGGGATAGAGAGAGATAGAGAACTCAGACAGGATGTAGATTAAACAAGTGCAATTGGAAGTGATGACACAAAGACGAGCGGACAAAATTGGAACTCGGAACATTACAAAAATGAAGATGATAAATGGGTACTCTCTATCTAGTTTGGCTGAAATGTTGTCACCTACAGTACCTGAAAATGAATATTCTGTTTGATAAAGATCTGGAGAAACGGGGAGACTCCTGTTACTGAACAAACACTCTATAACACTGATTACTATGGGAATAATAGAGCTTTAACCTTTCAACAAAAACCTTTTGTTTTAATCAAAGAAATATCACGTACCCTACCTTTTAACAGGACTCAGCATAAAATACCATTGTGAGGCAGGGGTATTGTTCCAATGGAAGCACAGAGAAGCGTGTATGGACCGTGAGTCTCTCCTGGTGATTTGTCTTCCTTTTATACTGCAACAGATCGAGCGTATTAACCCATTAAGACCGGGAAAATCATCTGTCGTTTTAGATTTCAACCATTATGTTATACTTTGGCTATTCAAAAATAGAAGATATACAAGCTCATAGCGTGGCACCGAGTTCCACGCTATGAGCTTGTAGATCTGCTATTTTGTTTTTAAAAAGTACACATTTGTGCAAATCTTTGAATATATATATATATATATTTTTTTTTTAAACTCAATTCTTTGCTTCTGGGGATTCAACAAATGTCTTCTAAATCCTTCAGGTTTTTTTTGGTTCAAATTGAGTTATGTTCTTACTAATATTTTCACAATTCTTTAAAAAAAATAGCAGATATACAAGCTCATAGCGCAGCACTCAGTGCCGCACTATGAGCTTTTATATCTGCTATTTTTTTTAAAGAATAGTGAATAGCCAAAGGAATGACACAGATGCGTTCCTGGTCTTAATGGGTTACTAATATCCCTGAGCTGTGTTCTTTGAAAATGGCACTGCAGAATTTGTACTGTAAGCAGTCCTGATTGCTTGTTTAGTATTGCACAGCCATGCATGTTGATTTAAGAGAGGTATTTAATCTTGTTTAGGCCATAAAGCTGTAACATCCTCAGCAGATGCATTGAATTTTTACCTAGTACTACTTGTCAGCCAGTAGTGGTCCTACCCAACCACAGGATCTAAATGTCTCTATGGACAGACCAGGGAGACCAAATACAACCACAGCAGTTGTGTTCGCTATATTGTATTAACATCACCAAACTGATTAGTCAAAATGACTTGTTATTCACTAAAATAAGTTACATAGTAGAGCTTTAATTAAGCAGTGGTGGGAAAAGTAAAAAGAAAAATGTACTTAAGTAAAAGTAATAAGTAGTGAAGTAAAAAGTACTGGAGTAGAAGTAAAAATATTGGAAATTGGAAATACTAAAGTACAAATACCTCAAAATTGTACTTAAGTACAGTACTTAAGTACTTAGTTACTTTACCCCACTGTAATTAAGGCAACCTACTGCAGTTCACCAATTGTATTCCCCGTCGTTTCCAGATCTCTTATACAGTAGATATGCCACTTCTTTCTCAAACTGACCACTTCATCTTTTTCTCTCAAAACGTGTCTTAGGTTATAGGAGTTCGCGAACAACCACATGAAACATAAAAAAAAGAAAAACAGCTATAGCAGCAGTGATCTTGATAGCATGTCCATCTTACCCTCTTATAGCTGTGTCATGGCCTCACAGACACCACATCTGTTTATAGTGTAGTTAGTATACTAATATAGTTCTCAATCGGCCTGGGAAGTTCCATTTATGGCCATTTCCCTCGGGGAAACATGGAACTCCTCGAGGTGCCAAGTCAATTTCCGCTTTATCTGTGCTCGGCCCCCTCGCAACATATCATTCACAAATTGTGCTTGAGTGTTGTATTAACCCATTTAGACCTGAAGCCGATTCTACAAAATGTCTTCTAAATCCCAACAGTCTTCTGAAAAACGTATGTCGCTATCAGTGGTGCTAGAACTTTTTCAGGGCAATGACCCCCAAAATTATATGTATTTGGCCGAGGACCCCCATCTCAAAATATTTTGTTCCAGGGACCCCCAGAAGCAAAGATTAGAGTTATAAATGTCCGCTTCAAAAGAATATATATTCAAAGATTTGCACACATTTTCAAAAATGTTCGTCGCGCTATGAGCTTGTATATCTGCTATTTTTGAATGTCTAAAGTGTATATTAATGCTTTTTAGCTCAAATCAAAAAATGACACAGTGCGTTCCAGGTCTTAATGAGTTCAACTCGGATGGATTCTGCATTGCAAGCAGTGTACGCGCATTGCAAACCCACATATTATAGGTCAGTCTAATATATAATGTGCTCTTCAAATAGCAGGAAATACTGCAAGACTGTTCTCACCTACCGTATGTAAGATAGCATCGTGCCAGACCACACCTCATTTTAACCCATTAAGACCTGAGGGCGATTC
Organism: Gymnoscopelus microlampas; assembly: GCF_963454915.1. NCBI lineage: Eukaryota > Metazoa > Chordata > Actinopteri > Myctophiformes > Myctophidae > Gymnoscopelus > Gymnoscopelus microlampas. Next base: position 38,244,276 of record NC_139949.1, on the reverse strand, counting down.
TACAAATGTCTTCTAAATCTAAAAAACGTTTTCTGAAACACTTATGTTGTTATAATATCAGTGGTTCTCAAACATTTTCATGTCAAGGACCCCTAGCATGATATGTATTTGGCCACGGACCCCATCTAAAAATATTTAGTTAGGGACCCCCCAGAAACAAAGATTTTAGTTACAAATGTTCGCTTTAAAACTTTATATACATTCAGATAGATTTGCACAAATTTTCAATATTTTTTTTTTTCCTTCAGATCTACAAGCTCATAGATATACTCAGTGCCGCGCTATGAGCTTGTATAGCTGCTATTTCTGAATAGCCAAAGTATAAAATAATGGTTAAAGTCGTAACCCAGATGTGTTTCCTGGTCTTACTGTCAGTATATACACTTCTTTGTGAAGTATATAGGGCAGAAAAGTTACCAAAGCATGAAAACCAAACCAACACGGCCAAAAAGAAAAACACATATTAGCGTAACTCAACTTTGACTCCAATAATTGTCACACTCGTGTTATGCAAATTGTCTTTCTATTTATTTTGTTTTTGGTTTTCTTGCTTTGGTAACTTTTCTGTTGGGAGGAGGGCTGAGTGATTGAAGTTTAATTTATTCTCAGAGCTCCAGGGTTATGTACTTGTTAAGGCGGGAGAATTTGCATAATCGTGTTTCAAAAGAGACGGTTAACACCGAGTCCTGCTCTAACCTTTCATTTGTCTCTTTTTTATTCATTTTGCAGATTCCTTTATTTTCTCTCTCTCTCTCTTTCTCTCTGTATCTTTATCTGTGTGTGCGCGAATGTACAAATGTACGTGCGTGGGTGCGTGTGGGTGACTAGCCTCTTTATAAGCTTATAAGTTCTGCTCTTGTCTACCCTATTTTTGACGCGTAAACAGTGGTGCAAAGTAAATAAGTACATGTACACATGTACTCAAGTACTGTACTTAAGCACAATGTTGAGGTATTTGTACTTTACTTGAGTATTTCCAATTTCCAATACTTTTACCTCTACTCCACTACATCTCAGAGGAAAATATTGTACTTTTACTCAGAAAACCTTAGTTACTAGTTACTTTGCAGATATACATTATTACATTATGAAACATACATTAACCACTTTAGTCCTATTTTATACGGGGGCTATTTGAAAATAGCCGATCTACAAGCTTGTGAGCTTGTAGATCTGCTATTTTCAAACATTTCAGTACTTCTACTTTGGTACATTTTGATGAAGTGGCCTTTAGAAGACATTTGAGGTGCCTTTGAGTAACTGTGACATTTCTGTGGTTTCCGTTTCAGGTCCCTGAAGAGCAATAAGATCCGAACGCTGTCTGACAACATCTTCTCACAATATTCCACCCTGGAGAGACTGTGAGTCATGTATAGTAACACACACACATCCTGCACACGCTTTCATATAATAACCTTTATTTAACCATGCAGGACAAAACCACACACACACACACACACACACACACACACACACACACACACACACACACACACACACACACACACACACACACACACACACACACGCACACAGTTTAACAATTTATTTATGTCCACACACAGGGAAAGCATACAGGGACACAAATATTTTAGGTGCAGTAAAGGTTACATTCACAAACTCATGGATATATGTCCTCATGATACAACACGCGTGAAACTCAGCACTCAAAGTAGCGGCGGCTCCGCCACATATGGCAGCAGAGACGGCACAATACTTTGCCAGCCTTTCTGCCTCGTCTTTGGCCATCCCAAGTTGTTCGAAACCCTCCAACGAACAGTCCGTGTGTATAATGTCCTTGGCTGGATCACCAGAGGAAACAAACTGCTTAGTCTTGCACTGCTGCTTGGTGTTAAAGCGCCCTCTGTAGTTGTTCTCATGGGCCTGGACTGGAGGTCCATTGATTGATTGATGTACTTTATTTAGTAAGACATGAGAACAACAGTACATGGAAGTACAAATTCACAATACAAGGTCTACTAAACTGGAAGACTCATAAAAGCACTGAGCTTGTTTCAAATGAGTTCCCCATGCACACAAATCATGATGACATATAAGAGACAGACAGATATACACAACTACTATAGAATGTCATACAATCAGTTTACAGGTTACTGGTATGAAGAGTGAGAAATATGTACAAAAGGAGAAGGAGAGGGGGGGGGGGGGTAGGGGGGTAGGTTAGGTTAGGACTTAGACAGGGGCCATTTTCCAATTGCAGCTTCCTGAAGGTGTATCTTTAGGGCTGTTTTGAAAGAGAGTAGGGTTTTACACTCCTTTACTCCTTTTGGTAGGGCGTTCCACATTTTTGATGAATAGCATGAGAACGAGTTACTTCCCTTTGTTGAGCCAAAAAAGGGTTGGACAAGGTTTGTGGAGCTGCCTCTGGTATTGTGATCATGGACATCATTAACATTTTGGAAGTATTTTGACAAATACAGGGGGATCCCAATGTTGTGATATATCTTGAAGACCAGGCCCATAGCAAGTTGCTGTACTCTGTCCGCAACCCTAAGCCATCCAATCCTATCAAAATGATCAGGGGTTAGATGGGTTTTGTAGTTGAGGCCAAGAAGTAGCCTTACAAGTTTGTTTTGGGATGTTTGGAGCCTTGTTTTTAAGGCCTTGGAGGTGTTGTGATACCATGAAGTACATGCATAATCGTAATGACCTTGTATGAGGGCCACTGCAAGAGTCTTCAGAGTCTTCTTACTGACTTTACGATCAATACTCCGCAAATAGCGTGTTTTTTTGTGGACCGTTTTGATCGTTTTTTCAGCATTTTTGTCACCAGAGAGGTCAGCCTCCAAGATAGAGCCCAGGTAGGTAATTTCGTTTTTTCTTTTGATGATATCATCACCCGCTTTAATCGTGAAGCTCTCTGCCTTTCTGAGGTTAGGAGTGGACCCAAAGAGGATGCATTCCGTTTTGCCCAGGTGTAATGAGAGCTTGTTGTCGGAGAGCCAGATGCAGATCTTGTTGAGTTCAGAGCTGAGAGTTTTCTCAACCTGCAGCCTGTCCCTGTCCGAGACTAGCAGGGCCGAGTCATCTGCGAACAGGAACAGGTTGCAGTCGCAGGCTGACGACATGTCATTCACATATATCAGGAACAGTAAGGGTCCTAGTATACTTCCTTGGGGAACACCACAAGTCACTGGGAGGGGGGGGGGACTGGGTGCCGTTTACTTCCACCACTTGCTCCCTCCCTTCCAGGTAGGATCTCATCCAGTTCACTGACGTGTCATCAAAACCTATTGCTTTGAGCTTATTGATCATAATTGGGTGATTAACGGTGTCAAAAGCCTTCTGGAGGTCCAGCATGACCATGCCGCAATATTTGCCCTTTTCAATCTCTTGTTTGATAGAGTCGTTCAAATAGAGAAGGCATGTGTCAGTGGAGTGGTTTGTTCTGAAGCCAGATTGGAATTTGTAGATTAGATTTTTCTCGGCAAGATACTTGTCGACCTGTTCATAGACAATTTTTTCCATGACTTTCGAGATGGAGCTTAGAATAGAAATAGGGCGGTAGTTGCCAGGGTCTAATTGGTTTCCTTTTTTGAACAGAGGGGTCACCCTTGCTTTTTTGAAGTCGTTGGGGACCTGTCCCTGTGTGGTGGAGAGGTTTAATATGTGGGTAATGATTGGAGCAATGGAGGCGGCTGAGTCTTTTAGAAATTTGGGGGGGATATTGTCGAGGCCTGTGGCTCTGTGTTGATGAAGAGCACTCAATTTTTTAAACACCTCTTCTGTTTTCACAGGGGAGAGTTTAAAGTCATCTTTGCAAACACCCTGTTTTTCGTAAAATGAGACAACATACTCCTCACCATATCTCCCAGAGTGTGGAGGAAGTTTTTCAACCAAATCTGAGGCTACGGTCGTGAAGAATATGTTGAGGATTTTACTCACTTCGTGTTTGGATGAAATGAGAGTGTCATTCACCTTGAGGCTTAAGTTTGAAAGCCTGGTTTTCAATTTTTTGCTGCAGCCTAGGAGGTTCTTGAGTAGCTTCCAAAGCTCTCGTGTTTTTTTTTGATTTTCCTCAATCTTGTCATCGAGGTAGCTTTTTTCTGCTAACAGGAGCATGCTATTTACCTTGTTTCTTAGCTTGTTTTTTTCCTTTTCAAGTTTAGCTACGTGGGATTCGAGACCTTTGTTAAAACATTTGGCTAGTTTGATCCTACTTTTATGAAGCTCAGAACACTTTTTGTCTCTGACTTTCATGGCAGTAAGGATGTCCGAATTCATCCATGGTACCGAGCGGGTTTTGACCCTGATGGTTTTCATGGGAGCCACACTGTCCAAAATTTGAATGAATTTGGTTTTGAAACTAAGCCAGGATTCGTCTACCTGTGTGCTGTTTAGAACGTCGGACCAATCCTGTTCCTCCAGTCTGTGATCTAAGTCCTCACTCTTATAATTTTTGAGGTCTCTGATTGTGACTGTTTTGTGGTAACCGGTCTTAGGTTTACGTTTCTTTCTGGTGCAGAAGATCATGTTGTGATCAGATATGCCACAGGTGGAAACACCACTATTTAGGATTTTTTCCTTGTCCGTTGTTAGAATGAGATCTATGGTAGTTTGAGAGGAAACACACAGCCTTGTGGGCTGAGTGATCAGCTGGTGGAGTGAATGCCGATCACAACACGCCTTGAATGACTTATACACTGACGCTTCCTTGCGGAGTATGTCAGTGTTAAAATCACCAAGAAGAATCGTCTCCGCATGGTCCACTTTAGCTAAGCATTCATCAAGTCTATCATAGAAATCAGTCTGGTTAGGAGGTCTGTATATGGTACCGACTAGCACAGGTTTGGCATGTTTAAAAATGATCTCGACCCACACAGCTTCAATGTTTTCATCCATCAGGTCTTCCCGAAGGATGCAGACATTGTCAGTATGAACATACATGCAAACACCACCCCCGTTTCTGTTCCTATCTTTCCTGAAGAGTTTGTAGTTTTCAATCTCAATCACAGAATCAGTTATCGCTTGATCAAGTTTTGTTTCAGAGAAAGTTAAAATGTCAACCTTACCATCATAAAACATCTGCTTGATTTGTGTTAGCTTGTCTCCTGCTAGAGAATTCACATTAAGATGTATCATGTGCAAGCCAACGCCAAACGATTTGATCATTTTTTCAATGGATAGGTGTTTATCCACTGAGAGATGTTTAGGAGCAGTCTCGGGGGGGGAGGGGGGTGTAGTGTCCATCAAAGCCATTGTTCCGTTGCTATTCCGACAGTGGACGGACATACCGATGGAAGGCCGCCAGGTCTATTGCCTCTCTTCCCGGTAGCTGTTCACGGGAAGGAGGGGCAGGAGGTAGTGTCGGCTTGTTGGTATATTCCACCGGTGAGAAGTGCCTCTTGTATGCAAGGTACATAGTCCACACAAATTGCAAATGCATCCACTGCACCTACTACGCACGCACGTACGCACGCACGCACGCACGCACGCGCGCGCGCGCGCGCGCACACACACACACACACACACACACACACACACACACACACACACACACACACACGTGGTACTCCAGTGAGAGCCCATGAGATTGTAAAGTAATTATAGGATAGGATCCTTAATTGGCAATATTAAAATCACACCATTCAAAAACACCAACAAAAAAGGCTTGTTTTCATTGTGATCCACATGAGATTCATAAAACCACACGCAACGTACTGTACAAACAACCATAAAACAAAGAAATGGAATCCTTATACAGTTTGGAAACAAAACAATACATAACATGACAAGAGGTACTGTACACTAAGAGTTGTATCCAAAACAGAAGGGGAGCAGGCTATCCTGGGTAATAATTAATTAATTATTACCCAGGATAATTGGCAATATTAAAATCACACCATTCAAAAACACCAACAAAAAAGGCTTGTTTTCATTGTGATCCATATGAGATTCATAAAACCACATGCAACGTACTGTACAAACAACCATAAAACAAAGAAATGGAATCCTTATACAGTTTGGAAACAAAACAATACATAAAATGACAAGAGGTACTGTACACTAAGAGTTGTATCCAAAACAGAAGGGGAGCAGGCTATCCTGGGTAAGAATTTAACTATGACCAGTTAGTGTTAAGATGAAGCCATGACTTAACACATTCACTGCCAGGTATTAACCCATTAAGACCGGGAACGCATCTGTGTGTCATTTTTAGATTTCTTTGGGCTATTCAAAAATAGCAGATCTACAAGCTCATAGCGCGGCACTGAATGCCACGCTATGAGCTTGTAGATCTGCTATTTTTGGAAAGAAATTGTGAAAATGTGTCTTTGAATATGTATATCCAGTTTTAACTCAAATCTTTGCTTCTGGGGGTCCCTGGAACTAAATACTTTGAGATTGGGGTCCGGGGCTAAATACATATAATTTTGGGGGTCCTTGACATGAAAAAAGTTTCATTCAGAAGACATTTGTAGAATCCCCTAAAAGCAAAGAGTTAAGTGAAAAATGTCATTTGGGATGACGTCATTTCCGGTTCTATCATTCTCTCGCAGTCAAGGCATCGTTCATAGGTTGGCGAAGGGCGCCCTTTAGCGTAATCACTAAAAACTTGATAAAAAAAAAAAAAAAAAAGATCACCGTCAATGGCAGGGAACGTGACAAGATCATGTTTCAACTTTGCTACGGAATTTTGTGATTTCAGATCTGCTGCGTTCCACGCATTCCACTGAGTAGTGGCTGCGCAATAAAACACATTTTCACCCTTGAGTGTCCTGCACCTAGAGCGCACACGATCAAATTAATTTCCCCTGGTTGAGTTCCTGTCACGATTTGCCCCTGCACTGCCTGCCTCTGCCCCTGCCCTGTGTACTGTGCCATTCCCTTTCCAGTGTGCCCTGTTGTGACTTTGCCAGTGTTGATTTCGTCGACTAAAACTATGAAGATTTTGCCGACTGCCTTTTTTCTCTGACGAAAACTAAATAAAAACGTAATAAAAACTAAGCTACTATGACTAAAACCAAGACTAAATTTACTGACAATTTCGTCAACAAATAAGAACTAGACTAAAATGTTAGTGAGGGGTGGAGAAGAGATCCATTAGAACTAAAAGACAAGTCATTTTATGTTTGGTTGCGCTCGGGTGTTGCGCTCTGAAAATAGCAGATCTACAAGCGCACAACACGTCACGTTATGAGCTTGTAGATCTGCTATTTTCAGCATGCAACAAAGTGTAAAATCAGCCATTACGAAGCCATCAAGGCCTGCCAAAATACATTTCAGTCGACTAAACCAACTGTAGATTTAGTCGACTGTAATCTTATATTTAGTCAACTAAAGCTAGACATAACCTAAACATTTTGGATGATTAAAATATGACTAAAACTAAAAGGAATTTTATTCAAAAGACTTTGACAAAAACAAAATCAAGATTTGTTGTCAAAATCAACACTGGACTTTGCCCAGTGTGTCTTCCTCCTGAGCTCCCCAGCTCCAAGTGCCTATAGAGCTCCAGAGACTATTTAAGACTGTGACCGCTCTCTGTGCTGGTTCATTACGGGGCCAGAGCTCTGCTCTGGACACGTATTGTTATTGGCTGTATTCTGTCACTTCTTCTTCTTCTTCTTCTTCTTCTTCTTCTTCTTCTTCTTCTTCTTCTTCTGCCACTTTTCGCAGTTCTGGCTGAACCGTGCAGTCGCTTTTTACGAAACTCGGCCATATGGTAGATGGTCATGAAAAACAATCAAGAAATAATTCTCAGTCTTTCGTCCAAAGGTGGCGCTATAGCACTCAATTGAAAATGGCAACTTTGAACAGGTACAACTCATGCCCTGTTTGACCTACAGCCATGAAACTTGGATACACATATGCGTCTCCTCATGTTGAACAACTTTCACACTCTGACTTTTGACCTCTGACCTTTAGATCTCCCACCATTTTGAATTATATGAAAAACAGTCATTGGCTCCTAACTTCTGCATTTTTTCACTTATGGAAAATCCGTTGGAAATTTTTGTAGGCAGTGGTCCAAAGTTCAAGTGTTAAACGTTTCGTGCAGATTGCTCAAAAATCCCAGGAGGAGATAGATTTTAACTATTACAGTTTTATGAAAAGTATTCATCTGTGCCTAAAACATACATGCAGACTCACATTTCTTTGAAACTTTGCAGAAATGTACAGGGTCATTCCAAATATCACTGAAACCAATCTTACTCCAATTGGCCAAAAGGGGGCGCTATAGCAATTTTTTGAAAAGGCAGACTTTAAACAGGTATAAGTCATGCCTCGTTTGGCCGAAAGTCGTGAAACTTGCTTACACATGTGCCTTGACTCATGAGGAACACACGTATCGATTTGACCATTAAGCTCCGCCCTTAGATTTTCCGCAATTTTGAGCAGTTTGAAAAATACTTGTTTTTGCCAGTTCTGGCTTAACCGTGCATACGCTTTTTACGAAACTCGGCCATATGGTAGATGCTCATGAAAAACTACCAAAAAATAATTCTCACACTCATTCGTCAAAGGGTGGCGCTATAGCACTCAATTGAAAGTGCCAACTTTGAACAGGTACAACTCATGCCCTGTTTGACCTACAACCATGAAACTTCGATACACACATGCGTCTCTTCATGCCCGACAACTTTCGTGGTCTGACTTTTGACCTCTGACCTTTAGATCGCCCACCATTTTGAATTATATGAAAAACAGTCATTGGCTCCTAACTTCTGCATTTTTTCACTTATGGAAAATCCGTTGGAAATTTTTGTAGGCAGTGGTCCAAAGTTCAAGTGTTAAACGTTTCGTGCAGATTGCTCAAAAATCCCAGGAGGAGATAGATTTTAACTATTGCAGTTTTATGAAAATTATTCATCTGCCCCTAACACATACATGCAAGACTCACATTTCTTTGAAACGTTGCAGTAATGTAGAGAGTCATTCCAAATATCACTGAAACCAATCTCACTCCAATTGGCCAAAGGGGGGCGCTATAGCAATTTTTTGAAAATGCTAATTTTAAACAGGCAAAAGTCATGCCTCGTTTGGCCCAAAGTCGTGAAACTTGCTTACACTTGTGCCTTGACTCATGAGGAACACATCTATCGCTTTGACCAGTAAGCTCCGCCCTTAGATTGTCCGCAATTTTGAGCAGTTTGAAAAACACTTAAACCCAAGATTTTTCAGCTATTTGCGTGAAACTGTATCATCTGTGTGATCTCCTTTTTCACAGTTACTTGTCTGTTGGGCCAATGGCGTCTCCCTTAAATGAATGCCTCACAATCTCAAGGTCACCAGTTCAAGCCTCACTTGATGCAGACTTAATTTAAGTTGAATTGCAAACAACATGACTGTATCAATGAATACATGTGCAAATGGTAAAGATAACCTGAAATGCTTATTTGAGAGTACGTTTTTTCAACGTATGACATACTTCATTCTGAAAATAGCTGATCTACAATCTCACAACTTTTCATGGTTTGTGAGCTTGTAGATCGGCTACTTTCACTAGTTTTGGTTCTGAGGAGATGTACAATTTCTTCATTGGTAAATGGTTTGTGAACGAGTGATCTTAGTGTTAGTGAAACAGGGGCTTGGTTCATGAAAGAAGGCAAGAGTTTATGATCTTCAACAGACAATATCAGCCTGGACAAAGCTATAGCACTATAGGTAGTGTTGCAGCCTATTAGTCTGAAGGTTGAGAGTTTGAATCCTGTTAATGGCAGTAGGTTGAGATGTCCAATCAAACCATTATGTTTCCATCTCTCTCTCTCATCAATCTATTGTTTCCATGTCACTCTCTCTCTCTCTTCAATCTATTCCGTTTCCATGTCTCTCTCTCTCTCTATTCACTGGCCCCGTATTATCGCTGCTTGCAGCTATATTTTGTCTTGTTGTTTGATTCTCCCGGGTTTCAGTGTGTGTGTGTGTGGAGCTGTTGTGTACGTTTTCAGTACGTGTGCTTGTGCTAACCTCGTTTCGTTCAGTATAGTCGTCGTAAACTGTCCCCCTTGGTTTCCTGCGTTTACTTTGAGTTCCGAGTTCCTGCATTATTGGTGCAAAAACACCCGGGGTCCTGACAGTACCTTTGAGTATGCGTATGAGTAGGTATTTGGAAACTGAGCCATTTAGGATCCTGAAAACCAAACACAATGAAAGATGAGACGCTCTCTCCTCCACTCTTGCCAACCTAGACTACTGAAGTGGGCTGAGGTTAGATGAGACCTGGGGTTCAATTTTAGAAGTAACTTATTAGCTTGTCTGCAAGTGTGTCTTCAGTGACTTAGAGATGCCATTGTACCATGACTCATGAGGTACATGCATAGTCAAAGTGACACTGAACGAGAGTACCGGCTAAGGTATATTACACTGCCGTTGACATACGGAGATATCCTCCCCAAGAATCTTGTTAATCTTGTTAATTAAGCGAGGACTTCCGCTGTAATCTTCAAAAGAAAAACGCCTTTAAGGCAATTTAAGTCTGGTTTGAAGGTCATTCCGAGCCCACGGACCAAAAATAAAATAAAAGGCGTATTTTGCTAGCCTCGGTTCACAAAAGGGGGCACGGTACAGTGCGGCCAGGCGTTTGATCTGAGGTTAAGTGATTTTTTGGATTGGCACGCACTTTGAACAAGTGAAAGAGGGAGATTACCAAGAATGGCTTTGTGAAGGAAAATGTACCAGTGCTGACACACTGACTGCACACCACACTCTCCCATACTTATCACTGTAGAGCAGCGAAGTAGGCCGTGAGGATATCGCAAGTGGACCCCCAAATAATTGCAAAATAAAATGAAAAAATATATGCATATTATTATTTGTACTTTAAACTTTGAAAAAGGAGTTGTCATTGTTATACTGATGAATAAGAACCTAACATAACGTATAGTACAATTTACAACTATTTCCAATTTAGGCATTTAGCAGACGATCTTAATCTAGGGTGACTTACAGTACAGCAAGCAAGGACAACACAAGATAATACATCAAATGCATAGAAATAGTGATCTAATAATAAAGCAATACATAAGTAAACCAATAATCTAATAGTAACTAATACATATACACACTATAGGATGCCAGCTCAACAATGGACGTTACTTCCATTGATCCACGCACGCACGCACACACACACACACACACACACACACACACACTGCACACACTCCTCCATGACGTATCACGCTCCTTTGGTTTGAACACTTAATATTAAATGATCCTTTATCCACTATTATCACATTATTCACCTCCATGTTGCTGATCTAGGCCAAGATCTAAGCCTGTGTCTGCCAAACCTATTGGGCTGCGGACTCATTTGTTTGGGTCGTGAGTACATATCATGTAAGCAGCCTTTTGTTACATAATGGTGTAACAAAAGTCAACAAGAGGAATTGGGTGTGAATGCAGTGGTGTTTCTGGCCAGCCCGGTGGCGCCCGGTGCCGGAATAATTAACTGTTATTACTTCTGAGCTAATTAGTCTATTGAACGAGCAGAGTGGTCGTCATGTGCGTCATTACACAGCATCAGAATCTTTATTTGTCACTTCACTGGTTTACAGGTTCAGCTAACGGCAAGACGATCTAAGTCTACTGCGTGTCCCCTTGGGGAGGATGAATTTATCATTTCCTCTGTGTCTAGCTCTTGAGGAGCCTGCCCCCCCAGGCCTTCACATCTCAGCCCCTCACACCTGTTTTATATTTAAAAAAACGTTCAAACAAGCTCAAAACATATGAGAACGTGTTGTGAGCTTGTCAATCGGCTGTTTTAAACATGTTTGAGGCCTCAGGGAGACACCATATTTATTTGGGTTTGGATCTGAAAAAGTTTGGGAACCTCTGATCTAAAATTTTAAATCCTCGTCGTTTATAAAGACGACAATAGATCGCAAACGGAATGTTAAGTGATCTTCCGGAGAGCTCTAATAAAATCTCACCGCGAAAAACAAAAAGCGGATAACCCATTCAATCCGGGAACGCATCTGTGTAATTTGTTAGATATAACCATTCTTTTATACTTTGGCTATTAAAAAATAGCAGATATACAAGCTTTTTTGTTTTTTTTGCAAATCTTTGAATTTACATTTTTTAAAGCAAACATTTGTAAAATATATTTTGTTCCAGGGACTTCCGGAAGCAAAGATTTGAGTTACAAATTTAAGTTTAAAAAAATATATATATTCAAAGATTTGCGCAAATCTTCACGATTTTTCAAAACTAGCAGATCGACAAGCTCGTAGCGCGAAATCTAAAATGACACGCAGATACTTTCCCGGCCCGGTCTATATTGAACTGTGTATTAATTAAACTATATTGAACTGTGTCGAACTAGAGCTGAATCCCTGACTCCTAAGACTTACTCTTATAACTGTGGAAATAAATGTTTCACCTTTCCATTCTATTTGGCAGAGGCTAAACCCATACGCCACCACGTTTTGCTAAAGCATATCCATGTGGCGTACAATATCGTCAAGATGGGTAGTAGCCCATTAAGAGCTTTAAAAACGATTAATAACAGTTTAAAATCAATTCTAAAACCAACAGGGAGTTGCCATTGGAGTGCGGCCAGGACGGGGGTGACGTGGTCATACTTTTTGTTACCGGGGAGGAGACGTGCAGCTGCATTCTGAACCAGCAGTAGCTGCAGATAATAACAAGAGTTGCAATAATCATAAAAGCATGAATTACTGTGTCAAGCTGTTTCCGGCAGAGATGGGCCTTATTGGCTGAGAGTCTTAGTTGAAAGGAACAGAGAGTGGGTGCTCAACAATAAAATAAATTGCTGCTCTGTGTAACTCCTTGCTGGCTCAACAATAAAATAACAATAAATTGCTGCTCTGTGTAACTCCTTGCTGGCTCAACAATAAAATAACAATAAATTGCTGCTCTGTGTAAGTACTTTCTGGCTGGATCTGCCATCACTCTTTCCCTCATTCCGTGACATTACTAAACTTAAAACGGCTAATTATTCCGTGACATTATCAAACTTATAACGTGTCACGAATAATAGCCCTGATCTTCACTCTCACTCTGGGTATTAAGTCAGGCGGCTCTTGTCCTCCACCAGTATTCTTCCTCCGTTTTGATCTGATATTCTCCTTTTGTCATGAACTTTTATATCATACCACTTACATTGAAGTCAGAGTACATGACATTCTCTGACTCAATTATTGCCTCATCTTTCCTCGAGCCAGTCATTCCAGAAGAGGTGGTACTGAAAAGTTTTTTTTGTGGCTTTCAACATCACTTCTGTGTCTGCATTAGTCAAATTGTTTTTTTGTCTTACTTTAGGGGCCATGTTTTTTTTTCTTCTCCTCTCCACTTCTCTATCTCTATGTCATCCTCTGAGCTGGCAACAAGGCCCTCCTTATATGGAAGTCAGTGCATGGTGGTATTATGCAAATCCAGTGTTGGGCAAGTTACTTTTAAAAAGTAACTAGTTACTGTATAGTTATAGTTACTGCTACAAAAAAGGTAATTAGTTACTTTACTAGTTACTAAATTATGAAAGTAACTAGTTACTGTCACCGTGCCACAGTTAGTTTCTGTGGCACAGTGAGAGAAAAGACCATTGTAGCAATTGTCATTATGAAATGTAGTGGAACAATTAAACGTCTTTCTGCACTGCTATTTTGCTGACTAGTTCTCTGAAGGCAACAAACTCAACTGTTGCGATAGGAAGCATGTCCTCCTCAACAACATACCTGGCAAATGGCAATCAATCTGTTTAGTTGAGTCTGGTGACATGCTGTGGCGATTTTAAAAAAAAAACGTTTTTTGGCTGTTTAGATGGAGTAGCTATCTGGGTCACTGCCGGTGATAGAGACGGTGGGGTCTTTGGCGACTAGTTTTATAACGCCATGTACTTTAGTTAGGTGCTTCAGGAGATTAGCATTGTTGTTACTCGATGTGGACAATGTTTTCTGTCCTGCACACAGTTTACATTTCACTGCAATGTTTTTAGTGACCTTGGCTTTATCCCCACAAATTCTAAATAATGGTTATCCAAGCTGCAAACTAATGCTGCGCTGTCGCTGAGACTGTGTGAGTGTGTGCGAGCCTGCGAGGAGGTGGTGGTGTGTGTGTGTGTGTGTGTGTGTGTGTGTGTGTGTGTGTGTGCGTGCGTGTGCGTGTGCGTGTAGGCAAGACCCGACCAACTCTGTCTCTGACTGGCTTATCCTGAAATTTTACCCTGTGTTAACCAATCATCACTCCTTCTCACTTTTCCATTTTAGAGTGAGAGGGACCGCTGTATCCAGCCTGCTGCCTCTGCCTGCCTGTATGTTAGATGACAGGCAGGCTGCTCCGCAGGAGGAAACACATAATGTAACGCAGTAACGCACCCATCTAAATCACAGTAACTATAACGCCGTTACTGAATGGGAAAAGGTAACTAGTTACGTTATTAGTTACCGCAAAAAGTAGTTGCGTTACGTTAGTACGTCGCTCCCTATGGGCTGAAGTCCAGACTGATACCGGGGAGGAACGTGAGAGTGAATCCACGTTATCAGTCTGGCCAATACCAGGCTACGTGTCTTCCCCTCTGCGTCATCAGCGCCCATACCCTAGGTGGGGTTGGCGAAAGGGCCTTTCTGTGTGGAGTTTGCATGTTCTCCCCGTGTTCCCTAGGGTAGGTACCCTCAAAAAAACATATAGTAATCCTGGTCTCTACACTGCCTCGCCCTGGGCGCCTTTTCTATCAATTACACACTCCATGAAGCCTGGAATTCATGGTGATTTTTTAGTTTTTGTCGCATTCCTGTGGCAATAATTCGATGACCGGGTGGCTGCTCAGTAGAGTCTCCTACCTGAGACTTCGCCGGTCATCAAATTATTGGCTTAGGAATGCGACAAAAACGAAAAAATCTCCATGAATTCAAGGCTTCATGGGGTGTGTAATTGATAGAAAATAAGTATTTAGGGCCGGCAGTGGCTCAGGGGTAGAGCGGCCGGAATTCAATCCCGGGCTCCCCCAGAGTTAGTGTGGAAGTGTCCTTGAGCAAGACGCTGAACCCCTAATTGCTCCTGATGAGCAGGTTGGTGCCTTGCATGGTTTCCTCCACCATCAGTGTATGAATGTGTGTGTGAATGGGTGAATGTAATGCACAATCTATTCTATGTAAAGCGCTTTGGATAAAAACGCTATATAAATGCACCAGTTACCATACATTCTTTTGGGTGAATTATTCCTTTAAATCTCCCCATACCCCTTCCTGCCACCTTCTGTTCGATTGATGCTAGCGAGCGACTGACCTAGACCATTTTGTTCACTTGTTTTTGAGCTTGTGTTTTTCTTGACCACAATTTAAAAATGTAATTTAGTTATCATGATATTCAAACGGATGCTTGGTTAATTGGTTTATATAAAATATTCTGTGGATCGTCAAAAAGACACAAAATAAGGTCAAATCGCTGGCAGTGGCGGATTAATTAATACCTGGCAATGAATGTGTTAAGGGCTGAGGTGGAGTCTGAAGAGATGAGTCTTCATCTATGAAGCAGAATATTGTCATTGATAATGTTGACTATTAAGTCAAATATTATGATAATAACTAATGAGTGATGCTCACTTCATTATAAATAACAAATGTGTGTGTGAGATTCTGTAACCACAGTAGCACACGGAATGCCTGATAGCCAAAAAATGTTGTGCTGACTCACAGTGACGCACACTTTTGTGGTGACATGCGAGATGTTTTTGTTTTGTTGCGACCACTTGACATTATTGAACAAGATATTTCTTGTTAGTGCTTCTTCGTGGAGACACAAGCACAGATTGCAGATTGCATTTTGTTTAATTTGGATTGCATCAGAGGAATACAAATAGGATCATTAAGTTACGGTACACATCAGGGCTGCGACGGAGACGCAGGTGTGCTGGCTGATTATTACTATGTGATTAATCATTTCAATCATTTGGACATCAGTGTGTTTACCTCAATAAATTGTAAGCTGGTGGCTTACAGTTTCTAAATATATTTTTGCAAGACAGCCATCAGATTGCAGTGTCACATGGTTGCGGGCCGTTGCTGCCTTATGGAGGTGATGGGGATATAACAGAGTTTATTTAACTGGTCTAGTAGTGATTAACACATTGGCTGCCATTGACGCAGATCTGCGTTCATTTGCGCAAAAGCCCGTTGGCTGCCATTGACGCAGATCTGCGTTCTTTCAAAAAAAAAATGTTTTCAAAATAAAAGTTTTTTTTTTTTTGTTTTTTTTAAACCCAAAGACCAAGGAGATATGATTTTCCGAAGAGTTTTGCTCCCAGACACTTCCTTATAACTGAAAACTTAAAAATTATGTATCTCGGCTCCTAAGTGCTTTTTTTTTCTCATTGAAAAAGTCTGGCAGCCAGCTGTAGGTAAAAATTCAAAAAGCTGGCAGCCAATGAGTTAATAGTGAGTTAATGGTGAGCGCAATTAGATAATTACACTAAACCGGTGTCCCAGCTGTTTAATCAAGGACTAATAGAGGGCTAATTTAGAAAGACAAAGACAGAAGCTGAATGTCATGAACTTCCGGGTGGGGTACAAAGCCTGCTGTGTGTGTGTGTGTGTGTGTGTGTGTGTGTGTGTGTGTGTGTGTGTGTGTGTGTGTGTGTGTGTGTGTGTGTGTGTGTGTGTGTGTGTGTGTGTGTGTGTGTGTGTGTGTGTGTGTGTGTGTGTGTGTGTGTGTGTGTGTGTGTGTGTGTGTGTGTGTGTGTGTGGTGTTTATGGCTTTTCATGGGTGCGATTCATGTTGGTACTGTATATGTGAGATGTTTGTTGATGTTGTTCTGACATACATTGTGCATACATTATTGAACACATTTGTCCTTGCATGCCTGAATCCATTATGGCTTCTTTGTGCAGACACAATAAGCACATAATAATGGGTATTTATTTAATTATTTGAATGATGTAAAATGGATAGCATTGCATAGCATAGGATGGACTGTATTTTCCCTGGGGAAATGTGTTATGATCACACAAAATGACAACAACATGCAGTAAAATACAGAGATAAGAGGTTTCTGTACAGTATATATGCAATGAGGCCCTCTGGAGTGAGAGTGGAAATATAGTGGCCCTCTCCATCATCAAAGTTGCCCACCCCTGACTTAAACCCTCTACTTTGTCTAGACCCCCTTTTTCCCCTCTGCACCAAATATCTATATACGATAGGCCCACAGCTCTGTTTTTGCTGAATGTTTGCCACAGGGACGCTTTCTTTTTTTGTTGTACTTAATGTCAAATTGTTGATTCCCTTATTAAGTCCCTGTTTAATTAGCAGGATAATGAATAGTGAGTCAGTCCTTTTTGGGAAATAAACACATTCAGAACTCCTGCATCGCCCTGTCGGAGTAGATTTCTCAATAATGATGCTCATTATGTGATTAAGCATTCTGTGTGTGTGTGTGTGTGTGTGTGTGTGTGTGTGGTAGATTAATGAGATCATTTCTGTGGAAGTCTAATGTCTGCACAATGTGTTCTGTCCCGTTCTGCTGGTGCTCATTTCCATCCAACTGTTTTTGCTTTGGTTATGAGAACAGAGACACACGCACAGACAAACACATGTGGCTACACACAAACATACACACCGACAGGGACAAAACTACACACACATGAAACCAACACACACACACTAACAGTTCTACCCACATAGTTCTAGAGACTCAAAGACATCAAATCCCAAAGGACAAAGTGTGTGTGTGTGTGTGTGTGTGTGTGTGTGTGTGTGTGTGTGTGTGTGTGTGTGTGTGTGTGTGTGTGTGTGTGTGTGTGTGTGTGTGTGTGTGTGTGTGTGTGTGTGTGTGTGTGTGTGTGTGTGTGCGTGCGTGCGTGCGTGCGTGCGTGCGTGCGTGCGTGCGTGCGTGCGTGCGTGCGTGCGCACACACATTGAGTTTTCTTTTTTTAAGGGTGCTGTAAATGATATTTCTCTGTTAAAATGTCAGAGCTCTATATTCTTCCCACAGGTATTTGAGTATTTCAACTGCGTTCCCAGATTATGAATGTGCGCCCGTGTTGATTTCGTCGTCAAAAATAAGACGAAACATTTTCGGCGACTACCTTTTTTCACTGACAAAAACTAAATAAAAACTAAGCCATGATGCTTAAAACTAAGACTACATATATCTCCAAGCTCACAACGTTGTGAGCTTGTAGATCTGCTATTTTCAGCATGCAACCAAGTGTAAAATCAGCCATTACGACGCCATCAAGGCACCGCCAAAATACATTTTAGCCGACTAAATCAAATGTGGATTTAGTTGACTAAAATCTTATGATATTTAGTCGACTAAAACTAGACAAAAAGTTAAACATTTCAGATAACTAAAATATGACTAAAACTAAATCGAATTTTATTCAAAAGACTATGACTAAAACAAAATCAAAATTTGCTGTCAAAATCAACACTAATATGCGCTTGTGTTTGCTGCCTTCAGGTTTCTTCAGAACAACAGTGTGCAGCTCATCAGCAGGCACGCCTTCAATGGACTCTACAAGCTGGAGAGGTTGTGAGTACCCTGCTTCCCTCTGCAAGTACAGTGTTAAAACATGAACACAACGTTGCTGTCAGGTAAACTGTTACTTTTCAGAAAATAACCTGTGTTCCGATGGATCCAATGCAGTTATTATTAATCACAAGCTCTTGTTAATGTTTTTATTGTTTAAACAATAATAAAGCCCACAGACAGACTTTCACTTTTACTTTTTTCATTTTCTAAAATGGCAAAATAGCTGATCTATTTTAGATGAGATATTTTTGCTACTTTTGTGACATTGTAGTGTAACAAAGTAAGGCAGTTTACAAAAATCATAAAAATAAATATGGAGTTTTCTGCCCGAGGTTTCTGTCCAACAGCAACATAGTTTTTTTTGTTGTTGTTGCTTTTTGCGGAGGAGCACTTTGAATATCATGTTCATAGTGCTCACGCGCAGAGTTCGAACCGATCAAACGTTGCTGTGCGTGTAGAATTTCCTGTCATCTGCGTCATTAGCACAAATAGCTAATCTGAAACAATGCAAACATGGTCTTTTCATGGTTGTAGTAATAATTCAACGCCAGGCCGTAAATGACCGGGTTGTCAGAGAGGCAGAAGGATCAGAAGTAGCCTGGGACCAGACAAATCTGCGAGTGCAAAAAAAAATTGCACTCTGCGATTTGGGTCTGGAACCGCTCCATAGAGAATCCATTTCCTGCTCCAGAAGACGTGGGTGACCAATCAGGGCCCAGTATTCGAATATGGGAGACTGTAATTGGTAGTTGGTTGTAGGTCTAACCAATTGAGTCGAGGGCCATTGTTTTAATCCCGCCCCTTGGGAAAAAAAACTTTCTCATGGAAGCACCAGACTCATATCCACGCAGTGATATAGTCTGGCTACGCGAGGCTAGATCAGAAGAGCAGCGCTCCTCTCCAAAAGTTGAACAATTCTCAGCTTGAAGCGCCCATGAGGACGCTGAGACAAAAACAGATGCTCCAGCGCGCCTTTACTGAATTGCATGGCAGAAAATGCTTTCTGTGAGCACAGACCCTTATTTATTATTTGTTGTGGTTTTGGGCAGTCAGTCTATCCGCCTGTCTGACAATCGGACTCTGACTTTATCGCACCAAAATCATTAACTTAAAGCTGTACTTGGTAAGTCCCAAAATAACCATTTTTAGCAACCTCTGCTGGTCACTACCGTCATTGCAGGTCTTTAGCGGATCGTTTCTCTTAGCCAGTGGAGCTTTAGTTACCCTGAGCTGTGTTTTCTTTTGCTGTCGTTTTTCCATCTTCAAATCCTATAATGCCATAAAAACAGCGTGAAATTCCTTTTTGTTATTAGCGTAACAAGATAATATTAATAACAAATAATGCTGAATGCTAAACTATAATAACATTGGTGATGTTTTTGGTTGTGTGATGTATTTGTGTGTAAGTTGTATTTATACAGTGTTGTCTATCTGATGTGTCTCCCAGGTATCTGAGCGACAACCTGATCACCCATTTGAGTCCAGGTGTGTTCAGACACCTCCACCAATTGCAGTGGCTGTAAGTAGTAAATAAGCTGGACCACGTAACACGCGCAGCAGCCGTGTTAGTGGTTAGATGGGTGGGCCCGGCCCATCTCAAAATATTTTTGAGATGGGGGTCTGTGGCCAAATACATATCATTTTGGGTGGTCCTTGACATGTAAAAGTTTGAAAACCACTGATATTACAGCAACATAGTTAAAAAACAAAAACAAAAAAACAACAACAAGCCTGTTGAAGTTACCCGAGAGTTGAAATGTTTTTTTGTTGCACTGGCAGATTGGCCTGGTTTCCAGGATAGTACTTGACATCTATTAGGTGAGTTATTGGTCCCAAATGCTGCACAGTAGCTGCTCACTGATCCTTAGGGGCCGTGTCCAACAAGACGTTTTATTTTCATTTTCCTGAGCGCAACGTATTCAGTATGTTTTTAATTCTAGTGTTGATTTTGACAGCAAATTTTGATTAAGTTTTAGTCATAGTCTTTTGAATCAAATACCATTTAGTTTGAGTCATATTTTAGTCATCTGAAATGTTTTACTTTTAGTCTAGTTTTAGTCGACTAAATTACAGTTGACTTAGTCGACTAAAATGTGTGTTGGCGGGCCTTGATGGCGTCGTAAAAAATGGTAATTTTACACTTGGTTGCATGCTGAAAATAGCCGATCTACAACGCGTTGTGAGCTTGTCCATCTGCTATTTTCAGAGCGCAACACCTGAGCACAACCAAACATAAAATGTCTTGTCTTTTAGTTCTACTGGATCTCTTCTCCACTAGTCCCTCTAATCCCTTTAGTCTAGTTTTTATTTACAGTCATCATAGCCTAGTTTTCGTCAGTGAAAAAGCTGCGAGCGCCTGCCGTTTTCCAGCTGCAAAATAAAGAAATGCCTCGGTGGACACGACCCCATAGCATGAGTCACATTCACAGGACACATTTCCCCAAGGGGATAATACAGTATATCAAATGTCAAATGTCAAATATCAATAGTCACGATGTGAATACACAAAGGAGTCATGTGCTTTTTAACCACTTAAACCTTACCCAGCCGGCACGCCCACGTGTGGGCCTCATATGGGACTGACTGGAGTCCCCCAGGGGTCTATTATAGGCCTCCTGCTTTTTCCCCTATAAACTAACTATCAAAAATCACATCATCATGGTCACAATGAGAATACACAGAGTAGCCATCGGCATATTATAATTACGTGTTTTATTGATTTGTTGTGAAGGCAATGTCCTCTTTTTAGTGTGGCCAATATTCCTGGAGGATTTTCTTTCTGGAGCAAGAATGCCCAGACCCATAAAAACATATTTAAATATTTTCACACATCTCTTTCCAAATACACACAAAAAAAAAGTATGTTCTCAAGCCTGACATAAATAAAGGATGCTCTCTATCCTGCCAACTGCATAGTGTCAGCTGTGGTATGCAATCTTTGGTGAAAAGTGTTTATTTTGTACTTCATCACGTATCTTTTATTTTGTTTAACAAGACATACAGAGAACCCCCACTTGATAATGTTGATTGTGTTTGTAGAAATAGATCAGCCCCTCTCTACTCCTGTTGTTCTGGAAGCACTACTACAACATAAATCACAAGGGCTCGACTGGAGAGGATAAGTTACACCCCTTTCCCCTAAAGATAGCGGCACCTCTTATTGTGGAACAGATTACATATTATTTTCAATATTTCTATTTCCTCAAGCTGTTTCCCTCGTTATTGGACATTGTGCTCATGCAATCCCACTACATAAGGGAGGTGACAGGCAAGATTTAGATAATTATAGTCCAATCGCAAAAGTTACCTTGTCCTGTCAAAGTCTTGGAATCACCCATAAACTAAATCAATCTGGCTTCAGAGCCAATCATAGTACATTATTAACTGCTGTTACTCTTGTTACTAACAACATTATTTATTACTGCTTTAGACAACAACAAGTCATTGTGCCTCCCTCTTTGTGGACTTACCTATAAACCCATACGCTACTTTTACAGAAATTGCATAATACAGGATTTAAAGGTAGGCTAATTGATACAGAGTGTTCAGTAACGTCTCCTTATCTCTCCTGTGCTCTTAAGTAAACAGAACATGCATTTTCAGGTCGGCATACCTATTTTATCCAATCAGGATTGGAGAGAGAACTTGCACAGTATAGATTAAACATGTGGAATTGGAAGTGATGGCACTAAGAAATGAGCAGTCAAAATTGGAACTGGAACACTAAGCTGATAAATGGGTACTCTTTCCTGATTGGCTAAACATTTTAAACCCATTTTTTTCTTGTTTATTAAAGCGCTGGAGAGATGGGGAGACCCTTGTTACTGAACAAACACTCTATTGCAACCTTTAAAAATGTAGCTTTAGAATGGTGTTTATAACTATCTGTGTGATAGATTTCAGTCTGTGAAGCCCGGAAACACACCCTTCCTTAACACATTGACTGCCTAGATCGAGTTAACTCGATATTAGCTTTTCATCACTTGCCTGCCAAGATCGAGTTAACTCGATTTTAGCAAAAAAAATATTTTTTCCAAAAAAAAAAAAAAAATACATTTTTTTTTTTATTTGACCCAAAGACCAAGGAGATATGAATTTTCGAAGATCTTTACTCTCATCCACTTCCTTGTTAACTTAAAACTTTAACATTTTGTATCTCGGCTCCTGAGTACTTTTGTTTTTTTCATTTTAAAATATCTGGCATGAATAACAATAGGCAGTGAAAATAATTCAGGCAGTCAATGTGTTAAGTGTCCCGCAGGGCTCAATTTTAGAGTCTGTCCTTTTTACTTGAACCAACAATGTTGTCTCCACTCTTGACCTCCAATTCGATCCGACACGACACGGTTTTATACCGTGTTGCCGACTCGGTTGAGCTCTTGCCATTGAGAATCTGCAGCTTGCCTTTAATGCTCTCCAGGATGCCCTGATTGATCTCAGGCTTGTCTTAAACGCAAGCAAAACAAAGTTCATGTTGTTTACCAAGGCTAGAAACACGGACGTCGACAGTGTATTTATAACATCTGCAACTGGTTCTACGATTTAGAGGGTCTCTGAATATAAATACCTAGGAATCTGGCTGGATGACAAACTCATTTAGATTTCATGTAGATGATTGTGTCTCCAAACAGAGACTAGTAAAAAAAACGATTCAACTATTATTGAACCCACTTTCCGCTTAGTCTTGGATTACGGTGACATTGTTCGTAGGATTGCTGCTCTATCAATCTTAAAGCGTCTGAGGACACTGTTTATCATTCTGCCTTAAAATGGATTACTGGTGACAATTATGGCACCCGCCATTGTGCACTTAAGAGAATTCAGGTTTATCCTCTCTGACAGAGAGAAGGGATAAACGCAGGTACTTGTTTTGATTTGAAGCCATTTGCCAATCCCTGCTCATATTTGTTCTTTGCTGACACGGAACAATATCACTTAACAGACCTGATCCAGTGACTTGTGACAGTGATCCTCAAGGTTTTTCATGCTCTGACAGAGTTTGGCAAGAGTCAGTCAGTGGGCCCAACTTCATGGAATGAGCATCAAAGTCTTTAAAAATCAGTTCCGTACCATAATTTTGTCATTTCAGGGGGGAGGGGGGGTTGCTGCGTGAGTCTGTGTTGCACAAAATCAATGCTTTCATCCACTCTCAACCTGACATCCCAGCAGTGGTGTAAGTACATTTACTAAAGTACTGTACTTAAGTAAAATTTTGAGGTATTTGTACTTTACTTGAGTATTTACAATTTCCAATACTTTCCAATACTCCACTACAATTATTTGAAAATTAGTTAGTTACTAGTTACTTTTCAGATATAAAAGATTTTTTTCCTGTGACCCCCAGAAGCAAAGATTTGAGTTAAAAATGTTCGCTTTCAAAATTTAAGCAATTTAAACTACTACTAAACGAAATACTCGGTGCCGCACTATGAGCTTGTATATCTGCTATTTTTGAATAGCCAAGGTGTAAAATAATGCTTTTTAGCTCAAATCTAATAATGACACAGATGCGTTCCAGGTCTTAATGGGTTAAAGCGATCGGCGGGTGGATCGTTGTGAAGGATAAGATTCTATGATTGTTCAGAGGTTAGTGAAAACAGAAATAGCTGGCAGTGGCTTACTAAACAATGTTTTATTTCTGGCAGTCAAAGAGTTAATATGTATGCTCGTACCTACAATCTTCAAAAATAGCTTGCAACTAAAATAACTCAAAAGGTGTCGCGATACGACTCACTGTGAGCTTGTAATATGCGTCTACGCTAGTAACATTGATGGGAAATGTTAGGTTTGTAATGTGTTTTTTGTTTGTTTGTTTGTTTTGTCAGGTTCTTGGATCATAACCCTCTAACAAGGCTGTCTCACGACACTTTCCATGGACTCCAGTCTCTCCAGTACCTGTGAGTGTGTTGCCTTATTTTGAAAAGTGTTAATATGCATCTGTGCTAATGATTTTTGAACCCGATGGCTTGAATTCTGAGAGGATGTTTGTTCAGCAGGAGCGCAAAAAGAGGAGGAGCGCGCAGCCAAATTAACAGAGACACAGTGACTGAAAATCTGATATTAAATAGATGTTAATCTATTTAATATTGGCGTGGGCCAGTGACTATGTTTTTGCCCCTGTCCATCCGTCTGTGTTTGTGTGCGTGTTCGTGCGTGCGTGCGTCTGTCTGTGAGCAGCTAATCTCTTATAGTGCCACCAGGAGGCTGATTTCTGCAAAACACATTTTCTCGATATTACTCCTACAGATTTTGTCCAAACATCATGCAAATCGGTACACTTATCTCTAGGGGTGTGCCGATACACTAATTTCACGAAACGATACGATACGATATTTGGCTCACAACTTCGATACGATTTCGATACGATACGATACGCACTTTTTTTATTATGAAAATAAATAGGGGAGAAAAAAAGGAAATGCAAACAAATAATTCTGTTTTTGCATTATTCAGACATGCAAACTTGTAGCTTTTCAGCCGTTTTGAATCCAAATAGGGCAATAGTGTGACACCTGACCCGAAAAAAAACAACATGTTGTCACCCTTTTCACCTCGGGGCTGTTTGCATGCCTGATTATTTTGATTGGTAAAAAAAAAAAAAAAAAAAAATTCAAAACGATATTTTTTTCCCCCAAAACGATACATATCGTCGCGAAAACGTATCGCGATATATCGCGGGACCATATATCGGCACACCCCTACTTATCTCTGTAGTCATGTGATCAAGACGGATCTGTCTTTGTTTTTTTTTTCATATTCAATCCTGATCGGCTTTCAAAGTTTGCAGGAGTGGTCCGTTTTGAACAAAATTCCCGATTCCAAACTTTGCTGGCCCACAATAAGCTACCTGGCCTGGCGGAGACCTGTGCACATTTTTCTTGGTTTGTTTTGTTTTGTTTAGTTTAGTTCAGATTTACTTTGTTTGTCGGAGATCAAGGAACACAATGGATATTAGTCTATGACTTGTGTTTCATCCTTGACGTTCCTATTTCTGAGACGGATATGTCTACGGTACATGTCATGTGTTTTATTTTAACTAACATCATATAAATCCAATCAAACCATAGCAGTCGTGACGTTGCACCGCTGTGATCTTGGAAGCTTCGGGAGGAGCTGGAGCATTTCACTCCACTTCACAGGAACCATTTTGGCAGATGCTGTTCTCCAGAGCCTTATTAAAACATGACCTGCCTCCCTAAGTTAATGTGATGTCATCCTGTCCTGCTATGTCAGATCGTCTCCCTTTATTCACATGCCTGTTTCAATCCGCTCGGCTCTCTTGTTTCCACTTCAATGGGGCTCACGGGCCAGGCCTGCCGTGGCCAGGCGTAAACGAGCCTCGCTTCACAAGAGATGCACACTTCTCATTCTGTTTGCCTCCTTGTCTCTGCCTTCCTCATCCTTCTGTGTGTGTGTGTGCGTGTGCTACTATGCATGTGAGGCCCAAATGTCCCCCCAAGTATAGTAGAATGTGGAAACAGGATCTGAATGGGGACTCAAATAAGATAGACAAAATAAGGCAGAGACAAGTTCACAGTTTAAGAAGAATGAGTGATATATTTTGATATCAAAAGGAGTTCAAAACGTACAATTCAGCACAGAATCGCATTGGAAAACAGACCTAGTTGAACTCAGTTACAGGTTTTTTACAAGCGACTTCAAACAATTCTCACAGCATCAAAATACCTTCGGTCCCACATGGAGAAGAAACACTTGGCTCATCTCCCTTTTGCCACCCCCAACGTCCACAGACAAGCGATCTGCTTATCACCTTAGCATGTGAAGTGAAACAAAAGGATGCACATTTGTGTCTATGAGTCAGGATGTCTACAGCAGTTCAGGAAGAACTCAGTTACAGGTTTTTTACAAGCGACTTCAAACAATTCTCACAGCATCAAAATACCTTCGGTCCCACATGGAGAAGAAACACTTGGCTCATCTCCCTTTTGCCACCCCCAACGTCCACAGACAAGCGATCTGCTTATCACCTTAGCATGTGAAGTGAAACAAAAGGATGCACATTTGTGTCTATGAGTCAGGATGTCTACAGCAGGTAAAGCCACATGAATCTGTGGGAGGAGGGAAATGCAACTACACTCTGACATTAGTTAATCTAAACACTAGTTAATTTACAATGTTCACTTGACTATATAAAGTGTGTGTGTGTGTGTGTGTGTGTGTGTGTGTGTGTGTGTGTGTGTGTGTGTGTGTGTGTGTGTGTGTGTGTGTGTGTGTGTGTGTGTGTGTGTGTGTGTGTGTGTGTGTGTGTGCGTGCGCTTGCATGTGCGTGCGTTACTATGAATGTGAGGCCCAAATGTCCCCACAAGTATAGTAGAATTTGAGAAATGGCTATTGTGATGGAAATGGTCTTAAATGGTCCTAAAATGCTGATGTCCTCACATGTATAGTAATACAAACGTTTGTGTGTGTGTGTGTGTGTGTGTGTGTGTGTGTGTGTGTGTGTGTGTGTGTGTGTGTGTGTGTGTGTGTGTGTGTGTGTGTGTGTGTGTGTGTGTGTGTGTGTGTGTGTGTGTGTGTGTTCTTTCTCTCCAGGTCCATGGTGAACGCCTCTCTAGAGCAGCTGTCCCATATCAGCTTCTGTCATCACATGCCCGCTCTGGGCTGGCTGTGAGTCAACTCTGTGTGTGTGTGTGTGTGTGTGTGTGTGTTACATTTACATGACGTCTAGATGCTACTATGTATGTTCCAGTGTATTTCAGATAATCTCTGTGATAGGTGAACATTTTCTGTGTGCATGCATTTATCGTGTGTGTGTGTGTGTGTGTGTGTGTGTGTGTGTGTGTGTGTGTGTGTGTGTGTGTGTGTGTGTGTGTGTGTGTGTGTGTGTGTGTGTGTGTGTGTGTGTGTGTGTGTGTGTGTGTGTGTGTGTGTGTGTGTGTGTGTGGTGTACATGCACTATGCACTTCTTAACAAAAAGATAGAGCATTAAGGAGGAGAGTGGAAACAGTGGAAGAGAGAGGACAGAGCGACATGGTGTGTAGGAGAGATAATTGCATTTTTCTTCCAATTTAGCTGATGGATATGAATTGCTCGACCTAATTCTCTGTCAGTCTGTGGTCGGATTGTTTCTCCACGGTGCCTCCAGCTTGGTCTTGGTCTCGCTTTGGCCATGCAGCCCTCGATCCATGCTCGCTTGAAAGGGTGGAGCAGCTCACTCGCTGGGGGCACGGCTTAACTGTGATTGAGTGGTGACAGGACCAGAGTACATCTGTGTTATTCCATCTGTGTTATTCCAACCGGCGTATGCTCAAATGTTTTACTTAAGTAAAAGTATCAATACTGCAATGTAGAAGTAAAAGTCCGGAATTCTAAATTTACTTGAGTAAAATTACAAAAGTATTGGTATCAAAATGTACTCAAAGTACCAAAAGTTAAAGTACTAAAATGTTTGAAAATAGCCGATCTACAAGCTCACAACGTGTCGCATCGTGACACGTTGTGAGCTTGTAGATCGGCTATTTTCAAATAGCCTATGTATAATATAGGGCTAAAGTGGTTCATGTATGTGTTATAATGTAATAATTTATATCGGCAAAGTAACTAGTAACTAAAGTTGTCAAATAATTGTAGTGGAGTAAAAGTACAATATTTGCCTCTGAGATGTAGTTGAGTAGAAGTAAAGGTATTGGAAATACTCAAGTAAAGTACAAATACCTCAACATTTTACTTAAATACAGTACTTAAGTAAATGCACTTAGTTACTTTCCACCACTGCCAACCCTGATTTTGCATTGATGATGGGCAGACAGAATTGCTCAGTAGCTCCCCCCCTGCCCAATTGGACGTTTTGGTATTGCAGCTGAAAAAGCTTGGAATGACAGACAGTCAGATTGTGAGAAAAAATATCTGGATGTTTTTTAGGCTTACAACCTGTTTAAAACGTATTAGGGGGCAATATTTATATATCTTTTTTTTTTTTAATTCATGGTGTAGCCCCTTTAAACATTGCCTTAGGTTGTGTGCACCGCACAATATAAACAGGACTCATATCACTTTTCACTTAAACATATTCCCCAGGCTTGCTTTCTGAGAAAAGCCTGCCATCCGAGTTTAAGCTTGGCCAGACATGCACAACAGACATCTTTGAGACTGTCATGCCTTAATGTCGCTGGAGCCACAGACACCTCCAGTGTCTGCACAGTTTCAATTTATAATACTTTAGGCTACTGTATATCACATGAACGCCACACACAATAGCCTAATAAGTCTTACCATCTGATGAGGAAACCGTGGAAAAAAAGTGGATGAAACCCTGTGTCCAGAATAGATCCATTCCGACGTAGGACAGTGAGTGATGTATTAATCCAAAAGACGAATTTCCCCCCAGTAACCAATAAGCTCTTTCTCAACATTGTCGCTGTTCTGACCCCCCTCTGACCTGCGGCAGCAGACATTTTTTTCCTGCTTCAGTGTGCCAACTTTGATATCCAGCGACAGTGAGGAGGGGGCTCCTCACTGTCGCTGGATATCAAAGTTGGCTCACTGATTTCCCATCTAACTTGCTGCTCTTCTGCATTATGGAGGACTGCTCCTATCTCTGATGTGACACAGGGAGCCTGTATATAGTGCAGTGATAGGTGTTTCTTGTGGCCTAGGTGGAATAGTCTTGCGTAGCCAGACAACTATTCCACAATCTCTGAATGCTATAGAGTCTGGAACTACACATCCCAAAATCAGAGAGGGGAAGCCGGCACTTCAACCTATTCTTATATTACAGAAGAGAGCCATACGAATAATAAATGGATCAGAATATTATAAACCGACTAATAAACTCTTTATTAAATATTGTTGTTGTTGGGCAGAAACCAACTCCTTTTTTCTTTTTTTTTTTCTTTTTTATTCATAAATCAGTGCTATTGAACACCCTTTACGTCTGTGTGTTGGTTAAAAAAATATTGAACCGAAGCAGAAGTTGGCAGAAGTTATAATTCTGCCAAGGGGGGATGTGTGGAATATTTGAACCATATCTCCCCTATGTTGAAATCATGTATACTTTACCTTATTTCAGACCATTTTTCAGCATGTCCACACTATAGAAAAACCTTATCACTGTAAACCTTGTGACAAGAGTTAAAGCCAGTTAAGTTAAGTGGTTATGTACTCAAGTATTGTACTTAACTGCATTTTTTACTTGACTTAAGTATTTCCTATTTATTTTATCTACTCCTACATCTCAAATATTGTACTGCGTGGTGTGACGTAATAACGTGGTGTGAGCTTGTAGATCAGCTATTTTCTGAAAAAAAGATAATTGTACATTTACTGCTGGTACTTCAAGTAATATTTTTATATGGTGGTATTGCTGCTTTTACTTTGTAAAGAAAAGGAGTACTTTTCCCAGCACAGATTTAGCGTGTTTAGCAGATGGGAGCCCAGCAGGCGGTTTGTGCTGGTTGGTTAGAGCCAGTGCCACGGACATGCCGGGAGGTTTTAACGGTCTGGTGCCCCCAGACCAACAATGTCAGTCGACAGAGAACAGGATTCATGAAGTGCACAAGGAAAAAACTGTCCTGTTTTAGAGATAGAAGACTAAGATTAATCAGAGTGAATCTCTAGATAATTGAAAGGTTATTTTTCTTCTGTCTCTCACTGGCACGCACGCACGCACGTTTCACTATAGTCAGTAACTGCCCCATTCTCTCTCTCTGTCTCTGCCTCTGTCTCTGCCTCTGCCTCTATCTCTGTCAGTGATCTTGTTGGGAACCAGATTCAGATGGTCAACTATTCCTTGTTGAAGAACTGCAGTAAACTTGAATATATGTAAGTATTACATTATGAACAAATATCATTGGCATTATGTTTCAACACGCAAGCGCACTCGCACGCACTCACTCAGAGACACTCCCGCGTTTAGCTGATCCAGTTTTCCCCGTGCAGGAATCTAACCCCACTTTGTCGCGGATCAGGGCAGAACCCAAATACAAGCTTGTTTCTGTTAACACCGTGCTCTGACCACTCTGGTGCGTTGTCCCAATAAACTGTTCAACAAATCAAAAAGCAGAGGGTCGCACTCAGAAAAATAAGTCAATCTTTTTTGCATGAATTGGTGAAACATTCAGGCATATGCAGCAATAAAAGGAAAAACTTTTATTTCTGAGTACGACACAGTTTTCTTTTATTTTTAGAACTCAAATGCAGACACAGACAAGCAAGGAATGTGAAAACAACAAGCTTGTCAATTTTCACTGAATGCTCGCCAAATATGACATGCCTAGAATAGTGCGTGCCAAAAATCCTGAAGGGGGCGTCGACAAGTGTCATTTGGTAGCGGCGGACATCTTTGTGGGGTATAAACAGGTTGACTTAAAGGACGACTTCACCGCTTTTCAACCTATCTTCATATAATAGGTCCTCACTAATACTCATGGGTCATGTCAATATTCCAGTTGTTGTGTTTTGTGTCTCTGATGTTTCTTGATGCCACAGAACTAAAAGAAAATATATGGTTTAGGCGGAAATTGTGAGAAAAAAAAGGTTATTAAAGGTTTGAAGAGCTCCAGTGACCACTGTACTTATCATACATAGTCACCAAAGGGCTTGAATGAAAGCTCAAAGTGTCCCCTTAAAAATGATACCAAACATAAAATATAAAACATTGTAATATGTCCTGAACGTGAGCCAATACCAAGATATGCACATGTGTCTAAAATGCCATTTTACAATGGGGGGTCGTAACTTTAGCAGCTGATAACCCCAATTTAGCTATGCCTCAGGAAGGTCTATCCTCTCTGCTGGCACGGAGGTCGCGGGAATGCACAAGCAATGTTTAGCCAAGCGTGACAGTTTCTTGTACCTGTTCTCGTGTAGTTCCCACCACACACCTGGGTCTTGTATCTTCCCCCAGGTAACGCTCCATTTCCAACTCAATAGATAAAGGCGCCTCCTCTGCGAAATATTCATCCCTGAAGAAGTCAATCATTGCATCCGCATGTTTCGCTCTTTTTTTGGGCTGCGCAGCTGGCTGAGCGACCCCAGGCGCGTCCTCGTCCTCCTCAGTAACATTAGCATCCAAGGCCGGGAGATCTGACAGCAGAGTAGTAACCTTTTCGTGGACAGCTTCTCTGATCGCGTCGGTAGTGAACCTGAGATGCTTGTGTCGTGGATCCAAAAACGATGCGATCATGGCCGCTCTCTCTACAACCTCGAGCTGGTCCAGCTCCATGCGAGAGTTGAGGGACTCTGACACCTTTCTCTTGAATTCCGACACTTTTGCAGATTCCTCATCTTCGGGTTGCAGATACCTGGTTGATTGAATACTTTATCAACAGTTTGCAAAAAAAAGCACGGTGGCGTGGCACAGATATATACAAAATAATGCATACTTTTAGTTATTTCAATTCATCGACACATTTAAGACAATAATATACAATCAAATGCAAAAAAAACATCATACACGAGTAGTAAGTAGTAAATTAAGAAAGAAAGGCACTAAACAGTTTGGGGGTGGGGGGGGGTCAATTCTAATGATAAGCTGCCTTTAGTTCGACTTCTTTTTTTTTTTACCTGGAGAGTAGAGTGGCTGTGATAGGATACACCATTGAGATCGACACTTCTTTTTCCCCGCACACTGCTGTTGTGGCAGTCTTCAAGGAACGTAGAACAGGCAACATCTCCTCCATGATGTGCCAGTTTGTATCAACGAGATCCAGGGTGCGAGCATCTGAGAGTTTAGTGACATCACGGTCCGACAGTACTGCAGCTACGGCCCATCGCTGCTCCAGTAAGCGCTCGAACTTGTCATATATGGAATTCCATCTAGTCTTCACGTGTTGGATGAGACAATGGTCACCCTTGAAAGCTTGGTCTTGCTGCTTCATCTTCAGCGCCTGCGTCGCCACGGTGCTATGATGAAAGTGTGAGACAAGACGCGCTGCAGCCCCAACAGCACTTGCGATTGCTCTCTCTTTGAAGCCGTCATTGATGGCGAGCTGAAGCGTGTGCAAAGCATCGATGCGACTCCCACTCTGTGTACCGAGAGTTTGCCAACACAATATTCGTTGCGTTGTCGTGGACGCAGACATCCACTTTGTCCGCTATGCCCCAACTCTCAGCTGCGGCCTGCAGGACGTTGGCCATATTTTCTGCAGTATGTCGCTCAGGCATGGCTCGTGTCTGCAAGATGGCACTCTTCACAGTCCAGCCTTCAAAATAGTGAGCGGTTATTGTCACGTAGGACTCTGTCGTCAACCCTGTCCAAGCGTCAGTGGTAAGAGCCACTTTCTGAGCTTTAGACAGAATCTTACGGAGTGAGGCGGCCATCTCTTTATAACGTCCATCCAGTCGCTTTGTTATTGTTTGGCGACATGGTACGGTGTACTCTGGTTCGAGAAATGCCATAAGCTCAAGGAAGCCTTTCCCCTCGACAACGCAAATTGGCATGATATCCTCCGCTACCATCTTGACAGTCAACTCGGTGATCTTAGCAGCCCCAGGTCATCACAGTGCCGAGGTTTTACTGTGAAGTCTACCATGGTGCTTTGCTTCGATGAAGGCTGTGGGTGTTTCGATGCAATGTGATTTGTCATCATAGTTGTAGACGAGTGATACGCATATCTTTTGCTGCACAATTTACATTTCACTGTTTTCTCGTCAATCTTAATGAAGTGATCCCACACCGCACTCCTACTCTTATATGCAGCTGCCATTTTCACGTGGGCTTTCACTGTGAGCAAGCAGGAAGTAAACAAACTAGACACATGCGTGCACGACACATGCACTAAGCAGCACAGACAGTCACACACACACCCGACCTCCCAATTGGAAAACATTTCATTTCATCATTTTTTACATTTTGAACTGGCTATTATGGAAAACGGTAACGTTTAAATTATTTTTTTATATATTTTTTAATTGATAAAAAAAAACTTTTTTTCGATTTTTATTTTTTGAGTCGAGATAAGCATGAGTCGAAAATCGAGTCGAAAATCGAAATGTAATCACATCCCTAATACTCACCTTGATTACACGGTAGGTCCTGGGTCCTGGGTTCGATTCCCGCCGGGGACGCTGTGGGCCCTGGGGGGTTGTCTTCTCCTCCGCGTCATCAGCGCCCATACCCTAGGTGGGGTTGACGAAAGGGCCTCTCTGTGTGGAGTTTGCATGTTCTCCTTGTGTCGCTCAGGGTAGTTAATACCCTCACAAAAACATGTAGTAATCCTGGTCGCTAAACCGCCTCCCCCATGTCAGCCGGGGCGCCTGATGGAGGGGAAAGGAACTGGTTGGAATAACGTGTTCCTTCGACGCGCTAGGTCCAACTGGGGAAACTCCCCCTGTCAGCCTGTCAGGTGACAAGTAGTCTGAAAGAGCAAGCCCTATCGATGGTCTTGAAGGGCGGATCCAAACCCAGGCGGTTGGATTCCAGCGCCGCTTCCTATTGCTTCACCAATCTATGTCCCCGCCTCCCCTATAAATAATAATAAAAAAATTAAAGACACTCACCTTGGCTATAGGTCGATATTTATCTGACCCCTAACGATAAGATAGCCAAGGAAGGAGACAGTCAGGCGGTTCTCCGGGAGCCATTGGAGGACTTGTTGGACAAGTTTGGAGACTGTTATGGAAAAGATCCAACTATCATCTAAACAAACACAAAGTGATCCAACATGTCCAGAAGGACGTCATGTACTTCTGGACGTTGGGGCGCCGGTGAGCCTGGATGGCATCCCGAGATATTCAGTTGATCTCTTTCGCAGAACCAGGGCATATTATGCTCTGCTTCTACTTCCAGAACTAAGTGAATTACCTGCATCCGGGGGCATTGTGGAGGTCAACAATTTACAATTTAGGCGTTCAGGCAATGATCTTATCCAGAGTGGCTTACGTGTGAGATTAAAGTGAGCTGAGTAAGCATGAACCACAGGGTAAATAGTCACACAAGCAGAGGGCAAAGAGAACCATGTAATGCCTCAAAGAAACTAGGATAGCAGGTAAACATCAAACTGTGGCTCCCTGGCAGTGTTGTAAAGTAACTAAGTACATTTACTCAAGTGCTGTACTTAAGTACAATTGTGAGGTACTTTTACTTTACTGGAGCATTTCCAATTGTCTATACTTTTACTTCTATTCCATTCCATTCTAGTCCATTACATTAACCACTTTAGCCTTATTCTAAACCTAGGCTAGTTGAAAATAGCCGATCTACAAGCTCACAACGCGTCGCATTGCGACGCGTTGTGAGCTTGTAGATCTGCTATTTTCAAACATTTTAATACTTGTACTTACTGTTGTACTTTTGCTCAAGTAAAATTTGAATTCCTGACTTTTACTTGTAACAGAGTACTTCTATATTGCAGCATTGATACTTTTACTTAAGTAAAAAAAGCGCTTTTTCCACCACTGATAGTCACACGCAAAGAGAACGATGTAATGCCTCATCAGGTAAACATCAAACTGTGGCTCACTGGAGTGAATCAAAGGTAGAGTTGCATGAGATACAATATGGTATTTGTTCTTCACCATTTTGGCTATTGACTTATCGCCCGAAGTCTAAGCACATGCAAATGTTTTTGTCCTTCCCACAAAGAAGGAACTGGCATCACGGGGCTATAAGTACATGGACAGATTATCCCTGCCGCCAGGAGATTTTTTATCTCTGCATTGCTTATCTGTGTTGTTTTTTAGGAAAAAGAACCTCTGTCTGAGGTCTTAAGTTAAGTCTGGACTTAACAGAATGAAAGCACTCCAGGAGGATCATTTTGTTCTGGGTGTAATTGTGGCTTAACCTTTTCGGATTGGTCAATATATTATCGTGGTGTTGCAGCCTGTTGTTTTTGGTGAAGAGCGTTGCTGTAGAGACAGCTCCGGGCGCTCCAAGTACAGAGCCAGCTCAGGTCCAGCTTATTAAGTCTAGAGGGTTTAAGTGCTTGAATGTATGTGTCCAACATCTCTGGTGTATCTAATATCGTCCGTTTTAGTTTAACTGATACACTGTTCATCATATGTTTTAACATCTATCAATAAAGCCAGGGATTTCTAGCTTACTTCTTATTCCACAGTCGTTCAGAAGAAAAACTCTCTCTCTGTGTCAACTGTGTCATTTTTAGATTTGAGATAAAACACATTATTTTACACTATACAAGCTCATAGCGCGGCACCGAGTGCCGCGCTACGAGCTTGTAGATCTGCTATTTTTGAAAAATCGTGAAAATGTGTGCAAATCTTTGAATATATATATTTTTTTAAAACATTTTTAACTCAAATCTTTGCTTCTGGGGGGTCCCTGGAACAAAATATTTTGATGGGGGTCCGCGGCCAAATACATATAATTTTGGGGGTCCTTGACATGAAAAAGATT
This sequence comes from Gymnoscopelus microlampas, assembly GCF_963454915.1. Lineage (NCBI taxonomy): Eukaryota > Metazoa > Chordata > Actinopteri > Myctophiformes > Myctophidae > Gymnoscopelus > Gymnoscopelus microlampas. Next base: position 38,208,505 of record NC_139949.1, on the reverse strand, counting down.
GAGCACCAGTGATATAGAAACATACGTTTTTCAGAAAACTGTTGGGATTTAGGAGACATGTAGAATCAGCTTCAGGTCTCAATGGGTTAAAATGAGAATAATAAAGGAACGGTTTTGGACGTACATGGTTTCCATCCGACGGCAACAAGATGTAACCTGCAGCCAGTTTACCTCTTGAGACCAGGGTTGCCAGATCTGCTTATTATGAACAATCGATTATACCATCCAGGAAGATTGGTCGGGGCCTGTTGAGCTTTCTTGCTATTGTCACTTCACAATGGCTCTTGGATGGTTCAGCGCCCCGAGGCAATGATTTGTGATTCGTGTCATTCAAAGCAATGTTTTTCCTCTCGCTCCGCTTAGGAGCTCCAGTCAAATCAAATATCGTTTTTTTTTGGAGGACAGACAGCCGGCCTCACCGGGCTGACGTCAGCGGCACCTAGGTTATACTCAGTCGTGTGGGACAAGAGTACCGGAGCACGCACAGCCCTTTTTTAAATGAACTTCATGAGTCATTTCCCGATGGCCTGCTGGGGTAATCACTGATGTGGTCTGCAGTCATGGCCTGTTAAATCACAGGACAAAGTTAATTGAATTAAATGTTGTATCCATCCAACCATATGGACCCTAGCGTCCCTAATAGATCTGCGGGCTCACAACGCGTCACGAGACCTTGTAGATCTGCTATTTCCGGCGAAGACATATTTAGTGTAGAGGGAAATGATTAGCAAAGACTCCGGTGAACTAAGTTTAAGTGGTCAGGTTGCATTGAGCGGGGGATGAGAGAAGGTGAGAATTGCCCTCCTGCTGTCAGAGAAAATGTCAGTGATCGTTTTCCTTTTGGGTTTTTTAAGAACCATGATTTGTTTGTCTTGTTTGGCTTCACGCCGGCCCCAAGGGCATTGCTGCAGTGAGAAGATCAGACGTGGTCTTAGCAGATGTGTGAGCAGGTGTACCATCTGTCGTACAATCAACTATATTTGACAAGTAACGTTACGTTATCTACCATTCCCATTAACTCATTCACTGACAGATTTATTTCTGGCTGTGTTTGCCCACTGCCAGCATTTTTTGTATTTCAACAGGTCACAAAAAAATTATATGCATTATGATCGCAAGTCCGATCGTTTGTAAACAGACAGGGTATGTGTGTGTAACGCCCGGTCAACAAACATTCCGATCGGCTCGGAGCCCTTCTCATGCAGCCCCGTGTAAACACGCCATTTCTTGTCAAAATTGCACGGTTCACTTACTTTTTCAACTCGCCAAAGAAAATGTACGTCCCTTATGATCGCCTGTCCAACTGTTTGTAGACACACAGGGTGGGTGTGTGAGTGGCCCAGAAGACAAATATTAAATCTGCGACATTTCCTTCTCATGTAGCAGCAGTTTGTAAACTGGCGCGTCTGGCGGAACACAGCGAGGAAAAAAAAGGCAAGCAGAGAAAGAGCCGTTTTCAATGACAATCAATTAAACAGGGAGCAGACGGAAACCTTGGATTGACGTTATTTCCGTATCCGGGTGAGTCACAGTGAAAGTAGTCACTGTGAGTGATAAAGAAGAGTGAGATCTTTTATAAAATCAAATTTAAAAAATATTACGTTTATTATGTCCGTGGCAGAATTAGAGTTGAGAAAAACAGAAAAGAAAATGTGGAGCTGAACGAAGGAGAGAGAAAAGAAAAGCAAGGCCCGTGAAGAGGAGACGGCAAACCGTTTTAAATTAATTGATACTAGACCGATGCCCGTTTGGAACGCGTCGCAAGCTCCTCCGGATTACGCAATGCCTGTTGTACCTGTTCTACGAGTACCCATTGTACCCATCAGAGTGCTTATGCAATAGTGCCCATTTTCATAGTAATTGGAGACCAGTCTATGGTGACAGTACAGATTACACACTCGCGTCCTCGATAATACACATGCCAAATTTTAAATCGGTCATTATGGTTCTCAAGATATGCAGGGGATAGGTACACACACACACACACACACACACACACACACACACACACACACACACACACACACACACACACACACACACACACACACACACACACACACACACACACACACACACACAGATAGACACACACAGAGATAGACAGGCAGACATACAGAGATATTCCCTGCATGTATAGATAGATATGCAGAGCCCCCAACCTGGATAGACATCAGTCTAAATAACATGATGCTGTAGTAAGTTACCAGAACAGTGGTTCTCAAAGTGTGCTCCAGGGATCCCCAGGGCTCCTTGAGGGGGTTCCAGGGGATCCCCAGCAAAATAAATTAATGCAGAATCAAAATCATTTGAACCTCTTTCACCTGGCTATTCGAAAATCGCAGATCTACAAGCTCGCGACGCATTGTGAGCTTGTAGATCGGCTATTTTCAAAATATCTTGAAAAAAATTCGAACGCAAATGGGGGTCCGTGGCACCAAATATTTTCAGATGGGAGTCCGCGGCTGTGGCCTTGACATGAAAGAAATTTGATAACCACTGACCTAGATGCTATAATTTCACACTTTATTGTATAGGGCCTCTATCCATAGAGTTTAAAAATAATAGAGAGGGCACCTGAAATCCCCGCCCATCCACTTGTATGGAGTTGCTCAGCGCACACTCCCTTTTCTTTTTTTTTCTTTTTTCTTTTTTTTTTAAATAATTTTTGTCCCACGATTTTGTAACCCACATTTTTTCACCCAGTGCCAATTGCCTATGTAATCCTGGGCACTACCTACCCTCTGCCAGCCTAGGGAGAGCCCAAGCTGAAGCTCCTGCCTCCTTCAATGCATGAGGAGCAAGCAGGCCGCTTCTTATCACCCGACAGGGGGGAGTTTCCCTGGTTGGACATAGCGCGTGGAAGGAACACGTTATTCCAACCAGTTCCCTTCTCCTCCATCAGGCGCCCCGTCTGACCAGGGGGAGGCAGTATAGTGACCAGGATTACTACATGTTTTTGTGAGGGTATTAACTACCCTAGGAGACACGGGGAGAACATGCAAACTCCACACAGAGTAGGCCCTTTCACCAACCCCACCTAGGGTATGGGCGCCGATGACGTGGAGGAGGGAACACGCCCCCAGCGCCCACAGCGTCCCTGGCGGGAATCGAACCCAGGACCTTCTAGCTGTGAGGCGACAGCGCTACCGACTGCGCCACCGTGCCCCTAGGCACACACCCCCTTTTCACCCCTTCTTCCTGGTTGGGAAATGTGATGGGCGGGGCCTATTTGGGGCCTATGTGACGCGTTTTGCATCACGGTTTTGCTCATGTGCGCAACCCCGTGCGCGAGCTCCCGAGTCGAGCCCATTGGTCAAAACCTTTTTTTCGCTCGTTCACGCGTCTGGCCCCAGCCGTAATAAGCTGCAGTGCCTATGATTTGCTTCACTGCTCCCCCTCGGTTCTGGGGGCTTGCCTTTTATCCCATGTGCATTACATTCACACACCGATATCGGTGGAGGCAACCTTGCAAGGCCGTGCTCAAGGACACTTGGACACAATGCCAGGAGGAGCAGGGGATCCAAGTGGTAAGCTTTGGATCAACCTGACAACCGCTCTGTACCTCCTGTGCCACACACACAGTGCAAGACGTCCTGACTCATCCTGACTTTCCCCTTCTTTTCCTGTGCAGCTCACTGATGGACAACAGGATTACATACATACCCGAGAACACCTTCCAGTCCCTGCGGAACCTGGCAGAACTGTAAGTAAAACAACCTCCTCCATCTTGTCTGTGTGTCCGTCTGCACTCTGCACAAAAATATATAATTTCTTAAGCACTTAAGCCCTACTTCATATCGTCGTTGTTGGGTGGAAATTTTTGTACGTGTGCAAAAAAAAAAAACTTTTCAGGAAATGGAAGAAATAATGTGTTCCAATGGATCTGTCTGTCTGTCTGTCTGTCTGTCTGTCTGTCTGTCTGTCTGTCTGTCTGTCTGTCTGTCCGTCTCTCTCTCTCTCTCTCTCTCTCTCTCTCTCGCTCTCTCAGGGACTTATCCAGCAACAGGATAAGGGAACTGCCAAGGAACACATTTAAGAGTCTCTCAAAGACTCTCCTCAAGCTGTAAGTATTAAAGGGGCTACACCATGAATTTCATTTTTTTTTAGGTTTTTAGTATTTTTTGGGCTCCCCAGTGTCTCTTGTACCCCAAAAAATATTTTTTTTTAACATTCAGTCATTCATTCTCATTTCAGAGATTTTCAGAATGGGCGTGTCTGAACAGGCCATTTCAGAATGGCAAGGCAAGTGACATCACTTGCCTTGACTTTGCATTGATGATGGCCAGACAGAATTGCTCAGTAGCCCCCCCCTGCCCAAAAGGACGTTTTGGTATTGCAGCTGAAAAAGCTTGGAATGACAGTCAGATTGTGAGAAAAGATATCTGGATGTTTTTTAGGCTTACAACATGTTTAAAACGTATTAGGGGGCAATATTTATATATAATATATATTTTTTAAATTCATGGTGTAGCCCCTTTAACTCAAGTATCTTGCGTGAATTGGAATTCATGACCTGACTGCAGACTAATTGATACTATTAAAAACATTGATAAGAAATGCACACGTACTTCTATTTTGGATAATTAGTCTCTCAAGGACTCTCCTCAAGCTGTGAGTAGTAACCCAAGGGTCAGGCAAATTAGTGAGTTAATGGAATTATAATTTATACCTGACTGCAGGCCAATTACTATAACATTCTTTGCAAATAAATGCATGCTTCTATTTTGGAAAAGGAATCTCTTCCAACTGCTAGGCTGTTCCTGGACCAAATAATAGATTTATTTCCATTAGAGTATAATCGTGGATTTTGTACCTACACTCTGATTTTTTGGTTCCTGTAACACCCTATAGGTCATTAATAAGAACTGCAGTGCTGAAAACTATTTGTGTTTGGCTTTAGTGATTTAACACCTAGACAACATGGTGGAAAAAGTACTAATTTGACGCTGGAGCAGCTCAGACAGTTAAAGCCTTTTATTTAGGTAAGGGGTCTCCAACTTTTAAAGTCTGGAACCTTTAAAGTCTGCAACCTTTAAAGTCAAAAGAGCCATTTTAAAGTCTGCAACCTTTAAAGTCAAAAGAGCCATTTTAAAGTATGCAACCTTTAAAGTCAAAAGAGACATTTTGGACCAAAAAATAAATACAAAATCTGTCTGGAGCCGCAAAACCTATTTTAGCAAGGCAACACAGGCTATTAAGTGTATATTAGCCTATCACATTTTGTCAAAATATTATATTCCCCACAGCAGGATCAGCACCTTGGAGAGCATGGCGCACCACATGACTACTTTGCAGTACGCTATTTGGTGTTTTAAGTTTCATTTCCATTACAATATTACAATAAACATTCTTTTTTTTTTCTTTTTTTCGCCGCAGATCAAACATACAGTTAATCTAGCAGCATTGGCAGTGAAAGCAAGTTTCTTTTGTTAATTTTCATATAATGTTTTCTATAGCTACAGGGAGCCACAAGGGAGGGGCTAAAGAGCCTCAGGTGGCTCCAGAGCCGCAGGTTGCAGACCCCCGATTAGTAGTAGTACAATGAAGAATGACGATCTTTCTATCTTCCTCAGAGTCTGCATGTGACTCTGAGGAAGATCGAAAGATTGAAAGCACCTAAAGAAAAGCTTTAAACGGTCCGAGCTGCTCCAGTGTCAAAGTAAAAATACTCCTGGTCAAATATTACTCGACTGCAAGTGAAAGTTGCTTCGTCAAATTTGTGCTTGAGTTAAAGTGTGACGCCTTCTGAGCTTGTAGATCAACTATTTTCAGTATACTGTAATGTGCTTTTTCCCTTTTTCCCCTTCCTAGAAATGTAGTGGAGTCAAAAGTACAATATTTGTCTTTGAAATGTAGTGGAGTGAAAGGCATTGGTATCCAACAATACAAATACTAAAGTAAACTACAGATATTTCACTTTCAAACATGTTTGGGGTCATTTTAACGCCTACTCAGGCTTTTGTGAACACCCCAGACATTTTTGAAGTGACTTGATTCAGTATTTAGATATTTGATATTCATTTTAACAGACACGCAATCGCGCATCCTTCCTATACAAACCCATTGTAACTTCAAACTCCATAAAACACCCGTCCTTGGTTCTGGTGGCTGATATTGTCCTTCTAATGCGTGAGGAGACTGTGTTTTGTCAATTATTTTAAAAAATATATATATTTTTTTTATTTTCTTATTATTTACATTTTTTTCATTTTCCCAAAAAATTATAAAAAATAAATGAAAAAAGTAATTGAAATAAAAAACACGTTCCCTCACGCATTAGAAGGACAACATCAGTCACAAGAACCAAGGATGGGTGTTTTCAATGTTAAAATGGAGTTTGACGATACAATGGGTTTTTCTGTTAAAATGAATATCAAATATCTAAATACTGAATCAAGCAACTTAAAAACTGTCTGGGGTGCTCTCAAAAGCCCAAGTAGACGTTCAAATGACACCCAAACATGTTTGAAAGTGAAATATCCCTTTAAAATTGTGTTCCATCCCTCCACTCCACTAGAGTTCCAGATACAAGTAATCTATGCCAAGGCACAATGAAAGTGTTCTGGCAGCTCGTGGTGGCCCATCACTCTTACTAAGACACATTTCTGTTGGTTTTTCCTTTAATTTGTCATCCATTTTATAGCCTCTACTCTCCATCATTCACCTGTCATCCAGCCTTTGTCAAGTTCTCACCACCTGTATCCTGTTTGTGACAGAAACATTTCCTACAATCCCTCCCTCCGGATTCACCCCGACAACTTTGTCCATCTAACCCATTTGCAGTCCCTGTAAGTACATGCATGTACCACACACACACACGCACGCGCCCGCGCCCGCGCACACACACACACACACACACACACACACACACACACACACACACACACACACACACACACACACACACACACACACACACACACACACACACACACACACACACACACACACACACACACACACACACTCTCACACTAGTTTTACTATACATACAGTATCATCACTGTTGGGCAGAAATCTTGTAATCTCCATTTCAACTCTTCATGTTTTCTTCTCAGATTAATGCCCTACTGTGTCATACAAGAGTGTCACACAGAAGGATTTAAAAATAGCCGATCTACAACTTTAGAAGGCGTCACATCACAGCGCGTTGTGAGCTTGTAGATCTGCTAAGGACATACGAGGTCTCCGCCAGACAGTGACGACATGAACAAGCAGCCACAGGGTCCAATTTATGGAGAGGAGGAGCTGGGGTGGGATATTTTTAGAAAGCTTGCCATGGATGAAAATTGATATCAACAAAGGCTTTGATTTAATTAAGAAAGGGAGTTCAGCCAGTTAGGTCTGGTGCCTCACAGAAGAGGGACACGGCAGCAAACGTGAGAAAGAATGTACTTGAGCATAATGATAATTTATTCATTTTTAATTAAATGCCTTGATGCCATATTCTACCTGTACGCCCAATACTGTGAATCACATTTTTTGTATTAACCTGCTGTAGCCTATAAGGATATTTCAACAGGCTTTAAAAAAAAAAATAATAATCGTACTGTATGCAGGAAAAGAGACTCGCAACAGAAAGAATACGATCAGGATAGGCTTACATTGTTGCATTTTGAACCGTTGCTTTTAAAACCAACTTGAGTGAAAGTACAAAATTATTGGTATCCAAATGTACTTAAAGTACCAAAAGTAGAAAGTACTCATTATGCAGAAGATCCAATTTCACAAGTTTTCAAATGCATAAAATTTATGAAAATCTTAATTCTTAAAATGGCAGATCTACAAGCTCACAATGCGTCTCATCGGCTATTTTCAAATGGCCGCAATGTACTGTATATAGGGCTGGAGTGGTTGATGTATGTGTTGTTGTTGTAATAATAATACAAATCTACAAAGTATCTAGTAACTAAAATGTTCAAATAATTGCAGTGGAGTAAAAGTACAATATTTGCCGATGTGGTGGAGTAGAAGTAAAAGTACAGAAAATTGGAATATTACTCAAGTGAAGTAAAAAAGAACTCAACATCGTACTTAGGTGCAGTACTTGAGTAAATGTACTTAGTTACTTTACACCACTGTCTACACAGACACAAACACACGCTCACAAAGAAGTGCATGTGTTGATAATGTTATTGTTGACGATCTGTTCTGTATTGTTACTGCAGAGCCCTGGAGGGAATGGACATCCCGGACATTCAGCCTCAGATGTTTCTGCACATGAACAACCTTTCTCATATGTACGTATCCTTCAGTCTCATTATGTACAGTACATATCCTTTAGTCTCATTATGTACAGTAAATATCCTATAGTCTCATTATATACAGTACATATCATTCAGTTTCGTCACTGTCGGGCAGAAACCTTGTCCAAGACCATTACTTTTCAGGAAAAAATCAAAAAACAAACAAAATACTTGTGTTCAACTGGATTCAATGCAGTTATTATTTAGTCTCAAGCTCTTGTTAAGATTTTTCATTGGTTATATTTATAAAACCAACTCAGAATGAACCACTTTCATTTTCACTTTCAAAATGTATCACAAATAGCAAAAATAGCCGATCTACAAACCTCAACACATGTTGAATTAGTTTTTCATTGGACCGATGTGTGGGCATGACAAACCTTTAGACACATATCCATATACCTACTACAGATAATACTGTATACCATGCAAAAATTAAAAAGCAGCATCCGCACACAGGGCAAAAACTGAATTTGAATAATAAATGCAATGTTTGCACAGTTCTGAGTGTATGGATGCTGGTTTTTCATTCTTATTGTTGTCTCAATGTTGTTGTTTTTCCACTTTCTTTTGTAACATTCATATAACATATCATTCTTATTTCTTCTCTGTATGTACATAACACCCTCTTTCCTTTCCTGCTGTCTCCTTTCCTCCCTTAACATAAACAAAATAAATGCAATTATAATAATAATGCCTCGTATTTGCATTGCGTTTTGTCACAGACATGATTGTTATTATTATTATCACCACGTAGCTATTTCAAGACGTTCCAGTACTGCTCGTACGCGCCCCACGTCCGCTCCTGCAAGCCCAACACGGACGGGATCTCGTCCTTCGAGGACCTGCTGGCCAACGTGGTGCTGAGGGTGTCCGTCTGGGTCATGGCCGTCATCACCTGTGTCGGCAACCTGTTCGTCATCGGCATGAGGTCGCTGATACGCTCCGAGAACAGCCTGCATGCCGTCTGCATCAAAGTCCTCTGCTGTGAGTTCACAAACACCTTCACCCATACGCGGCGGGTAATGAAAGCTAGGGCAGGCTAGGCCTTACCAAATGTTATGCTGGGGATTGGGCAAATTATATATAATATATGTGTGCAGCATTATATAGACCAATTATTTGTTGGCTGGTGAGGTGCGCGCCGAGAATAGGTGACATACAAGCTCACAACCGTGTCGCAGATGCGACCATTGTGGGCTTGGAGGTCTGCTATTCTCAGCCGTTCTCTGCGCGCCACACATTCGTGGGACGGAGCATAAATTAGGCTTTATGGGCTGCAGCTGTCCTCCCTTTTGATTTTGAAACAGAAACCTTGTTGTGTTGTTATTATCTATCCTTTCTGATACTGTTGCATAGTTATTATTAGTTAACATTTCATGATCAGTCGTTTCAAATTTCATCCTGGCGCTGTGTATAAATTGGTAAATAAAGCCTTCCCAATTGTCAGGCTCACCCGCCGCCTATGCCTTCACTGTCTGTCGGGTTCAGACACTTTTATCCGCGGCTGTGGAGGGAGCATGCGAGGAATTGGCATCAGTTTGTTAATCCATTCAATCTGTGAACACAAACTGTGTCATTTTAGATTTTTTAGTTATAACCCTTATTTTGTACTTTGGGCTATTCAAAAATAACAGATCTACAAGCTCATGGCTTGATCTTTGAATATACAAGCAAATCAAGCAACATTTTTAACTCTTTACTCTTTACGTCTTTGCTTCTGGGGATTCTACAAATGTCTTCTAAATTCTAACAGTTTTTATTATTTTCTTTAAACTTATGTTGCTATATATCACTGGTTATCAAAAACATGTCATGTCAAAGACCCCCAAAATGATGTGGCCCATCATCAAAGTTGCCCACCCATGATTTAGAAGGTGTTTTTAGAATCGGCCTCAGGTCTAAATGGGTTAAACATGTGCTAGGTTCATTGTCTTCATAACCCTGAGGAAGACTGTATTTGTCGAAACGTTGGTTTCATCTCATTAAACTTTCTGCATCGTGGCTAAGAGTTGTGCGGCCTCATCCTTTTCAACAGGTTAGTTTCCTAACCCTACCTATAGTTTCAGATTGTTATAACAGATTGTTATTTCGATAGTGTTCAGACTGATGCTAGGTCCTTGGTTTACCTGTCTTCCTAGTTTACTGATCGAGGCACTACACACTGCCTCTTCTGCATTTTATGTATGTCATTACCTTGCTCATTAATTCGCTCTTTATACTTAATTGGATCCTCACAAAAGCTCATTTATAAGATGGTACCATTACCATTAAATGGGTTCGCTTTCCTGATTGGATGTTGCATACCAAATGCACTGTGACGAAAAACAACAAGCCAGACTTCTTTGTGAAATTCTTTATTAACTTATGACCAAGGTCAGAAACCTTTTTGTGTGTGCGCGTGTGTGTCCTTTAAAACTTCAAAGAACGGACACATGCTTTCAAGTCTTAGTTGTTAGTTACTAACAGAATCTTCTAGCGGCGTTATCTTATGTGGAGAAGCAGTGTGCGTGTGTCCACCTGCAGTCGGGTGACAAATGGCTTCACCCGTAGACACTATGACCTCACAGCACAGACCATTCATCATTGATTGTCATATATTGTTGCTGTCTGGCAGAATGAATGTCCTACTGTGTCCTACAAGCCCAGTTATTCTAACATGAACATTCACTCACTCCATCAGAAGGTTTTTTGAGAGAGTGGATTTTGGTTAGACAATAGGATTTATAATGGTAAATTAATTCAAAACGTTGGCGTGGTTCTGGCATAGCTTCCATGTTCCAAGCGATACTGCTTAAATAGTTGAGCCTTCTTTTCTGAAGAAAAAAAGCAGTACTGTTTCAGACTCAAACACCGAAAAAAGAAACAAAAAGTAAATAAAAAGTAAGTGAAAATATAATCAACTCATTGTCAAGATAAATATGTAAAAGTAAAAAAATAAAATAATAATACTTTGCACCATAGGCCACTTTAGTTTTTCTAATCAACAGGGGTGGAACATTCAATTGAATAAATATTTTAATAAAAGCGATTTTCAAAAACATTTACAAGATCACAGAGCATCACAATGCAACATGTTGTGAGCTTGTCGATTGGCCATTTTTTAAACAACACTGTTGTAGACAAGTATAAAATAGGGCTAAAGTAGATAATCAGACTTATTGATTTAGTAATTATAAACATCACTTGGATAAAATTATATTTTAATTGTGTGTAAATGCTGCTCACAGACTGCCTAAGAAATTGATTAGGTGATCAGGTGATCTTAGGTCGGCCTCGTTTCCTTCTCGTCCTCAGGCAGCCATTGTGGAAACAGCGGACTTTGCTCATGTCGCACTTGGTTATTCACCAGCACTCAGCCCCATATAGTAGAACCGGCTTGACCAGGGGGTTATATAAGCGGATGTCTGCGCTGGATGTCTTCTTGTGCAGCATTGTCTAATTGGCTAATCAGACTTCCCAAGTACACAAAGTCGTCAACGACTTAAAGCGGTTCATCATTTATGGTGATACATGCCTGTGTGGTGGTTTTGATGGACATCATCGCTTTGGTTTTGGTGGTGTTGATTATTGATTATTATAGTGCATTATTGATTATGTTTGATAATCAATAAGTTCGATTAACGGTTGCACCGGGTCCGCTCGTTTGTTGTAGGTGCTGATAGTGTATCTGTTCTTTATTGTTTGAGGTGCAGACTGTCTGATGGGGGTGTATTTATTCTTTATTGTTTGAGGTGCAGACTGTCTGATGGGCGTGTATCTGTTCTATTGTTTCAGGTGCAGACTGTCTGATGGGCGTGTATCTGTTCTTTGTGGGCGTGTCTGACGTGAAGTTCAGGGGACAGTACAACAGGAACGCCCTGGCCTGGATGGAAAGCGTGGAATGCAGAACAATTGGCTTTCTCGCAATGCTCTCCACCGAGGTAATCTCATCTAATCGTGTGTTTTTAAGAAACGCTGATGAAGGCCTGAGTAGCCGCAACGCGTCCATTTGTCAGACTGCTGCTGCTGTAGATTAAAAAACTCAGCTTGGAAAAATGTATACAAAAATGCAAAAAAAAAAGTGCGTAAGTACTACAGTACTCGAGTAAATGTACTTAGCTACTATCCACCACTTATCCCAATGCAGCATGATGAAGAGGATCAAGTTTCGCCAATGTTGAAGAACAGGCAAATGTGTAAACAGCGTTGCCATAGTCGAGCTGAGATTGGAAAAGGAAAAACACGACTTCATTCTATTAAAAAAAGAAACAACGGCCTAGACCGTGGCGTCGCGGTCTAGGCACCCTGGTTGAAAATCCTTAATAGCAGTGTGCCGCGGGTTCGCGTCCCGTTCCCGTCGGCCTTTCCTGCATGTCTTCCCCCCATCTCTCTCCCCATTCTTCCTGTCAGACTACTTTCCCTGTCCCTCTCCAAGAAAAACAATAAAAAAATACCAAAAAAAAAAAAAAAAAGAAACAACAACCTTAAAGTAAATATGCGTATTGGCCAAAGAGTCAATGTGATTTTTGAAGTTCAGATTTTTATCCAAGTATATACCGAGGTATTGTATAGCTCAATCCATTTTATAGATGTTCCATCCAGTGTGTAATATTAAATTTAACTCGGTGTACAACATGTCACCAAATGGACTATTCCGGGTCCTTTTGGCTACATTTTGTACACTCTCAGAGTTAAATGAACACTGAGGTTTATGTTGTAGGCCTGTGTGTATTGTATCGTCTCTGTCGTGTGGAAACCTCACATTCCCAAAACGTTTACTTTTCAGTATACAAATTCTCTCGCCGCGTTTCGAGCTTGTGGATCTGCTACTTTTGATGCTTTTGTGTGATGCTGTTGTATAATCAAGTAGTGCATTCATTTACAAAAAAACAATAGAAGTTAGAATATGGAGATAAGAGGTTTCTGCCTGACAGCAACGGTATGTAGGTATTCTATGTTGTGTATGTTCCACTGTCCTTCAGGTGTCTGTGCTCCTCCTGAGCTATCTGACTCTGGAGAAGTTTTTGGTCATCGTCTTTCCCTTCAGCAACCTCCGTCCGAACAAACGACAGACTGTGGTGAGTCATGTTGCAGGGATGTAACAATTTTGTCGTTATCGCGATGTCGCAACAACAAGAAATATCTCAATATTGAGCACCCTGCCATTTAGCTTAGAAGCTAGCTTAGCTTTACTGCCCTACAAAGCCGTAGTGCAGCAACTACATTTTTGGACACACACCGCCTTATTTGTATATCCCAAAGGTCACTTTAGCCTTTGTGATTTTGGGGATAAACATTACCTCAAGAACAGATATATAATTTGTGTAATATCACTTATAAGACAAAAACCTCATTTGGCTGACCAGATTTGAAACACTTTTAAACCCATTTATCAGTAAAAAAATCCGAAGTTACTGCACTTTGTAGGGCAGTTTAGTAGACCAGTGCTGCCAGCTCTAGTACCAAGAGACAACAAGCTAAAGTGGCACACAGCCTCAAACAAGCAGCGTGCATCTGCACAATGAGCATTACCATAGTTTTGTCTGAGCACGTCATAGTAATAAGTAAACATTTGGAACGCAATTTATTTTATTTATTTTTAAATATTGTGATGAATATCATACCATGGATTGATGTTATAGCATTACTCATCCGTTAATTCATCAATCGCCAAGTACCAGTAAATCAAATCAAATCAAATCAAATGTATTCATGTAGCACATTTAAAAACAACTCACATTGTACCAAAGTACTTCACAGGTCAGAACAAAAAGTAGAAAAATAACAGCAATACAAAATTGTCAGTGACAAAATAGCCTGCCCCAGCGCGTCTGATATCTGGTCTAGAGGGGCGGATTCAAAATCTCCGGAGAAAACAGCCGGTGTCTCCTATTGGTTCACCAATCTGTGCGCCTGCCCCCGCCCCGCTCTCCTCCCCCAATGTGCAGCATTGAGAGCTCTGACGTCACAACATTTGCAGCGACGCCCACTGCACTCTGGTTGGTTGGGGAAATGAAAGGTTGACTCCCACTTCCTATGCCAGAAATGTCAACAGCTTGGTCCAGGCTTTATTTTTGAGCAAAACACGAAGGAAAATAAAAGCCTGGAGATCGAGGCTAGTGACAAAACAACACACAGATATAATACTCAGACAGTAGAAAAACATTAAGAGCAGCAAGGCATACCCTTCTTATCATTATAAAGTGCATGTTCATCAGGGGATTCAAAGGCCAATGGGAAGACTTTGAGAACCACTGTGTTATTAAATCGAAACCGTAGTCATTACCTCGTGACTAAAGGGTTAGAACCTGTGGCTTTGGCCGGCCCTTCAACCAACACAACATTGGCGATGTTCGAGGGTGAGTGGCCGGCAGGGCAGAGCGACCTCTGTATCTGCACTTATACAGCACATTAGGTTGGTCAGGTCACCTGTTCAACAACAGGGAGAAGAACTAGGTCAGATAATTCCTCTGCATTTTTTTTTACACTACATCCTCGCAGTGAAACTCCTCTCTGTCAGGGGGAAAGAAAGCAGCTGGCATGGTGACTTAATGTGTACCGGAGGCGACAAGTCCTCCCACAGGACCAAATGTAGGGGTCAACTAAGACACACAAAATGCTAAATGTGGAGGAGAGGGTGAAAAGAAATGCTGGAGACTGTCTTGCCTGTGTATTTTTGGTTTGTCGTCGTAAACCGCAGGCTTCTCCGGCAAAACTGGCGAATTTGAACAGACTGGTTGTAATCGTATTCAATCCATGGTTGTAATCCTACGTAATCCAGTTTGTGCTAGAATAAACTCCTGTTTGCTCAGCTGCGCTGCCGTATTAAATTTGTGCAAAGGATGGAAGATTGGGATGGGACTGTACTGTACTTTTACAGACGCTATTCCTTTATCCACCCTCATTCTGGCAAGTGGCAAGACAGACCTTCACAGACAAACTTTTCCAGGACCTAATTTAGGAAGAGAGCCAATGGGAAACAATTACGTCGCAGTTTAGGTGGAGATATATATGCTGTGTGGTATGTCGTGGTCCAAAAAGCGCAGTGTGCACTTGATTTGCTATGTGTTGTTTTTTTTGTATTTTTATGTATTTTAGTTTTTGCGCAATTTATAAGTTATGACAGGGGTGTGTGCCACACAATTGTCTCTTCCCGGCCACAACTGGCCCGCGGGCCGCCTATTGGGGATCCGCGTGCTCTGTAGGTGATTATGAAGTGAGATGTCTCCAATCTGGCGCAGTAAAATGTTACCATATGACCTTCTCAGAGGGTTTGAAAAGAAAACGTGAACTCACCTACTGAGGTATTTGCTTGGTGAGAGGTCAAAGTTGTGTTGCTAATATTTTTTAATTATAACACCAGAACTACCCTACACTATTATTAATGTCACGCACCCCCCTAGAGGCAGCTTGCCCCCTCAGAGGGTGCATGCACTATAGTTTGGGAATCCCTGCTCTAAAGCTATAGATATTCTACCAGAATATGGAGCTTTTCCCCACCAGCCCCCATAGCATAGAGTGGAGCTCATTAAGCATATCACTACTTGTTTACGGTCAAAAGTGATGTTTTTTTTATTAATCTGTTATCCCACACGAGCCACCACAGTATCGTGAATCATGTTTTGGGGTGAGCGTTCGACACAACTGCCAATCAAAGTGACTGTACTGGCCAATCACAGCGTGTATTTTCCGCGACTCTGGCCAAAACACATGACAGCTCTATATACTGTACGCCGTTGGTCTGTTTAGCAGACTACGGAGGCCCGTGTGGGACAGCGTGTGTAATGACAACTAATAACAGATTCGTGAAAAGATAAAACACATTTATTGGCTGCTGGGGAAACTGGACGACAGGGGCAATTCTGCAAATAGACCCCATAGCCAGTCATTTGGGATCAATAAGTAGGAAAATAAGGCTATATGTTATTTTAGTCCGGACTTGGTGTGTTAAGAGTTGAGGTACTATTGCTACTAACCATTGTTTTGCTCTCTTTCCCCTTCCATCAGAGCTAAACAGAGTTTACTGTTCTCCTATCAGGTTATCCTGATCTCCATCTGGGTGGTGGGCTTCATCATTGCTGTCGTACCCCTCCTGGATGAGGACGCATTTGGGAACTACTACGGACGCAACGGGGTGTGCTTTCCTCTGCACTCCGACCGAGAAGAGAAGCCCATTGCCAAGGGATACTCCATAGGAATATTCCTGGGTAATTTGAAGAGATATAAATCCATCATTGCTTCAATGCTAAATGCAGACATTGGTTATCGAACCACTTTTTGGGCGGTGTAGCCGCCCCTATATGTGAGGTTGGGACAATGGGGACCCTGGCCACCCATTGTACACCCCATTGACCCGCTGACTCTATTCAGCACTGTGATTGGCTAGCGAGACACATGATGAAATTATGATGAAATTAATAACCTATAAATAGGACTATGCACTTAAAAAAAACACATTTTTTTTAAGTGAGCTTCCATCACCGTGATGACCACTGTTGTTTCTAAATAACACCGCTCACTTCACACTGGGTGTAATTTTTTTATATTTCAAGGACTCCCAAGGGGTCCATTTGGTTCCATTTGTACACTCACTGAGAGCCCTTACAGACCTGTAAGCAGTGGTGGGAAAAGTGCTCAAATGTTTTACTGAATAAAAGTATCAATACTGCAATGTAGAAATGCTCTGTTACAAGTAATAGTCCGGAATTCAAAATTTACTTAAGTAAAAGTACAAAATATTGGTATCAAAATGTACTTAAAGTACCAAAAATAGAAAGTACTCATTATCCAGAATGTCCCATTTCACAAGTTTTTAAATGTATACAATTTATAAAAAGCAGATCTACAAGCAGATCTACAAGCTCACAATGCGTCGCATCGCAACGCATTGTGAGCTTGTAGATCGGCTATTTTCAAATGGCCGAAATGTATATAGGGCTGAAGTGTAATCAAAATCTGTTTTCATATAATTGTAGTGGAGTTATTATGCTGCCCGTGCGTCCGTGCGTGCGTCCGTGCGTGCGTGCGCGCGCAGGGTCTATGGTTTGGAACCTACGAATCATGCCAACATTGAATAAGTCAATAGTTTCACATGAATAATAAAGGCATAATAAAGTGTTATGCACATCAGACGATGCAAAAAACATTCCATGGGGCTTTTAAAATACTACTGAAACGACTTGGTTTTAGAAGTGAAGAAAGAAAGAAGAAAGACAGTTTTTCAGTTATCAAAATAGGGTTTATTTGACAGCACAACACCACACACAGAATAAATATAATATTCTTCAAACCACCAGACCAAACAGACACAGAAAATAGGCAAACTCTCAGCAATGAGAGTGTTGTGAATGTTAACACATTCCCTGCAATTGACGGAGATCTCCGTCAATTCAAAATGATAAGAAACTGCACTCACCATTGGCTTGCTGAGATGTTTACTGACATCTTCAACCTGTCCCTGTCCCAGCTACTGTAGAGCTGCCAAGTCTCACCCTTTGAGAGTGAGAGTCACGCAATTTAACCTCTTCTCACGCCTCACGCCACACGTGCCATTTCACATGCTTTCCCCCCCGTCTCACAGCAAAAAAAAGAAAAAGTTGACCAAAGTTTCAGCTGCATTATATTTGTAATTAGTGTCTATATGTCCTCAGAAACAAAGGGTTTTTTAGTGAGAACTTACTTAAGCTGCTTTATAAATAAAGCACTTTGAAACTGAAGATGATGGCCAATGTTGATGATAATTGATAACAAAATATATATATATTTCAAAAATGAAATAAGCCCCCCCTGCAACGTTTCCTTTTTGCCACACATCTACACTTCATGGAGTAATTTTTTTTGTACCGAATTAACCGAATTAAAGTAATAAAAAACAGAAATAAAAGATGAATAACCGTGAAAACCACTGGCCTCACATGCACGCACGGCGTCTCACTCCTAGATTTTACTGAAACTTGGCAGCCCTGTCTGTACCTGTCTGGAATCTGCTCTGATCATACCACTGCACATTATGCACAAACAAACTAACACCAGCTGTCTGAATGATTAGGGATCCGTGGCACTCACACCATTTTAACAAGCAGCAATGTGGGAGTGCGGACTAGCCGATGCCAACTCATGACGACTCCTGAATCGCTGCCCTCCACACCCTCCTTGTCTGGCATCAGGGTCTTGAGCAGTGGTGGAAAAAAGTACTCAAATGTTTTACTTAAGTAAAAGTATCAATACTGCAATGTAGAAATACTCTGTTACAAGTACCCATTATGCAGAATATAATAAGTTTTCAAATGTGTAAAATATCTAAAAAATCTTTGCCTAAATGTATATAGGGCTGAAGTGGTTAATGGCCCATGGAGGTTAATTCGCGGTGCCATTTGTAGCATTATTGTGTAGTCGCTATCCAGGGCCTTTTCCTGCTGTGAGGGTCCATATGTCTCGGCCCCGCACAGAAACACTGACTCCGCTGTAGCCACAAACAGCTGTCTGTGAGGTCATCTCCCATGTCAGATTTCCGCAGTCCCGTGCAGGGCATTCCATGCAAGTGCCCTCCAGTCCGGACTTTCCGATCCTGTTCGGACGAAGCAGTTGAGGCACCATTTTATTCTGAGGGTGTGCAGTCTGTGGTAATGGTCTGTATCGATCAGTAAACAAAATTGTTGAGCTTGATTTGCTGTCAAACTATAGTCATTGGTGTACGTTGCCGGGTTTTTGTAAAAGTACGATTTGGGTACATTATAGTCATTGGTGTACGTTGCCAGGTTTTTGTAAAAGTACGATTTGGGTACATTATTTTAGAGTAGGTAGATAAGACTAGGATTTGTAAAGTTGTAACTTTTATATTATGTTGGATAGGTTAGTTAGTGTTGTTGATTTTGCTTATTTATTGAGTTGCACCATGGATGTGTTTTTTCTTTTAATTGTTTGTTTGTTGTAAAAACTTGCAAAGCTAGAAAGGTTTCACTCCCAACTTTTATGTTGCAATTCATCCTCCTAGACAGGATTGTAAACATTGCTGCAGTTGCTTTGCCTGATGAGATGAAGTCATCTCTGTAAGCTAATTGGCAGAATGGTGTAGAGACAATCTAAAATATTAAAACTCTTTGATGAAAAGATGCCTGCTGTTCAGCAGTAGACTAGAGAGATCCGTGTCAAATGCACAGCCCGGAAAATAATTGGACTCCCCCTGCGCTCAAAGGAAGACACCTCCAGATCACTCGCCCTTCGGTTAGGACGCAACGCACCTCTATCACAATCTATTTTTTATCTGATCATGCCTTTCATGGCAACTTAACCTGTTAGGTCCACTTTAGTTGTCTCTTTACTTGGACCGCTTTTTTCTATCTACACCAAATCTCTTGGCCAAAAATAGCCGATCTACAAGCTCGTATTTCCGCTTTTTTCCGGGTCACCTTTAGTGACAAGGCGAGACTTTGGAACCATCACTAGGGCACTGCTGGATGATCTCAGGCAGTGGCCTGGCTCATAGGGAGCTAAAAGATCACAGATATAAGCAGGAGCCTGACCATTCAGAGCTTTAAAAACAAGCAGTCAAATCTTAAAGTCAATTCTTAAACTCACAGGTCATGTCTGTAGCGTCGACAAAGCCCATGAATGCACTGAAAATGTCCTCACCTCTTGTGGCCTTTCAGTGGCAAAGTAGTGAGCTTCTCTTCTCACGCACCCATACATATAGGAGTCTGAAGTGCCCGGCTTAACTTTAGAAACTGGCTTTGTGACAATAGACTGCCGTGTTACTCTTTGAGAGTCAGTTCGTATCTTTACTTTTCTCAGTTTCAAGGTTGTTATTATTATTATTATGTTTGGGGATGTTTTATATGGATTTTCAAATTGCATATGAAATTGCATACTACCCTCCTGGGTAAATAGAGGTTAAAGATAAATAAACATTCAATTTACCTCGTTTATCGACTTTATCCCGTATGAGTTTTCTCAAGTGATTGGACAAAATTGGTATCACAAACTGAAAATGTATTTTCTGTTTAAGAGCTGGAGACAGAGAGAGCTCTGATTCTGAACAAACACATAACCCTTGAGACTAAGTGTTATTTATTTATTGATGTTTCTGTGTATTCACGTTTGCATTTTCCACAGTATACATGGGCGGACCAACTCAAACCGGGCATTCCTTTGATTGACTGAAGCCAGCAAATTGTATTTACTAGCCTGTGTGTGTTTGTCATATGGAAAAGAAGGAGGAGGTCCGCACACTGTTTTAAGCTCCAAGAAACTCTTTTTTAATATGCAACGTTTCGACCCTTAGGTCTTCATCATATAAATTTTGCCTGATGAAGACCTAAGGGTCGAAACGTTGCATATTAAAAAAGAGTTTCTTGGAGCTTAAAACAGTGTGCGGACCTCCTCCTTCTTTTCCTTGATTACTCCTTGATGTCCAGCACCTGGCCTAAATACAGGCGTGGGATGGGGTGCAATACGTTAGTCCGACAGCGCATTCCTCCGACAGCGCAGTGCTCCGACATTAAACAGTAAACCCGAACCAAACCCGCACCCTAACCCTAACCGCACGCGGATGCCACATAGTCGGAGAAAAGGTCTGTCGGATTAACGCATGCCTCCCGTGGGATGTGCACACAACCTTCTCTTTGACCTTCTCTTTGATGTGTTTGTCATATGAACAGACATGATATTAACACATCGGGTGCCAGAGGTTTATTAAAATATTGTACGTTCAGTGCCTGCTATTCTTCCATCCACTTACGTTGATACGTTGATACGTTTCGTGCTGTAGAAGCCCCAACGCGGAAGTGCATGTAAACAAAGCGCGCGTGCGAGACGGCGGAGGGTCCCGACTAACGCCTGGAACAATAATATTTCTAACGCGATCCTCCATTGCAGAGTGATCGCAGATCGAAAACGGCTCATTTCCACCACGCTAAAAAGAAATGGAGATATTAAGCTTTTAGTCAAGGAGTTAACATTGGAGCGGCCGACCGGAAGGATTTTTGACATGGATCCACAGCCGGCTCTCCTTCTCAGAGACTCCTTGGATGATCCCAAAGTTTCGTCAGAGCGCCCCATGTGGGCCCCATGTATAAAAAATGACAGAGAGAATGCGTTCCCGGTCTTAATGGGATAAGGTAAAAAACGCTGGCAGCAGCGGATGAATGAATTAAATAATGCCTGGCAGTGAATGTGTTAAGAAGGCTGCGCCGCCGGCCTGAAGACATCCTAGGATGCTTGATAAGAATTAATAATAATAAAATAATTGTGTTATAGGAATATTGTAATAAAGAAATAACAAATAAACAAGCCACATATTTAACAGATGTCTGCTATCTGGGTGTATCCTAGATTGTGGAAAGAGGACAAACTTTACCTTGTGGTCCAAATAGTTGAGCTATAAGTATTCTTCCTGCACTTGGTAAAGTCATGGAGAGAATTATTCATTTTCAGGTATAATCCTATTAGGATTATTTTACTCTCTGCCCACACTTCGGTCAATTGGTATTGTGTTTTATATCATTTTCTATTAGTCACCTTTACAACGAGGTACAACTTGTAAGGATCGTGCAATCGTGGAATGAGTAACACAAATGTGTGGGTTGTGCCTCAAAAAAAAAAGAATTCCCCCTATGCTTCTGTTGGTAATCACTCTTGTTTTGAGCGACCTGCCAGCACACACTTGCTAAGAGGTGTGTGGCAGTAACAGGTGTGCGATTACCAACAGAAGCATATTGGGGGATTTTGGCAAATTATTCAGGGGTGGGGGCTGTACCTTGTTGTAAAGGTGACTAATCAACGATAAAAATGATATAAAACACAATACCAATTGGTATTATTAAAGGGGAGAAATAATCGACCGAAGTTAAGTTTCCAAACTTTTTGTGGGCAATTTATAATATTCTGACTACCAAATATCAACATGCTTAAAGAAAGGGTCACTAGTCTTGCACACTGAACACCTATTCAAATGACTGATGATTGGTTGAGGGGGATTAAGGACTCAAACATTGCATTGATCATGATATTTTACTTGATAAGCTTAAATGCTAATGGTTTTAGTCAATCTGTGACTACCGTGGTGAGGAGTTATCTTTCCTCTTGTAGTATGTTAGCATGTGGGATTCCACAGGGAAGTTGTGTGGGACCACTCCTGTTTTACATTTTTTACTAATGAAGACTGATTAGCTGATTGCCATGGCATCAGCAAATGGGGATCCGCTTCAAATAAACAAATACATAAATAAACACTGGACCTGTATCCAAATGATCAAAGCTTATTTATGTTTGTGTGTGTGTCCTAATGCAGGCCTCAACACGGTCGCGTTCCTGGTGATCGTGGTGTCCTACTCCAGCATGTTCATCTCCATCTATAAGACGGCCCTGAACGCCACAGACATGAGGAGCAGGCTGCACAGAGACGTCGCTATAGCTAACAGGTTCTTCTTCATCGTCTTCTCTGACGCCCTCTGCTGGATACCCATATTCCTGGTCAAAGTGCTCTCACTGCTGGAAGTGGAGATACCCGGTGAGTATAGATTATTACATCAAAGACGGACACGCAGCTGTCTTAACCAATGATATATTACACTTGGTTAAGTTCACCTAGTTAATGATGAGGACCAGGAATTAATGATGAGTTCATGATAAATTCATGATGAATTAATGTATGAGCTCAAACTTAATTCAGCATTAATTAAGCGTTAATTAAGTGTATGAATTTGCCTGCTCAAGTAAAGTGTGACCATTTCCCGTTCTCCCGCCATGCAGGCACCATCTCCAGCTGGCTGGTGATCTTCATCCTGCCCATCAACAGTGCCCTGAACCCCATCCTGTACAGCCTGACCACCACCTTCTTCAGGGAGGAGGTGGAGATGCTGCTCTGTCGCTGGCAGAGGAACCTCACCTCCAAGAAGGAGAACCGCACCAAGAGCATCACCTCCAACACCATCTTCGTGGAGATGTCGCGCAAAGCCTCCGGCAGGCATTCGATCTGCGGCGGCAAAGCGTCCCTCACCGAGTCGGACCCCTGCTATGGCTGACGGAGGGGGTGAACCCCCACCCAGCCCGTTGTGCAGTCAAAGGTGGATGTAACGCACCACTTTACCCATTTTATCAATGTACGTTCATATATCTAATGCTTATTAACCTTTTCAGACCGGGAAAGAATCTGTGTCATTTATTAGGTTTCTTTGGGCTATTGAAAAATTGCAAAAAATGATGTTGCTATAATCATTGGTTTTCAAACTTTTTCATGTCAAGGACCCCCAAAATGATATGAATTTCGGCCGCGGACCCCCATCTCAAAATATTTTGTTCCAGGGACACCCCAGAAGTTGTAATAGAGTTAGATGTTTGCTATGGAAAAATAGATATTCAAAGATTTGCACACATTTCCACGATTTTTCAAAAAAATGAGCTTGTATATCTGCTATTTTTGAATAGCCAAAGAAATCTAAAAATGACACAGATGCGTTCTCGGTCTGAAAGGGTTAAAAGGTGGTACTATTTTTGTCTAGTAGGTCTGTGTCTCAGAGGAGGGCTGTGGACAGTTCAGAAACCCGCCTACAGCGCTCGGATGGTGCAGTGGTAAAGTGCCTGACGCCACCGCGTCAGGAGGTTGTGGGTTCGAATCCACCGTTGTGCAATCCGGCTTCTTTGTCGAGCGTCTATACGAACACAATTGGCCCGTGTTCGGGGGAGGGAAGCCGGACGTGGAGGGTGATGTCACTGCATGAACGATGGCTTGTATTTCTGCATAATTAACTTTCCACGAAGAGAAAGGCTGTAGTTTCTAGTAGCTTGGGATCCCAATGGATGATGTCACTGGTAGGACAATCCGGGAACCCATTCGGTTAAAAAGAAAAAAAGAATTGTCTTTGTTTTTGCCTCTGGGGGGCACAACCTCCTTTTTTTTAATGTTAAACAGGGACTTGGGTTTGGCTCCCCCCCTTTTTCAGTCCGACTTCCTTCCGGGTGCTTCTGTGTTTACTCCTACTAACAGTACTAATAGCAACATTACATGTTTAAGGCAGTAGTGCTGACAGATGATTACTGGCTTCTGAACTGTCCACAGCCCTTCTCTGCAGACACGGAGCAAGTAGACACAAATGGTGCCATTTTATAATGAGCATTGGTTAGGACCAATTATATGAACATAGGTTGAACATGGGTGAAGTGGTCCTTCACCATTTCAAATGAACCCGGGACCTGAGCCACATGGGGGCAGCACTGGAGGCATTTATTTCCCCAAACATTGGTCTCTTCTTCAAGTAAAGCGGATTCTGCATATCAACTCATCATCGTGTCACGGTTTACTTTACGTATGTCCCTATCGCACACCTCGTCAGATTCTAAAAGATCGGCAGAACATTCAAAAGCAGATCTGCCTGCTTGAACTCCAGCAGAAACCTTTCCACTCACCGTTTCTGCGGTGGGACGACTTAACTGTGTGTACATTTATGATCGGGCAGCTCCTCCAGTATGGGTGGCGTAGGTTCCTACGGACACTGAGACAATAAATAGACAATATCTCGAACATTTTAAAACAATGTTAAAATGTTTCTACAAGTTATATCGGAAAAATATATATCGGTAACCAGTGAATCATGATCGGCTAAAACCGCACACTGTATCTGTGGCCTTAGTGCCTTTTGGATTTTTTATTGTATTATTTATTTATTATTATTATTATTATTGTCCTTCATGTTTGCGAGCGGCATTAAATACAGTCTCAACAGACTGTTTCCAGAAAGTCCACAGTACTGGTGGTTCATCTGGCAAAGCAACGCTGACAAAAATTATACTGTTTTGCAAATAATATGCAAGCCGGCGAGTTCTCTGTAACAATGTGTGACATTCATACCAGAGTCTCATGTACAAAGTGCTTAATCACAATCAACAAGAACGTACAGTGTAACGGCAATGTTGTAGGCCGAACAGGGGGTCTGGGACCCCTAGGGGGTCCTCAGAGTTACTACAAGGTTAAGCAGTTACGACAGGGTTAAACTGCCAAATATCTGTGTGTTAGGAATAGTAATAGGATTATTTTTTATGTTTATTAACCACTTGAACCCCGTATTCTGGGGCGGAACATTCGCCGAAAATAGCTGATCTAGACTGAGCTTGTAGAGCGGCTATTTTCGGCCAAGAGATTTCCCTTGTTGAACTGATAAGGGACACCTTTTGTTCCTTATTTTTGGGAATGAATCGATGACAGGTTGTTGGTAACCCTACAGCAGCCATTTGAAACGGGTCTAAAAATCCGCCCTTGCCCGCGGTGTGTCTTAAACCATGAGTGAAGTACCA
The DNA here is from genome assembly GCF_963454915.1 of Gymnoscopelus microlampas. NCBI lineage: Eukaryota > Metazoa > Chordata > Actinopteri > Myctophiformes > Myctophidae > Gymnoscopelus > Gymnoscopelus microlampas. The sequence goes on along the minus strand of NC_139949.1, from coordinate 38,182,988 downwards.
AGAGTACTAAGTATGGTTTTGTGAGCCTAGCATCACATACGATAAGGTACGAAAGAGAGCGAGCTCAAAGTCCACGTGCCACAGTCCTAGACCATGGTCATTGCGTATTACTGTTAAAAATCTTGGTGTTTTATTTCTTCCATTATGTAGCCTACATTTACGGTGTTAAAAAGCTGTATATCTGTGGACACATCCAACAGCTTATTAAAAATACTGACTTTGACTTTGTCACCACCCACTTGGCACCCAAGCACCACCACCTGCACACCAACCCCATCTCACCATCTCCCAAAGCATTTATTTCTCTACCCGTCTGTCTCATTTGAAGTGCTTCACAAATTACCCCCAACAAATTGCTTGTTTACATGTGTGGATTGCATAGATTATCACTACTATCGCACTTTGAGATTCAGTGCAAAATCAATGTGTGTTGCTGTACATGGCCCAAATACGTCAGGAGTCGAGTCTGTTTGTGCTAAACCCATTTGCCGGCGTATCCTCGCACCACAAGTACACGTTGACTTCAGTCAAGCAGAAATAGTTACAAAATCATGGCACTGCGTCTTTAATCCTCATCCCTAATCGAGGTCTTATGAAGATGTGACATCCCCTCCCCACCCCCTCAAACAAATCAAGAACGACATCGTCAGAGCGTGGCGTGCTGAGCCAGCTCTCTCCTCTTCTGAATACCAATAGCTTGTGCATTACAGATCGAGCGAGGTCGGGTGGGTTGAGGACTGAGCCGGACACATGTGAGGGTATAGAACGAAATCAACAGCATAGTTCTTCTGATTAGGTGATTTTTAAATGCATGTTAGCCATGCACTTCAGTATAATTAGATAGTTTAGAAAACCATCTGGATCATGAATAGGATGGAGACAGCAGCAGTGCCTCTGGCTTCGCTGGGTACTCACTGCTCCAACAAACACAACTGGCAGTGCCTTTGTTAATACTCTAGCGACCTCTACTGGTTGATAGATAGGACCACAGTATACACAGGGCAAAATGACAATGAACTAGAAGAAGTGCTCCTCGGAGCACAGGTCTCCGCCAGGTCAGGTATGTTATTCCGGCCTCCTGGTGGCGCTGTAATAGGCCAATGTGAAGAGGGTGCCATGTATTCTTAGGCCGTTCACGGCAATCAGACACTGCATTCATGATTTGAGGCATTTTGTTCCAAAAATGTGTTTTGCTAAATTAGACCTGCTGGTGGCGCTATAGTCTGGGAGGCATTGCCTCGGAGTTTGGACAGCGGGGGCGCGGCCACTGCGTTGTGATTCAAATCAACAGCCAATGAAGAAAAGGGGCGGGATCCACATGCAGTGGGTGTTGCATCTACATAGGATCGACGGGAAGCAATTTCCCCTTGAGAAATTGCGGCCGCCATTGTAGTGTACTGCTGTTTGCCTCTCGTCGGACTTTTTAGACGAGTTGCACAGCTCCAGACCGGTAAGAGGCGTGTCCGCTCAGATTCAGAGCGTAAATGACATCCCGCCCACAAATCCCAGGGCTCTGGCCCAGAAGTTCCTCGCAGAGCCGCCGAAAACTTCTGGGAACTCAGATTAGTGGCGCTATAACAGGCCCATGTGAAAAAGGGTGGCATTTCTTCCTTGGCCTAGTGGGAATGTGTTTGTGAAATTTCACGGAAATCGCAAGCTGCGTTCATGATTTGAGGCATTTTGTTCAAAACGGACCAATCCTGCAAATTTTGGAAGCGAACCTTAGCCAATGAGGATAGAATATGGGAAATCGGACAGATCCGCGTTGATCACATGACTATAGAGATACTGTGTACCGATTTGCATGACGTTTGGATAAAATCTGTAGGAGTAATTTAAAAAAAATCACACCCAGTGTGAAGTGGGCGGTGTGGTCATCACAGTGGTCATCACAGTGATGGAAGCTCACTTCAAAAAATAAGTGTTTTTTTTTTAAGTGCATAGTCCTATTTATAGGTTATTAATTTCATCATGTGTCTCGCTAGCCAATCACAGTGCTGAATAGAGTCAGCCAATAGTCAGCCAATCACAGTACAGCTAGGGGTGTACTAATGTATGAGCCAATCACAGTACAGCGAAGGGTGTACTAATGAGGTGTCCCAACCCCACTTATAGGGGCGGCTACACCACCCAAAAATGGGTTTTGCACAAATCGGCCTCCAGGTGGCGCTATAACAGGCCCTTTATATGCCTTTTGGCCTGGCGGAGACAATAATTGGGAGAAAACGGCATTATGTTCTAAAGCCTAGAAAGGGCCAAACAAGACCTGAACCGTGTGAATCTTCTTAAGAGTCATACATAATTGTGTCCATTATTGATGTTTATCTGTCTGTCTGTAGTGTGAAACAATATTAGGTAACTTTCTTTAAGCTGGACACGCATGCATGCCAGTGGGGATATGTGTTGGTGAATTATGATTCATGTGCACAACTTTGTCTAACACATCTCCATGCACAGAGGGACGGTTGTCGAGGATATAGCCTACTACATGCCATAGCCTGAAGGGACGATTGCCGAGGATATACTACATGCCATAGCCTGAAGGGACGATTGCTCATGAATGCGTGTTTCAGCGACGGGGCGTCAGTTACCCAGCCAGACAGTAAGCGGCATGGACTCGTGTTCGCCGGCTCCCGGGTCCAGCCAAAATATAGGCCTACATGGCATATGTTTTTAAATAATATTATATAATAATATTTTGTACATTATGAAAAATGTATTTTGAAGCAAATGGGTAGGAAAGAACAGAGTTTGAAAAATATATATTGAAATGTATACATCCTTTTTTTAATATACTGTATATATATACATATTTTGAAACATAATGAGATGTCAAAATCTAAATCAAGTATTAGTCATTAGATATCGCATGCCATCCATTTTGAGTTTACATTTCATATGAGTCATGAATCGGAACATGAACAAATCATTTAATCTGTGGTTGCTACTATTTATACCTTATACAGAACTGCCATGCTATGCTGCATATATGTTAAAAATACATGTATTTATTTTTATATAACGTGTTGCCGTTGAGTTGGATAACGTTGACAATCACGACCAATCAAGATGTTTAACGAGGTAAAAGGGTTGGGTACTTATTCAGCCAAAAATGTTTTTCAAATTAACCGGAGTGCCCCAGGAATCTTGGTCCGCTAGTTTTTTCCCCCTCTACTGCTGACAATAGCCAATCTACAAGCTGGTAGATTGGCTATTTACGCCGAATGTTCGCCCCCCCCCAGAATAGGGACGATAGGGTTTGTGCGGTTAAGAGACTCACCAGGTCAAACATGGCCAAAACTCAGCCACCAAACCTATAGACCAGATCAGAATTTTTGAATGATTGTAAACAAACGGGTATTTTCAGGTAAAATGTCTATGGACGTTTTTACATAAAACAATATGTGCAGAACATTAGCTTTGTCTAGTTTGTCAACCTGTGGAGTTAGAAGAACATGTATTTCTAATACACAATTACAATATCAAAGTGTGCTGTTCTTCCAGAAATAAGGTTAATGAATAATACTGCTCCAATGCCATGCTGGCTGTTTTATCTGTACCGGATTTTTTTCTGTAAAGTTGCTTGTAGTTTGGTTGTTGCAAGTTGTGTTTTTGGGGGTCTTGTTTCAAAGTGTAATTGCTTATTTGGGCTTGCTTCCTGATGTCGCTTGAACCAGTGGTTCTCAAACATTTAAGACACAAGATTTGTGTAGTTAAAATGTTTCAAAATCAGTGAACTCTCTCCCCACACTGTCAGGGAATCCAAGGACTATCATTTTGTTTGCTGATGCTCAAAATGGTAGAAATTGTAGTATTTTTCTCGCCATTTATTACAAATTACAATACAGGGCTTCAGTGGTTAAACTGTTCCACATTTTGCTGGGGACCTCCTGGAACCCCCTCAAGGACCCCTGGGGGTCCCCACCCATACTGAGAACCAGTGGTTCTTCAACAGGGGGTCCGGGACCCCTAGGGGGTCCTCATAGTTACTATAGGGTGGCCGCCAAATCTTCCTATCTGCATGATAGGCACTGATAGGATAGGAGAAAAGTGCATGATAGGCACTTTTCTCTTTTTTTTGTTTTTACATAAACCACTTGAACCCTAACATCCCGATCGTGGGGGAACATTCACCAAAAATAGCCGATCTACAAGCTGACGTGTGTTGGCCAGGTCAAGTTTACTATAGAGAGTTTAAGTGGTTAAATGTCTGAAAATACACATTATGAATACAACATATATTATTAGAAAAGATCATGTGTAAACAAACAAACAAACATTAATTTACACAAACACTGATGATAGTGCTGCCAAACAAGTCTATGAAGCTATCTGTTTAATCGGCTTCATCTCTCTCAGCTAATAGACGAATCCACAGAGCGCTGCCTGTAGCTGCGGTGTCGCGGTGCGGAGCGGCACCGACTTGAGGATTCGTCTATAGGGAGTCCTTGGCCTGAAAAATGTTGAAGACCCTTGCTGTCTAGACTGTGTGAATATGTAATATATCAACCTTATATCATTGTACCAGTGGGGCCTCCACAGATTGAATAAGGACTATCATTTTCCAAAACCCTGAGGAGGACATTTCTTGTCGTAGCGGTTTATCCTTTAAAATAAAACCGCTTTCGCATTGTGGATACGAGCTGTGCTACCTCCTTCTTTATTTAGTTTTGTGTATCCTCCGTGGTCAGCACCTTCTCTAGATTGGTGTGTGCTCCTTCTCCTTCGCAGGTGTCAATAGTTTGTCAATAGTACTGTAAGTTTATTATTTGCAATGTATTTGTCATGTATCCTATGTGCTACAGGGGGGTTTGGCAAGCATCTGTGTGTGTTTGGGATTTATGTTAAGATATTTGTCTGGGATTCGTTACGGTCACACCATCTGGCTGTCCAGCACAGTGTTTTTTGAAGTCTTTTACACCTATTTGCATTTGATGTTTCACATTGTAGTTCCTTTTCTGTTTCAACGACAGTGCAAATAAAAATATGAAAAACTTAAGGTCCAATTTATTTTTTTCATTGTATTGTGTGGGCTGAAGGCTGAGATATGGTGTCTCCCTCTTTCTTGTCTCTGTACACCATACAGTGCTTCTGCACATAAACCCACGCATGTTTTTATGTGCAGGGTTCAAACCCAGGTCCCACTTAACTTTAGTCTCTTACCAGTTTTTATTGACACTTATGTTTATTCATTTAATCTCATAACATCTACAGTATGTTAATTATCATTGTTTTATCTCATCTCTTTAACTGTGTCACTGCCTCATGCTGAGCTAGTTCTTTTTTTGAAGCACGTTGCGATGAATTTCATTAATAGCTTTTCCTGCACACATAACATATTTGATTGACTGATTGAGTGACTGACTGACTGATTGATTGATTGTAGTGTATTATTAACTAACATCTTTGCTCATTCCCCTTTTCTGTCTGTCTGTCTGCGTTTCTCTCTCTCTGTCTGCTCAGGCTTGCCACACTCACACGCTGCACTGTCTACCAGGCCCCACTTCTTCATAGTTGACCTGAAGCAACCGACCCGAGTACCCAAGCGGTTCAGCTGAGTCCATTGCCGGCGTGGTAGATCTTCTCCCATGACGCCATCTCCCGGGTTACTGATGTAGCGGTGGATACGCGATCGAGGGACTGACTAACCCAAAGTCCACAAGGGTATTGTCTATGCAAAAATGCATTGAAAAAGTAATTCCAAGTCGTGGGAACGAAATTCATTTTCTAGGCACTTTTTGGTGGGTCACCACACGGCCTAAAAGTTCCACTTCTGATCTGTGTGTGTGTGTGTGTGTGTGTGTGTGTGTGTGTGTGTGTGCACATACAAGCGTGTTCTAACTTCTACCACTACTACTGTTAACATTTTTATTTTTAAATTGCGTACAGTGCAACTAACCATAAGACAAGCCAGAAAATGTATACAAGCCCAATTCACAAATCTGCTTTGCTCTATGCACAGCAGCCATATTGGAAAGAATTTAGGCCGCTTCCTACTTCCTTCACAGGTGTTTACCAAGGATTCTAATGAAGGCTCTGTTCCATGTAGTGAGGCACAGTTGTTGTAAAAAAAAAATAATAATAATTTAAGGACCCCCATAACTCTGAGAATGTACAACTGGAACTCTCAGAGTTACACACCCGTAAGGGGCCATTTGGAACTCCCTCAAAGAACCATGAGGGTACCTGGACCCCACTTAAATGTAGACCCACTGGTGTAGCAGAGTAGTTCCAATGACTGACTCCACTGACTCTGTTTGACCAGAATGGAACAGAGCCTTCACTAGTAGTAACATTAGTAACATCTGTGAAGGAAGTAAGGAAGAGGCCCGATTTCTTTCCAATATGACTGCTGTGCATAGAGCCCATTGACAACACAAACCCTTCTTCCTTCCTGTAGCTGCAGTGTTGCTTGCTCAGACACTTGGCAATCTGAACTTTTCTCACACAACAAACATTTGTCCAAACAAGGTAAGTTTATCTTCAATTTGATTTCAATTCGATTTGTGAGTCGATTAGTGAAGTCACTTTACTAAACAAAACAACATTAGAGTGTGGGTTATTACCAGGTGCTCTGAAAGAGTGCCGGGTCTACAGACAGACTGAGACATAGTCCGACACCCAAGCGACACCTAAGTGTCATTGGCTGTCCTGGCTGTCCTTCACACTTCCCCCCGTTTAAGCCAATGGGGAGACGGCCCTTTGCAGCACCCGCCTCTCCTCCTTTGCAGCAGAGAGAGAGAGAGGGAGAGAATTGCTTACACTTACTCTGATGGCCCTTCAGGGCCACTTAGCCAGACAGCTGAAATTTCAAATCGCAGCAATCTGCATAATGATGAAAAAATTCTGTTTCCAACCGGGTTGAAATCAACCAGCCATTATGGCCTATTATCTTTTTTGTAAACGGTAAACATCATCAGAATAAGAGTCACCCATGATCCTGTTTGCAATTTAGCAGTGTCTGGAGCCCTACTTGAAATTCAACTCAATGACAGAGGGAAATGTGTTGCATAATGAGCTTCGTTTCAGACATTTAACCCTGACCTTCAAGCTGGCCTTCACCGTGCCAGCTTGTGAAGGCCAGCTTGGCCTTTTTTTTCTGCTACTTTTAAATACTAGAGGTTTATGGCCCGAACCACTTACCTTGCCCCGCCGATCTGACTTATGATATAGGATAACATTAAATTGAAATGGAAATACTTATACTATGAATCAGAATCAGAATCAGAAGACTTTATTGCCATTACATGAGGACATGTTAGGAATTTGATTTGGTACAGAGGAGTGCAATTTACAACAGGACTAGTGCAAGACAGGACAAGACAGTGCAAACAACATCATAGTGCAAACAAAATCCAAATAAATAAGAGAAGTGCCAAAGTGCCAAAAAGATCAAGTGTTCAGAAGTCAGGTCAGGGGGGGGGGGGACCAGCAGCATTCAGTAGCCGGATGGCCGTGGGGAAAAAGCTGTGTGAGTGTCGTGCCTTCACAGTCTTTAATGACCGCAACCTCCTGCCTGAGGGGAGCGGGGCAAAGAGACCATGCCCTGGGTGTGCGGGGTCAGCCATGATCTTCCTGGCCCTCCCCAAAGCCCTACTTTTAAACAGGGCCTCCAGGGGGGGCAAAGGGCAGCCAATCACCCTCTCCGCCGAGCGTATCACCCGCTGCAGCTTGGCCTTGTCCTTGGCCGCTGCAGCGGGGAACCAGATGATGATGGCGAAGGTGACGATGGACTCGATGATGGCAGTGTAGAAGTTCACCAGCATGCAAATACTAAGTACTAAATAAAAGTACCTCAAAGTTGTACTTAAGTACAATAGTTGAATCGTACCAAAGACTATAAAATGGGACCCAATGCCTCCATGCTTGGCACTCAGCATCAAGGGGTGAATTGGGGGGTAAGTCGCTGCGATGTACTGTATTGGCGTCATGTCCAGGGGGTGTACTGTACTTGACTACTTGTGCATGATGGCCGGGGATGTATACTTCAAGCGGCCTCACGCTACAGAAACAGGAGACAGGCTCATGACCCCATGGCTTGGCAAGGCTACTTACTTACTAACACTCAGTGGTGTAAAAAGTACTCTAATGTTTTACTAAAGTAAAAGCATCAATACTGCAATGTAGAGTAAAAGTAAAAGTCCGGAATTCAAAATGTACTTAAAAGTATTGGCATCAAAATGAACTTAAAGTACCAAAAGTAAAAGTACTCATTGTGCAGAGCTAACAAGTCACATCGCGACGCATTGTGAGCTTGTAGATCGGCTAAGTGTTTAATGTATGTTTTGTAATAATACTGTAATAATAAATCTATAAGGTAACTAGTAACTCAAGTGTTCAAATAATTGTAGTGGAGTAAAAGTACAATATTTGCCTCTGAGGTCTTGTGGAGTAGAAGTAAAAGTATTACTCAAAAGAAATACTCAAGTAAAGTACAAATACCTCACAATTGTACTTAAGTACAGTACTTAAGTAAATGTACTTAGTTACTCTACACCACTGCTAACACTACTTGAGTAAATGTACTGTACACTACTGACCATGAGTCAGGCTTCAGTACGTTGTTCTGTATATTATCATTTTTCTGCGTGGATTAGGAAGAATGTTATTTGAAATCCTTCTCTTCTCTTCTCTCCATCAGTTCTTGTGGTGAAAGCCACCTGGGGCAAAGACGCTGCTGTTTTTTTTTTTAATACTACAGTGATGTCACCGATCCCTCCATACCCACAGTCCATCTGGGGATTCCCAACACTGAAAGAGGTCAGTTGATGCAATGTTTGAGTTTTCATGTCACTGCATATTATGTGGCTTGGGGTAACAGTGTTAAAATTAACGCTGTTACTGTAACGCAATACTATTTTGGGTAACGCAGTAACCTAACACGTTCGTTTTGCAATTAGAGTACTCGGTTAATTAGTTACCTTTTCCAAAATAACGGCGTTACTTCGTTACATTTAAGACCTAACGTGTCGCCACAAAGGAAAAGGAAAATCCATACGCATTTGCGCCGTTTCATTTGTGAGACTGGTGCACAGTCAAATAAGATGGGTTCCTGAGTAAATCCCCATGTGATTATCTTCTCACACTTTGCTCCCAAAACAATTAGCTAAATTTTCTCCAGGTATCAGTGTGATCATGGTTATTGCTGCTGAGAGAGACACTATCATACCATTATGTAAATGGACTGCATTTATAAAGCTTTTTTTTACTTCCAACCACTCAAATGCTCTTTACAAGGTCCTCGTGCAGCCAGAGAGTCAGAGATCTCTGCCTACTGAACCATCTGGGGAAATCTAAATTGAATCGAGGGCCTAGAACAGTTGCGAACCCTACGCCCACTGTTTTGGAAAGCATTCATATCACTGTCCTGAAGGACCGACCTAAAGTCATTTTTCTTTATTATGCTAATTGATTCCACCCACTTTTAGTCTATGTATTGAATTTAGATGTCACCAGGCGTATATCAGTAGACTACAAATTCAGACACACTGCACTGCAGAACATCGTTAAGAACTCTGCCCATAGGCACCGGAGGGGGGGTCAGACTGGTCAGAATGTCACTATTTAGTGATTGATCTAGCGATCTCTGCCGACCGCTAGCCGTTCCCATTGTGTTGGCAATGGCAATCATTGTGTATTGGTCTGTGTGCTGGCTGCTGGAGCTCGCCTCTCACACCTCAATGACCGTTCTGTTTACCTGCTACGTGCAGTTGCTCTCTCTCCGCAAATTGATCAACTAGAACGTTTTCAAATAATTGTAGTGGAGTAAAAGTACAATATTTGCCTCTGAGATGTAGTGGAGTAGAAGTAAAAGTATTGAAAATTGGAAATACTCTAGTAAAGTAAAAGTACTTCAAAACTGTACTTGAGTAAATGTACTTAGTTACTTTACACCACTGTTGTAGTGCAGCTGACAGTAGCCCTTGAGCACCGAAGCAAGCAGCAGTCTCATTATAGACAGCCATGGTGAACAGTGCCCAAATAATGTTAAACACTCATCTGTCTTTCTGAAAATGTTTTTCCACTGCTATGTGGTCTCCTAGATGTCTCTTTCTCAACTATGGTTTCAGATCAAAGCATTTTGTTTAAAAATTAAAATGAAACTTACCTGGAGTTTGTAGAATAGGATAAGTGATCATTTTCCCCTTAACATGCCGCTTGATTTGACGTTAATATTATACATTTATTAGTATTAGTATTAGTATTAGTATTAGTATTATGAGTTTACGGTGACCAGCAACATTGGATATGATGTTGGATGAATCCAACAAAATAACGTTAGTATTGCGACTTTGCAACTTTTGACCACGTACAGTACATGTAGTTCAGCTGTGTGTGTGTGTGTGTGTGTGTGTGTGTGTGTGTGTGTGTGTGTGTGTGTGTGTGTGTGTGTGTGTGTGTGTGTGTGTGTGTGTGTGTGTGTGTGTGTGTGTGTGTGTGTGTGTGTGTGTGTGTGTGTGTGTGTGTCTCTCTTCTCTCTTCACACAATTCCTGCTTGTAATTGGACCGGGGAGACTAATTATTATAACCAGCACGTTGACCAGCACTTGAATAGCGACACAGCAACAGATATGTTGTAGCTGCCAATACAGACACTGGACGCACGCCTGCCGCCCCCAGTTATGGGGGTGGCCATAGCTGAGTGGTTAGTGAGCCCGCCTAGGGAGCCAGAGACCCTGGTTGCCCCAGGTACGATGCCAGGCCAGGCCAGCAAATGTGTCAATGAAATGAAAGTTGTCCCTGAGCAAGACTCTTAACCCCTAATTGCTCACAGGCCCTCATTGGAAACTAGACCGCAAGGACTTTCATGAACGGACCTGTTAAAGGAATTATCCTTATTTATCCTTAGTCTCCAAGCAGGTGGTCGATATGCATCTTCCAGCCAGCACAACAAAACTACTCTTCAATCCATGTGAATTGGGCCCCTGCTGGGAGCTTTCAAGGGATGGAATTGATCATTCTATCCTCCTTGTAAAAGAGGAAAGTAAGAGAAACAAAACCAGCTGTGGAGGCACCAACTCACTCTACAACAACGATTCACAAGCTGTGGCCACTGGTGGACTGTGGTCGCCCACATAATTGGCAAATAGATAATTATCGTATAATTAATATTACAACATTTGTGTAAAACAATGTGATTGTTGTGGTATGTTTTTCTTTAAAACCTTGAAAAATGTATAACTTAAAATAAAGAACATCACATTGAAATAGAGCAACAATAAAAAAGAAGTTACAAACAGAGCACCAAAACAGTACATAGAAATCAACAATACATACATTAGATTACACAATATTACAAACCAAAATGTTTGCGAAACAAATGAGTTTTTAGCAGCTTTTTAAAGGCATCGACTGACTTTTCAGGACAGTGATAAGTCATTCCAGAGAGTATGTTATACCACTTCTAAAGCTTGGTCACCTTTTGTTTTCAGCCTGGTTGTAGGGACAGTGAGAAGGCCTTTGCCTGAAGACCTACTGTAAGTAATCTCATATTAACCTTGGGGTGCAGTAGTTCAGTTAAGTAATTTGGGGCCATCCCATGAAAAGCTTTATAGGTGATTAAATTACATTAAAAAAACAATTCTACTGTCAATTGGTAGCCAATGTAATGCAGCAAACACAGGTATGATATGTGACCTTCTATAAGTATTGGTTAACAGTCTAGCCTCCGCATTCTGCACCAGCTGGAGGCGTTGTATAGACTAATCCACAGACGCGTTGCCTGTAGCTGCCTGTAGCCGGCCATTGCTTCGGTGTCGCGTCCGCGGAGCGTTGACACCGCAGGAGTGACTCAGGTTGGTAAACAATAGTCCAAACGGGAGGAAATAAAAGCATGGATATGTTTTTTCAGGTCTTATGGTGTTAGAAAAGACTTGATTTTGGCAATGTTTCTTGATTGAAAGAAACACGTTTGGACTACTTTTTTTCACATGTGGTTCAAAGTTCATTTGCTGATCAAATAGAACTCCAAAGTTATTTGAAACCCTACTGAAATTTGCAGTTGACACTGCTGTATTTCAACATGGTCAGATCCTATGATAACGACTTCAGTCTTGTCGAGGTTTAACTGGAGAATTTTTTGTGACATCCAGTCCTTGATGGAAGATAAAATAGACTGCTTGTAGGAGCCAAATGAGGATTGTATTTGTGCACTGGATTGGATTATTGATGGGGGCACCTCATTGGCACCTTGATGGTGGGAGTGCCTTTGTGGGTGGCCTCAGCGGCTATAAATGGTGGCTCTCACCTGCTCACCTTTATTGGTTGGTTTGCCCATGGAGGCAGGGTGAGCTGGGAGAGCTATATTTTGTTGACCGCATTTGTATTATTGGTTATTGCTCACTGTTTAATTTATTTGAATTCTTGGCACATATTTATTACATTATTTATTTATTGTAAATTGTAATAATTGGTGCACTGAACTTGAAAGTAATTTTTAATGCGTGTCAGACAGTTTAAATCTCCCAGGCTTAGCCTGCCGGGACTGTTATCAGCCCCAACACAGCTTATGGTCTGAAAATGTAAAAGCAAAATACAGCTGGGTGTCATCCGCACGACAGTGATAAGACGCTTGATTAAAACGACTAATTAAAACACAGAGATGAAGCATATAAAGGGAAAATAGAACAGGGCCAAGAATTTAATCTTGGGGCATGCCACATTTCAAATGAGCAGAGGTGGAGACATGGTCATCGATGGCCACAGCAACACTCCTATTTGACAGGTAGGAGGCCAACCACTGTAGCGCAGTCCCACATAGACCCACCCATTGCTCAAGCCTACTGATCCGAATGGAGTGATCTATAGTGACGAAGGCTGCACTTAGGTCCAGGAGCAACCGGACTGAACACTCCCCAGAGTCTGCACACATCAAGATGTCATTTGAGACCCTGAGGAGTGCTATTTCAGTACTGTGCGTTGGGAACCACTCACTCTAGAAGTACAGTGCTTGCCTCAGCAGGACATTGGTTAGCCTACATCCCCCTGGTTTCAAACTGGTTTCCTCCATTCCTCCATTTCCCCCATATCCCATCCTAATCCTTTGTACACCTCTCTTCCACCTTCCTCCATTTGAACGCCTCTAACTACATTGCCTTTTCAAAACTTTCCTCATTTTCTAATCCAGATGATCCTTCCCTCCCTTCAGAAGTCAATTTCACGCATGGACGACCGGATAGCCGAGTGGTTAGGTTCTCAACCTGTGGGTCGGTCCCCACATGATTTTGGGGGGGTCTCCAGATGACAGTAAAGTGACAATTTAAGGACTTTACAGACCTTTTTAATACCTAAAAAAAGAAATGAAATGAAAAAAGGCCATTACTGCAACAAACTATGCTATAACAACTGGGCAAACATTTGCCAAATTGTTGAATGATAATAGCTGATCTACAAGCTCACCACGCCTCGCAATGCCAGCCGTTGTGAGCTTGGAGATCGGCTATTTTCCACAACATTTATCTGTGGAACCGAGTCAAACTAAATGTAATGCTTCAACTTACAATCCCAAGTGCTTGTCAGGGTAGGGGGTCCCCAGTTCAAAGATGATTATTTTGGGGGGGTCGCGGCCTGAAAAGGTTGAGAACCCCTGGGTTAGGGTACGTACCACATGGGCTCTAATGCCTGACAGCGAGTCCCCCGTTAACATTTCCAGCCAGCTCTCCCCCCCCCCCCCCCCCCCCCCGTCAATTTCACGGTGATGCCTAGGCATACCCCCAGTCAGAGTACTGTCCACAGTGAAACAGCTGCTCTGACTGTATGGGGTAAAGGAGGTATAGACAGATTGAAAGTCAACCTTGAGTTGAATTTTAAGAGAAGGAAGCCAGAAAAGTCCACGCTCTCCCCTATTCTCTACCTCTCTCCCAATATCTTTCTGTATTTCTGTCCTCTGAATCACCAGCTTGGACTATCGGGGTGGAGGAGGTATGGCGAGATTGACACTTTCAAATTTAAAAGTCACCTTGCGTTGAATTGTAAGTGTTGGAAGCCAGAGACTCAGCGCTATCCCCTATTCTCTGCCTCTCTCCGTATCTTTCTGTATTTCTGTCCTCTCTTTCACCGGTCTCTACTTACCTGAAGCACAGGCTTGTGCTGACAGCAGGCTATTATAGGTTTAGTGTATGTGTTGATGATGCAGGAAGCTACAGTAGGAAGCAGATCAGCGCTCGAGGCGTCTGCACCCTGGCCAGTAGTAAACATAGCCCTTCATTCATTCAAGGACAGAGGGACTTCAGTATGTAGGCGCTTGCTTGCCTATGTGAGATAGCCTCACTTTATCTACAAGAGGACATTGTTGTTGTTTGTCTTGTAAAGATTGTATGTCATACATTGTCAAGTTTGTTTCCAGAAATGACAGATGACTGACAGAGGACAGTTAAGCTAGTGCGGGACTAGCCTCGATCTCCAGGCTTTTATTTTTTATTTTTGCTCAAAAATAAGAGCCTGGACCAGCTTGTTGACGTTCCTGGAATAGGAAGTGTTTCATTTCCCCAACCAACCAGAGTGCAGTGGGCGTCGCTCCAAATGTTGTGACGTCAGGGCTCTCATTGCTGCACATTGGGGAGGAGGAGGGGCATGGGGCGGGGGCTGACGGACAGATCGGTGAACCAATGGGATCTCACAGATTTTTTCTCCGGAGATTTTGAACCCGCCCCTCTAGACCAGATATCAGACACGCTAGGGCAGTCTAGTGCGGGACTGGTTAGGGGTTATGGGGTTAGGAGCAGGGATTCCGTTAGCGGGTATTTACCGGCCATTGACCGGTAAGATGTTTAATTGGCCGGTAATTATAAACACCACCGGCCACTGTGGCCGGTTGGGAAAATGCTGTTATTAGACTATTTTATCATTTAAGCCTATTATTAATATTGTTTGGATAAAGTAGTTGGCTACAACCATTAAAATCATAATAATTTAAGTTTTTATCATGATCTGACTGTGTGGTTTAATTCCCGACAGCCTGCTCTGCTGCTGCTGCTGTGCGCTGCAGTTGTAGATTAGCCTATTCGTTGTACGATGGTGTCGCGCGTTGAAAATATCAGAGCTACAAGCTCACAGCATGTCTCAACACGCCGCGTTGTGAGCTTGTATTGTCTGCTATTTTTGATACGCCACAACACAGCTGAAAGACACAGCTGTGTCTCCTCCTAATCAGCGCTGGTGTTGGTTCGCTCGAGTGTTGATAAACAGAACCGGGATTTTTAAGGTGATAGAATCTGAACCAAGCCGGACCCAATTATTGAAAAAAGGGACCCGGACACATGTGGGTCGTGGTTATTATGCAAGCACAGTGACTGTATGTCTGCAATGGATACAGTGGTGAAAGTTGGTGAAAGCTGATGACACTGAGGCAACTATAGAGGCAAGTAATCAACCTTGCACAAGGCCACATATGTCATGACATATATAATTAACGTAAACAAAACAAAATCTACTTTTGCATATCAAGGTTGAATGAGAATCGATGTAAAGCCCAAAATATATATGAATTTGTTTATACTGTGCGACGGTGGTGCGCAGGGAAAGGCTCTGGCACAGGGTAACCGGAGGACTCGCCCCAAAACACCCTCGCCCCCATTTTTCAGGTGGACCAGCGGTTCTCGTATTCTTTTATTTGTTTTACTGAGGATAAGGGTAGAAATAGGTTTAGGATTAGGTATAGTACTGAGGTTAAGATTAGGAATAAGGATAGGTTTAGGCATAGTTTACTGATATTTTTAGTTCATGCCCATTACCTGACTGCCAGGGTTGTAACTTCACACACTTTTAGAGCCCTTTTCTCAGCTTCTAGATTTCAGGTTTAAATAATTGAAACTTCTTCAAATATTTTCAGATTTCAATTTATATGACATAATTCTAAAGCTTAGATTCTGCGCTTGCATAATCTGTAAAAAAAAAAGCTGGGCCTACATGAGGAGCAAAGCGCTTGACTTTGGTCACATACTGTACAAGTATATGTACAGTACTATGGAGCAGTGGTTCTCAAACCTTTTTGTCTCAGGTCACCCCTGTAAATAACTATTTCATCCATGGCACCCCTGAATTACATTGTTACTTACTTACTTATAGGACCCTCCATTTATGTCATATTACGGTACTTAAAAATGTAAATATTTCTGCCTACGATTTTTTTGGTCGGACCTTTTAGACAAAAGTATTATAAATGTAACTGTGTTGTTTTACATTCTTTTGCCTAATAAAAAATTCAATCAATCAATCAAGATACAGTATGTTATGAGGAAAACTTGAGAGAATATCAATTTCCATTAGGGCAGGTTGAAAATAATTCTAATAGAGAATAACAACGAGCACTCTCAGTCTGTATATGGTGCAGTTTTGCGGGTGCACGGCTCACAAAGATTCACAGTAAATTCTTCACATTTTCTAGCTCATTTTTTTAGCTCTAGCTTTATAGCCAGCACTCCGAAGTCCTTCTGGTACTTTTAATTCATATGCATGGACAACACAGCACACACAGACGCGTTTCGGCGTCAAGCCTTCCTCAGCGTGTTACACGCTGAGGAAGGCTTGAGGAAGGCTTGACGCCGAAACGCGTCTGTGTGGGCTGTGTTGTCCGTGCATATGAATTAAAAGTACAGTGTACCAGAAGGACTTCGGTGTGCTGGCTATTGAAAATAATTTTATACTTGAGGTTTAACCACTGGGTGGAACATTCGGATTGCGTTGCGATGCATTGTGAGCTTGTAGATCGGCTATTTTTGACAAAGAGATTTGGTGTAGGTCCAAAAGTGATATGGATCAATTCCAACTATTATCAAAACATTCTGAGGCACCCCTGGACTGGTGACACGGCACCCGCTTTGAGAAACCCTGCAATAGACCACCGAAGTCTGACGTAATTTACACATCCTACCTGGGGCACGTTTTTTTTCAACCCATTCTGAATTCCCATAGACGTGTTTAATATTGCGTCAAATAAGAACTGTGTTCCAAAAATAAACAAATGATCCCGGCGGTTTGACTCTTATGGATACGAAGCATCAACTGCCGGTGAGAAAACGCTCATGTTACTTCCACCAAATTAGTTTCATTTCCGCCAGAAACAGACTGTATCAAATACGAGTGACTGACTATTATAAACGATACAGAGCCACCTCCCTGAAAATATCGCCGGGATAGTTTGTTTATTTTTGGACCCCAATTCTTATATGAGACGATTCTAAGATATTTATTTATTTGTATCGTGAAAATGTTTGCAAATCTTTGAATATATATATGTTTTAAAGCATTGAAGCACATTTTTAACTCAAATCTTTGCTTCTGGGGATTCTACAAATTTCTTCTAAATCTAAACAGTTTTTTTTTTTTTTAAACAAGATTATGTTGCTATAATATCAGTGGTTCTCAAACTTTTTTCATCACACACACACACACACACACACACACACACACACACACACACACACACACACACACACACACACACACACACACACACACACACACACACTTCTAGATATTGTGTTCCAGGGACCCCCAGAAGCTAAAATTTGAGTTAAGAATGTATATTCAAAGATTTAGCCAAAGAAATCTAAAAATACACCGATGCTTTCCCCGGTATTAATGGGTTAATCTACTCGCCCAAATAGCAGCCCAGAGGCTTTGAGATGAGCCTCTCATCATCTGCCCATATTGCCAGCCATAGCTGATTGACTAGAGAGGCCACCTGGGATACAGACCCCGGTCTATGGGTCCAAGTATCGGTGAGCAACACGCTTAACCCCCAACTTCTTCCTGGGCAATTAATTCATCTCACTTACCCCAATAGTTAGGATGTGTTAAATGCAGAGGATAGGTTTCACGCATGTGCAAATACTGTGGCAAATACTGTGGCAAAACATACCCCAAAGCAGTGGGGACCATAATAATAACAATAATAATAACATTATTATTATTATTATTGTTATTATTTTTTATCTTATCCATTGTGAATGTCTCTGGTTGACACTCTCCCCTGTCATTTTGTACTGCACGATTTGTTATTCTCAATCTGACTCTATTTTGATGATGGTGCAGGGTGCAAATGCATTAACAATCAAAATCTACAAAGCAACTAGTAACTAAAGTTTTCAAATACTTGTAGTGTAAAAGTAAAAGTACAATATTTTCCTCTGAGATGTAGTGGAGTATAAGTAAAAGTATTGGAAATTGGAAATACTCAGGTAAATTACAAATACCTAAAAATTACACTTAAGTACAGTATTTGAGTACATGTACTTAGCTACTTTACACCACTGTTAACGTGTGACTTTTAGTTTGTAGACAGTTGTTTGCTTCTTTCTGTACATTGTGTTCATAGTATCTCAGTCTGCCTCTCCACTAGCTGTCTCTCTCTCTCTCTCTCTGAAAGGGAGACAGACAGTGTTTAGTTAGACTGTCTGTTGTTGCTGTGGTGTCGACGCATGCAGCTTAGCCAGGGCCGGATTAACCGTTTGTGGTGCCCTGTGCTACGACCCGTTTCGGTGCCCCCCGGGACCACTTTGTCAGCGCGGAAAAAATGGAGCTTCACCTACACATTTCAGCGCTGCTTCAGCAACAGCTGCTTCTAAATTTCGCTGCTTTTCCCGCGATAGTTCTGTCTTCATGTACTTTCTCCACACCGTTTCCCCCCCTCCCCCCCAACATGAACCATGATGAACGAGTAATATACGCATTTTATTTACTGTAGCAGGGTCATCTTGCACAAATACATTCATTACCTACATTACCATTTGCGCATGCTGCATCACTGCGTGCGTAATGGTTTCTCAATAATCAATTGTGTTTGAACACATTTTCTAATCAAAGGGCACTGCACAAAAATGGGCATTTCAGATTAATCCTTCATAACATGGCTCAGCTAACCTGTTAGGGCAATAAATTATAGACCACTACTCACTCACAGGTGGTTATACTGTATAGTTAGGCAGTGGATGCCGTCCGTGCGTCTAGTTGGGACAGCCGTGGGAAAGTTGATGAGTTGTGAGAATCTTGTCGTCTCCTCATAGAGCTATTCAGTTCAAAGTGGTAACATTTTAACGTGTCCACCTCATAGAGTTAAAAATAGGTTCACCTTTATGATTAACGTGTTTCATCTGGATGCCACAGTTGCAGTAGCCTAAGCTGTTGTGAAGACTATTTACGCATCTGTGTTGGATGTTTCATCTTCAAATTGCATTGTTGTTAAACTATAGTAGGGCAACTTGCTAACTTTACTCACAAGTGCCCTTGTAATAGCCTAGTGTCTGTGACATATTCTAACTCGTAATGATTCAACTTATGTGTGACTGTTAAATACACAACTTTATCTAATATAACCGGACCGCGGTCTCTGTCTGACTGTCGTGCAGACCACAGTTATAATATATTGCAACAACTACGCAGCAGCAACAACTCTCTTCTTCCGGTCATACTGTACCTTCACAATAAAGTGTCTCCCATTTACCTCCCAATGCAGCATATTTTACACTGGTTAGTATTAACAGGAAATAGGTGTAACTTAACAGCGTGTGACACACTCTTTCTCTCTCGCTCTCTCTCGCTCTCTCTCCTAGAAACACACACACACACACACTGTTAAGAGAGAGAGAAAGAAAGAGTGCGCGCGTGCGAGAGAGAAAGAGAGAGAGAGCTTGCAAAGCAGAGGATTTGAAATGTGCCTGATTTGCGGTGATAATTAATGAACTACCGTGTCATTGTCAACCGGTCAGGATGTCTGGAGAGATTCTTTTTTTCCGGTCTTTGTCATAAAAATGGTAAAAAACGGCAATTATCGGACTAACGCAACCTCTGGCGTGTGTATGTTGGTAATGCTGTATCCCAACGTATTTGAAAACAAGGACGAATGACATACAATAGATGTCATTGTGACTGGAGAGCTAGGACGTGGCTTCTGTGTTCATGATCTGAGAAGGATCCTGGAGGAAAGACACAGAAGTAGTGCTTTCAAAGTTAGCGCGTTATTGACACATTAACGCATGAGTGAATTAACCGCGTTTATATTCTTCTCGCATTAATCGGCTATTTAAAAGAAAACAGGTTTTTTGGTCACACAATGGATCATTCATATGCATCCAGCCAGCTGTGAATGAGCTGCACGCAAAGTTGTGTGTCCTCTCTCTCTGTCTCTCTTAGTCCAGTTCTATATGTCCAAAAAAGAAGGTTCGTTCAAATTTTTGAGGGATTAGGAAAACTATACATTTTTGGAAACTTCAGAGTATAACAAATCAGAAAATCCATGATTCCATTTGCGCAGAAGCCAATATGGTGGCCATCTTGGATTTTGCAAAATGGCGACGTTTGAATATTCGTTTTTCAATATCTCGACTTCTAGATTACATAGGATCTGGATTCTAGTGGCTAAATCTACATTTTTAGGGGCAGTAAATCCAATGGTGCTAATTAAAAATATTTACAAATGATCAATGGCACAGATTTGGGTCATAATCCTTGATTTTGGGGGGGGAAATGAAAACTGTAATATTCGTTTTTCCACTATTTTGACTTCTAGATTACATAGGATCATGATTCAAGTGGTTAAATCTACATTTTTCAGGAAATCCAATGGTGCTAATTAAAATCAGTGATCAATAGCACATATTTACATAACAATCTAGAATTGTAATATACTAGAGGGTCGGGGCGCTGCGCGCCCCTCCCCCCTAGCCGCTGCGCGGTGCTTTGTGTTTGTTGGTCTCTATAATATATAAAGCCATAATAGGAGATGTTCCCAATGGAGCTATAACCAAATATGGAGTGTGTTGTCTGACCTCACTTGGGTCTCGTTGGGCGGTTATATAAAGCCATAATAGGAGATGTTCCCAATGGAGCTATGCCCAAATATGGAGTGTGTTGTCTGACCTCACTTGGGTCTCGTTGGGCGGTGGTCGGCGATGACGCTAAGGAACAACATGGCCGACTGTAATGTTGTGAGTTTGTGTTGGCCGCAATTAATTATGCTGCGAGGGGGCAGATGTGTGCTGAGCAGTATGAAGTGGCCTACAGACTGCGCGTAGTAATTCTGCACGTTGTGGCGTGTCTTGTTAGTGACATTGATATGTTGTTTTTGTGTTTAGTCCCACACAGTGGCAGGTTTTTTCTTGAAATTCTTTTAGTTTGATTGATTTTACTGTATAACTAAAATTAAACGAAAGTAGCACCTTTCATAACATGAATGCAGCTCAAATCTCTAAAATAATTAAACTGTTTAAGGTGGGTTTTTTTTAAAGTTTTATTGCAATTACTGTAAAGTTTATTTTACCTTCCTTATAAATTATAATGGCCCTCTATAACTGAAATGAAACGAAAATAGCACCTTTCATGACAAGAATGCAGCTATACATTATAATGGCTCTCTATAACTAAAATGAGAGACTCAGAGGCAAATATTGTTTTTCTCCACTACAATTATTTGAAAACCTTAGGTGCTAGTTACTTTGTAGATTTTGATTTCTGTTACAAAACAAACAGTAACCACTTCAGCCCATATCGCTATTTGAAAATAGCAGATCTACAAGCTCTCAATGCTCACGAATCACATTTGAGGCATTGTGAGCTTCAGTGGCGTAGCCAGATTTTTTTCGGTTATTACGGGGCCAGGCTTCCAGCATGGACCCGTATTGTTATTGGCATTATTCCATTTCTTCTTCTTCTGCCGTTTTTGCCAGTTCTGGCTGAACCGTGCATACGCTTTTTATGAAACTCGGCCATATGATAGATGGTCATGAAAAACGATCAAAAAATAAATCTCACAATCTTTCGTCAAAAGGTGGCGCTATAGCACTCAGTTGAAAATGCCAACTTTGAACAGGTACAACTCATGCCCTGTTTTACCTACAGCCATAAAACTGCAATACACACATGCGTCTCCTCATGATGAACAACTTTCACACTCTGACTTTTGACCTCTGACCTTTAGATCTCCCACCATTTCGAATTATATGAAAAACAGTTAAAACCTATCTCCTCCTGGGATTTTTGAGTAATCTGCACGAAACTTTTTACACATGAACTTTGGACCTATGCCAAAAAACGTTTGCAAAATATTTTCCATAAGTGAAAAAATGAAGCTTTAATGAGCCAATGAATATTGCAGTTTTATGACAATTATTCATCTGCCCCTAACACATACATGCATCTTTGAAACTTTGCAGAAATGTAAAGGGCCATTCCAAATATCACTGAAACCAATCTTACTCCAATTGGTCAAACGGGGACGCTATAGCATTTTTTTTTAAATTGAAACTTTAAACAGGCAAAAGTCATGCCTCGTTTGGCCGACAGCCATTAGACCTGCTTACACATGTGCCTTGACTAATGAGGAACACATCTATCACGTTGACCTGTAAGCACCGCCCTTAGATTGTCCGCAATCTTGAGCAGTTTGAAAAACACTTAAACCCAGGATTTTTCAGATATTTGCGTGAAACTGTATCATCAGTGTGATCTCTTTTTTCAGAGGTTTGTCTGTTGGTTTAATAGCTTCCCGCTTAAGTGTATGTCTCACAACCTCGAGGTCACAGGTTCAAGCCTCACTTGGTGCAGACTTCATCTAAGTTGCATTTCACACAACATGACTATCAATGAATACATCTGCAATTGTTAAAGATAACATGAAATACTCAATTGAGTGTTTTTTACATAATTCATTGTGAAAATAGCTGATCTACAATCTCACAACTTTTCAGATAGCAATGAGAGTATGTTTTTTCAATGTATAACATACTTCATTGTGAAAATAGCCGATGTACAATCTGACAACTTTTAATAGTTTGTGAGCTTGTAGATCGGCTACTTTCACTAGTTTTGGTTCTGAGGAGATGTACAATTTCTTCATTGGTAAATAAACTCAGTCTGGACAGCAGCAGCTGAGCGGTGAGACGAGAGCTGAACGTCCGCGAAATAACAGGAAATACGGCAACATGATTTTTTCTGTAACTTGTTAATTTGTGTATGTAAAATATAGATTCCCTGTCGAATCTCCTAATTACACCAACATTATTCTTGTGAAGTAGGTAGTTTGTGCTTTTTTATTAAGATGTATTAAGTTCGCTTTGGGCATTTCTAGCATGGGGAAACACCGAGTGGTACTCCCCGTTACAGAGTGCCCTATGACGGGCTCATGGAGAGCAGCGTGTGGGGTAGCGACCAGACGGCCCGTTCAGTTATTTAGCAGCTTGTTTATAAACATTCTGCTGATTTGTTTTCCATAAATAGGTTATGTAGTAACTAAATATAGACTTATTTCTCATCTACAGCTGCTATTTTTCATTTTTGACTTCATAATGCGCATCTGTTCGCACAGCCCGTTTTTGTCTCGCCTCGAAAAAAGCTCACTTGAGGAGACTTGAGTGACAGCTCCTTGGACACAGCCAGTTTGATCAAAAAACGCCAAGTCAAATGGAATATAGGCGTTTTTTTTTATAAAGGCATCCTTTTGGTGTGAACGCAGCAGAAATAATGCTGACCTTTCAGCCATGTGTGTGTGTGTGTGTGTGTGTGTGTGTGTGTGTGTGTGTGTGTGTGTGTGTGTGTGTGTGTGTGTGTGTGTGTGTGTGTGTGTGTGTGTGTGTGTGTGTGTGTGTGTGTGTGTGTGTGTGTGTGTGTGTGTGTGTGTGTGTGTGTGTGTGTGTGTGTGTGTGTGTGTGGAAAGGGGTGGGGCTAGGCCTTAGCTGTGAGACTCTGGAGAGCTCTGGTTCTCTCAGTGTCTGCAACTCAAATGGCCATTCTATGTGTGTGGAATGTCTGACGTTGAATTGTGGGCGGGCACTCGGCAAAATGTTTTATAGGTGGGCGGAGCTAACAGCCAAATTCCTAGCATAACTCGAAGGAGGAGATGTAAGACTGGAGACTACTCTCCAGTCAAAAACAACGTGTCCATTATTAAGCCATTAAAAAAAAATCTGCTTTGCAACAACACATAAATTAGTTTTTTTCCAGCACCACTATCTGTGTGAATGAGGATACCGTGAATGTGAAGAGAGAATGTTTTCTAAACGTTGTAATTTGTCAAAATAGATAACCTGTCAAACAAGACAAACTACTGTATTTAGAAGTGAACATAATTGCGCAGATTGCTGTGTATTGGTTGTGACCTGGTTGACAATATGTCCATAATGAATAGGCCCAAACAACTGTGTAGGAAAACTTCTAACAGCGATCTCCTGTTTGCTCGAAATAGATTTAATTTGACAATTATAGATTTCAGGTTCCGGCCAAAAAGTCTGCTGTGCACACTGTGTGTCGTCTCTGTTGGGTGGAAACCTCATATGTCCAAAACTGTTACTTTTAAGGATTCAAATAAAAAAATTGCAAAAGTAGCAGATCTACAAGCTTGAAACAAGTCGATTTGCGCTGCGTTCCGAGCTTGCAGATCTACTACTTTTGAGTGACAATGTAGTATGATCAAGTAGGGCGAAAAAACACGAAAAGGGAGATAAGAGATTTCTGCCTGAGAGCAACGATATACAGTATAACACTTAATTATTTTTTTGTCCAGCACCACTATCTGTGTGACTGAAGATACCATGAATGTGATAAGGTTTTGTAAACGTTGTAATTTGTCAAAATAGATAACCTGTCAAACTACAGCAGACAAACTACTGTATTGTGCAGATGTCTGCGTATTGGTTGTGACCTGGTCGACAATATGTCCATAATGAATAGGTCCAAACAACCGCGTAGGAAAACTTCAAACAACGATCTCCAGTTTGTTCGAAATTGTTTTCATTTGGCTATTAAAGAGTTATGCATTTCAGGTTCCGGCCAAAAGGACAAGGGAGAGCTAGCAGACCACGGCAAGGCTGTGTGCAAGATTTGTATGAAGAAGGTTACAGCTAGAGAAATTCTGCAAATGTACCTACTCATCTCAGAACCAATCGTACGCTAAACGCTGGGAGGATGTCCAGTTCAAAGGCAAGCAGAGCCAATTCGCCTCCGAGATGGATAATGGGCTGGCCTCCTGTGGTGGTGCAGGCTCTGGTGGTCTGGTGTTGGTGTCGTCTGTCTCGAACCGGGCAAAGAAGGTGTTCAGCTCATTTGGGAGGGAGGCAGAGGGGGGCTCCGTGCTTCTGGGTCGCCCTCTGAAGTCCGTTATTTCCCGGAGCCCTTGCCACACGCTCCTCGCATCCCCATTCTTGAACTGGTCTTCCAGCTTAGCACTAATACTCCCGTTTAGCTTTCCTGATGGCTTTCTGGAGGTCAGCGCGGGTGGAACCCAGATTCTCGGATCTAAAGGCAGCATCCCGTGCATGCAACGCAGCACAGACGTCGCTGTTGATCCGAGGCTTCTGGTTTGGATAGGTCCTTATTGTCTTTTGTGGCACAACGTCATCTATGCACTTACTGATAAATCCAACGACTGAGTCTGAGTACTCATTGATATTATTCTCAGAGGCGTGTCGAGACATCTCCCAGTCTGTGTGTTGGAAACAGTCCTGCAGCATAGAATCAGCCTGCTCAGACCAGATTCGGACCTCTCTTGCGCTGGCTGGTTCCCGTTTGAGTTCTTGTACCTTAACTTCTCTATGTGGCGATCTTGTTGCCCAAGGGGGAAGTTCAGTAGAAGGGATACAGCACATTTGAAAATAGACGTGGACAAACTATTCGATTTGACACTTTATTGCAAATATTTGTGCATGACTTGGATAACAGAAAGGGGTTGAAGGATTTCAGAAAACATATCATATTGGCACATTTCCGTTGGGAAACATGACCCACTGTCCGCAGAGGTTGCTGTCCCTATTATCCCTCAACCTTTGGTAACGGAACACCGTGGGACTAGAACACAATGGATAGTGATGGTCTTGGGGACTACGGATGGAAATTTGCCTCTTGCTAAATCCATCATGTTTACATGAGATCATGCTCAGTTGATTGAATTCACGTTCATGTACTGAATGTTTATTAATATGCATTGCCCCGTCTAAATAAAAAAATAAAGTAAAGTAAAGTACATTTTCCCAAACTGTCTGCAACCACACCACATAATTCCAAAGCAATGTTTTATTTAATATAATTATAATTAGGTCTTCTGGCGGCTAAACAAAATGATAGCCGATACTTCTGAAATTGAAAAAGTTTAATTGTTGTTCAATGTATTGTTGTTTATACTAAGAATGAGTCTTGAGGGGGAGGGTGATATATGTGTCTGTTTTTGTTAGCACTTCTGTGTTCAACACCCTGAATCAGGATGACATAACCACATTTACACTGGTCGACTGAAGTTATAGATACAAAAAGTGTTCCTAAAGAAAGATGTTGCCATGGTTCTTCCTTCAAAGCAGGGCCCCTGGTAGCCACTGGTCAATACGCTCTGAATGAAAGATAAACAACTAAAGATGTTTGTGTGTGGTCAGTTGTAATGGGCCTGCCTGCCTGCCTGCCTGCCTGCCTGCCTGCCTGCCTGCGTGCGTGCCTGCCTGCCTGCCTGCGTTCGTGCGTGCCTGCGCGTGCTGTCTGGGCATTTGGAAGCAAAAGAAAACCGCTTTTGTGGCCTCTAAAACACAAAGTACCCCGCTGGGAAGAGGAGTGCTCCTAGAACATCTTTACCATAGAAATGCATTGCAGAAAGGTGTTGGCAGAAACATTATTTTTGCGGACATATAGCCCCTTATCGAACATACTTGCCGTCTCTGGCATTCACAAGGTGTTTTCTTTTTCTTTGTATTGGAACACTCTGAAGTGTAATACTTTTCTTAAGATCCCTAAGAGGTTCACACACCAGTGGGCACAGAGCGGGCTTTGAAATCACACATCAGAAGCCTTTAAAAGCCTGCTAAATCCTCCCTATCTCTGTCTGTAACACACACAGTTCAATTTGCTGGGAGGGATGGGGATAAAATCCATGCCTTTGCCTCTGATTCCCCCACCCCACCCACCTCTGCTCATTAAGTTTCATGGGGATTTGTTTCATCCCCTGCTTCTAGTCAGATTGATTTAATTACATGCATTTCCTTGTGGAAATGTAGACTGTCTGATATGTTTAATATTTATCTTTTTCCTTTTAAGTCATACTGTGTAACTTTTTCCAACTAGAGGACTGGATTTTCAAATCCAGTCCTATTTTGCGCTGATCAGAGCAATGGTCACCGAGTTATGGCCATCTGAAATGTTTGGTACTGCTGTAGTGCCCCATATGTGTGCAATTTAGTGTGTATTTTTGTGTGTGTGTGTGGCAGATCCCTGAACAGCATTTGTGCCATGTTTGGTGAGGATTGGAGCAACGGTGTGCCTGTGGCCCCTGAGGAACCCTAACATGGCCCCTGGGGGCCACACGTGGCCCCTGGTGTGACTGTTGTCATGGCCCCTGAACAGTGTTTGTGCCAAGTTTTTTGAGGGAGGACCGACGCACCAGAAATGTACCGGACATGCATTTATTTGTGGTATACATCCCTGTAGAATGCACTCCCCAACACTATCATTGAAGGCCCCACCCTCCTATATCCTTCAAAACTGCTCACAATATCCATCTCTTCAATATTGCTTTCCCCTAGGCCACTTCAAGGATAGAAACTGATTTGGAGCCCTCATTGACGACAACAACAACAACAACAACAACAACATCTGGTGTATTGGCAGAGAGATGTGCCAAGATTTCAGGATTATCAGTAGGCTACAGAGATGAAAGGTTTGACACATTGATGTTTGTACACTGAAGGAAAATGTTTTTGGCTACTTTATGTCCTTTGCTGTTGTTGTTGTTGTTGTTGTGGTTAATGGTTGTAAACTACATATTGCAATGTTGGCAGCATTACGACATGTCTGATCTGGATGAGCACAGCGCAAACTACACTCTGCTGTCACAGCACTGTGTTGGAGGCTCCTCCAGATCACACATTAGATTCCCAGCAGGAAGCCATCATCACCTTCCACAAGCACTGGAACCTCAACCCCAACACTGGCTGTATGCAGGGGTGTCATTTGGAGTTCCAGGAGATGGCAATAGCCAAACTCTAGCATTCACAAACCTCAAATTCAGTTATTTTCTCCACCACAGGAATCCCCCACAACCCCCCAGATTAATCTGTTTTTAGATTAGTTTTCTTGTCTGGAACCATACATTAATTAACTGCCTGGCATCTACATTTTGGGCTTGACTTTATACTGTAGGCAAAACATAAAAAAAATATATTAGTTTTTTAATCTTCTGAAATTGTTCATATAGCAGAACTACAAGTTCACAACACGTCGTATTGCTGTTACAAAAGAGTGTATGAGGTGTGTCTGAAGGTGAAACGTTCCAAACGGCTGCAGCTCTCATATGATTCCTAAATCAAATCAAATCAAATCAAGCTTTATTTATATTGCAAATTCAAGAACATCAATGCAAAAACAACAGGATGAAGTTCCTCTGTCCTCTGTCCCGCGTTAGGCTGGTAATCGACAGGAAAAATACAATTAGCTACTATCGTCTGGTAGAAAAAAGGGGGGGGGGGGAATGAAAACCCGTGGCAATCTATCTTATTATCTCTGCAAATCAGACACATTTCAAATCGTCTGTTCCTTGGCCTTCTGCATCTTCAACAACTTACCCGAAACAATCCATTGGCTACGTCATCATTCATCAACATCAACAGTTCTAAGTGTTAAGTAGATTAATACTAGATTAATAAAGTTCAGCAAACATGAATGGATATCGAAGCAGCCCACATTAGACACATTTTGTTCTTTACTTTAGTAAAGTTTGCCAGATCTGGCATTCCTGACTTTCAGTGGCAGCACTCTCATTCTCCAAATCAGACCCTTTTCATGGTTGTATGTTTGTTCCGTCACATTCTAATTAACCACTTGAATCCCTCTCATAGTAGTTGACCGGAGTCCCGCAAGGGTCTGTACTAGACCCCCTCCTATTCACCCTCTACACTAGGGGTCTTCAACAGGGGGTCCGGGGAACCCTCAGGGGTCCTCAGAGCTACTACAGGGGGGCCGCCAAATCTCTGCGTGATAGGATAAAAACATTAACTACTTGAACCCTAGAATCCCTATTCTTAGGGGAATATTAGCTGGAAATAGCCGATGTACAAGATCACACACGAGAGGTTTGGTGTAGATGGGAAAAGGACCAGACCAAGTACAGAGCCAAAGGCGAACTTTATTATAAAAGATCTACTCGTTCACAATCCGCTGCAATGCATTTGCAGATAGTACCCGTAGATAGTACTTGTTCCAGAGACCATTATCACCAGTCCTCCACGACCTACACTGGCTTCCGGTCAAACAAAGAATCCACTTCAAAATACTACTCATCACCGATGAGGCACTGAACAACCTGGCTCCGCCCCTACCTCTTTGACCTACTCCAGTCATGTCCCCCCCCACCATTTTTTATTGTTGTTTTTAGCAAAGTGTCTTTGAGTACTTAGAAAGGCGCTATATGAATTTGAGATATTATTAGTGTGGTTGCACTAAAGGGCAACACACTATAGTACTTGGGTTACTATATTCTTTCTTATTTCTGTATTTATTATAGATAAACTAAAGTTTATCCCGCTACAGTACTCCTCCCACGGTTTTGGCGGCACGCACTCGAGCCATATGTCAAATTGACCGGCTTCACCGGTAATCGTGTGCTTCCATTTTGCTAATCGATATGTTGTATAGTTTAATTTACTGTATATAAATGTATTGGTGATTCCCATTGACTTGACAATGCAAAAACTCAATTACCACTCAAAAAACTCAAAACCCATTCAAGTATTTTTTCTCTCGGAGCGCGGAGCGCGCAGGACCGGAGCGTGCGGGACCGGACATTTTCGGGATTTTTTTCCGGGTTTGTTACTTTTTTGGGGTGTTTTTGTTACCTTAATTCGGTTAATTCGGTTAATTCTGTACAAAAAAATGTACTCTGTGAAGTGTAGATGTCGGAGGTTTTTTTCTTTTTCTTTTTTCTTCATCCCAAAAGTGGGGGAGAATCAGATGTTGGCCAAATCTCACAAAAATGGTACTCATGATCTATGGACCTGTGTTAAAAACGCATCATGCAGTATTTTGTTAGTGGGAGGAGCCTATTTGACAAAAATGCCAACAATTGTGAATGAAACATCCAATCAACCCCAAATTTGAGTCGCATGTCGAGGGTTTGTGTACTCAACAAAGCACCAAAAGCAATCCCCTCAAAATGAAATACTTAGGAGTGACGTGACAATGTAATTGGCTTGCAACATTTGTGGGAGGGGCCTATTTCTTAAGATCAAAACGCCATATATCACGAACGCAGGATCCGATCAGCACCAAATTTTAAACGCACGTCGCATGGCCAATGACTATTCGGCGGCCGGAACCCACGACTGGCTTAGGGGCAACCACATTTCTAGTTATTATTAGTATTAGATCTGCTATTCCCCCCCCAAAAAATGTTAATGACTGGGTAAAGAAGTTGGACAGCGGGTGCATTATGGATGACTAATCATTATACTGTGGCTAGGCCTACTGATTATTTACAGCAGTCGTTCTTAGGGTGTACAACACTCTCAGAGTTATGGGGGTCCTTGAAATTAAAAAGGTTTGAGAACCATTGATTTACAGAAGGTATTGCTCTTTAGTTGAAGCAGGTTCCAAAATTACGGGTTGGTGGCACTAAACCATCTGAGTGTGCTGTTGTGCACTATTTTGTGCACTGTAGGGCTATGCTGTTTCTCTTGTTTGTCTGTTTTAACTAATATATCATCAACATTAAATTAGACAAAATGGACAAAATACAGTGTAGTTAACTCTATATATACAGTATATATATAGACTTATGTTAGCTTGGCATTGGCCAGACTGATAACGTGGATTCACTCTCACATTCCTCCCTGGTGATACCGAGGAGGAACGTGAGAGTGAATCCACGTTATCAGTCTTGCCAATGGCAGGCTAGCCTTATGCGACCTGTAAACCCTGCATAATATTGCCATTCATCGCATTGTATGCCATGACATTTATATTCCAAATGCCATTCTGGCCAGCAGTTTAAATGACATTTATACCAAATATCATTCTGGCCAGCAATTCAAATACTTAACGCGACCTCCTCTCTCTCTCTCTCTCTCTCTCTCTCTCTCTCTCTCTCTCTCTCTCTCTCTCTCTCTCTCTCTCTCTCTCTCTCTCTCTCTCTCTCTCTCTCTCTCTCTCTCTCTCTCTCTCTGGAATCAGAGGGTGTGCCTCAGTGCCAAAAAACATGATTTCATACCCACTGTGACTTGATGGGTATGTATGATGCTTTGGTTTTTACATTCTTCATGGAAAGTATGACAACTCCAGAGAAGCTCTGTCCCATTGAGATCACTCATATAACTTTTAATCAGCTCCAGTTTAGAAAAGCAACGTTCAGCAGATGCCACTGGCACGACCTCAGCTTGCTCTCTCATTTATTCCTCTGAAATAACATACCTCTCTCTCTCTCTCTCTCTCTCTCTCTCTCTCTCTCTCTCTCTCTCTCTCTCTCTCTCTCTCTCTCTCTCTCTCTCTCTCTCTCAATCTCTCTCCTCTTTAAAGCTGTGTCTTTTACTGATGAAGGGTATTAGTCTGTAACGAATACCCCAGAGGCTCCATAGCCAGTGGCAGGAGACTGGCTGTCCCCTGACTGCCTGTCTGAGGCAGCGTGTGTGTTCAACAACAGTTTTTCTCAAACATGTTGTCATGTCGATTGGACCCCCAAATTCATATGTATTTGAAAATATGTTGTGCCCTGGACCCCCATAAGATTTGTGTGAATGTATTTCAAAATTACATTATGACAAATAAAATACGGCTCAAGCGTATAAACTATTCCTCTTTTTGCTGGTGACAGCCTAGAACTCTCTCAAGGACCCCTCGGGTTTTTGATATTTCCGGACTTTTACTTGTAACTTACTTCTACATTGCAGTATCATACTTTTACTTAAGTAAAACATTTCAGTACTTTTTCCACCACTGGTTATGACCAATATATAAACTGTAATGTCTTGACAAACTTAACATGTCATACGATTGCTGCTATTCTTCTTCCACGGATCTCCTTTTATTTCTCTGCTTATATTTCTTAACTTCTTTTTTACTATTATTGTTGCAAAAATGTGTGATGATGCAAAACAAAAAATACGTTCCACTCTGTACTTGTATGTAAGACATACAGTAATAAAAGATTATTGACTCATAAACCACTTTTTAAAACCTCAGCTAGCTGTTACAGCAAAGGCACATTTTTAGACAGATGGTGGTATAAATGGAAATGCTTATAATTGGGTATTAATTTATTTAAAAAAAAAAAAAGACATTTGACATATTTAGCGAGTGTAGTGCTGTTAAAATGGCTGACCCAAGGTTATAGCGTCGTCATCAAACATCTTGGTTTATTTTTTGATTTATTTATTCGCACAATAAAAATAGTACAAAAGTAATTATTAAAACATCACAGAAATACGTGCAGGTGAGAAAGGAAACCCATATAGGGCTTATACAAGGATCTCACCTAAAATAATAAACAAGTAGTTAAGTTAAACATAGTAATCAAACATAAGACACAACAAACAACAAGTACCTTGTGTGCAATTCAATGTGTGGCCTGGGTGCGTGTGTCTGGGTGTAGTGTGCCGTGAGTGTGCGTGTATCTGCACATGTGTGTCCGTGTGTGTGTGTGTATGCAGAAGTAGGGCTACATTAAATGGTAGAAGCAAGTATGCAGGGCCGGCGCACCCATTGAGCGGCAGTTTGGAGAGGCGGCAAAAAGAAAGTTGGGAAAAAATAATAATAATGATAATAAATCGGTAAAATCAGAATTAAGTAACACAACCCTAACCTAACCCTAACCCTAAAACCGAAATAAAGTAACCACAGACACAAAAAAAAGTATCATAATCCGCCCATAACCGCAAAAAAAACGCACGCGCAAGGGTCCGCATCACCCTTGCGCGCGCCCGCACCCCCGCCCGCACGCGCGCCCGCGCCCCCACGGGGGCGCATCAAAGGAATCTCGCCTAGAGCGGCGATCAGCCCTCCACCGGCCCTGCAAGTATGCAAGAATGAAAAACATTATGCATTATATAGCCCACATTTGTTGCCTCCACACTTCCATCAGCCACCAGGCCCCTTCTCATCAAAACCACAATAGAAGCAGAACATCAATTTAACATACAGTAACATCTCATCTTCCACAAAAACAACCCTAACAACCTCAATCGAGTCAGAAAGCCTCAAGGACTCTCCATGGTGGGACGCGACCAGATTTATGATGTATTCTGTTTATTTACTTGTTTAATTACTGAGCACTCCGTATACAACGGTGTGTGTGTGTGTGTGTGTGCATGTGTGTGTGTGTGTGTGTGTGTGTGTGTGTGTGTGTGCGTGCGTGCGTGCGTGAGCGTATAAGTCTATAACTCTACTCAGTAATATATTTTGGCAAAAGGAGCAAGAGTTCAATTCAAAGTGGCTTTATTGGTATATGAGAAAAAAAAGTTTACATTGCCAAAGTACA
The DNA here is from genome assembly GCF_963454915.1 of Gymnoscopelus microlampas. Lineage (NCBI taxonomy): Eukaryota > Metazoa > Chordata > Actinopteri > Myctophiformes > Myctophidae > Gymnoscopelus > Gymnoscopelus microlampas. The sequence continues at coordinate 38,149,561 of NC_139949.1, read as the reverse complement.
AGTGGAACAATACAATCAAAACAAAGTAATGTGAAAGGGAATAAAGATGTGTGTATACAGAGCTGTGTTATATTGTATAATATTATATATATATATATCTTACAAAACCCATAAGAATTGTGCATTTGCTGTCATAAATAGTTAGATACATACATGCACGCAGGAAAGGTCTGCTTGGGATACACATATACTTTTGAAAACAAATGGCAGCAATATTTCAATGTTTTGCATTCCCTGGGTATAAAACCTAGCAGCATTTTGTTTTAATTATTTAAAATTGTGTGCAAATAGCAGCGTTTTTTTTTTCCAAACGTGCTTAAAGGAAAAGGTAGTTGCTCTGTTTGTACAGTATGTATGTCTATGTAGCGAGATCACTCTGTGTGCAGACAGTCCAGGAATACACACAATGATTAGTAGTCTTTAAGGTGGTTGTATTCCATTAGACATCACTCTCCTAACAGCTCACAAATGTTGCTGCTGTGTTTGCACATTGTTGTACTTCACCCAGTAGATATGGGAGTTTTCTCTCTCTCTCTCTCTCTCTCTCTCTCTCTCTCTGTGTCTCTCTACAGAATCAGAGGGTGTGTAGCGCATCAGGTCCAGCATGCTCCATGACCTTCAGCGTTTTATGTTATTAGCTCATCTACTGTGGCGGCAAATGAGCCTTTCGGAACGGCGGCGGAACACAATCTGTGTGTAACAGATAACAGCGAGGACTGTCAGCACATTGAGCACATTGAAATGCGCTAGTGATGAGTTAGATGCTGAGAGAAGAACTTTCTGAAAAAAAATGTTTAGATTGGGGAAGTCATATAGTCTCAGCATCAATGATGCAGGAAACAAAAACAAACACAATCAAGATCACGTCAGATGCTACGTAGGAGATAAATATGCTGCAGCGATGTCTAGGTAAGATTGCAGGGGAAAGATGGTCTCATCTCTCACACACACACACACACACACACACACACACACACACACACACACACACACACACACACACACACACACACACACACACACACACACACAACCACACACACAACACCACTTCCAGACTCTGATTAATGCACAGTGACAGCTGGGTCCTGAGGCTCTACAAGCACCAATCAGTATAAAATCTTCATTTTAGTTTGTATTTCTTTATTCACAGCGTGCATTGCAAACTGTCAGCCACAGGACAACTGTTTGAATATATGGTCCAGAATTACACACTGTATAGAGTGTAAAAGATGTAGCTACTTTGATGTTGACTATTGTTGTTTTACTGGCAACATTTAATGTAGCCAAATTGTATTGATTGGAAAATAAAATTGTATCTGTAAATTAAAGGTGCTGTCCATGGTACTGAAACACCAGTATCCTTCTGGTCAGGAGGGGTGGGCTGTAGTGTCAGGGCACAATTTACATTTACCTTCTATGAAAATAGATTATTATGAAAAGCGACAATTAAGAAAAATGAATAATGAAATATACTGTAAATGTAAAAGGCACCACCAAAGGTACCACCCACCCATAAAATAAACATGGGCAAATTCTCATTCTACAGCACTGCCAACCAGGTTTGGAATAGTCTAACCCCATCCCTCAAAAAATGCTGTTCGCTGGGCTCATTTAAAACAGCCTTAAAAACGCACCTTTCTGGAGGCCAAAAGAGGAGGTAGTACCATTTTCCCATTAGACAGATTTTTTAGGTTTTTTAGGGGGGATGATAAGTTCCAACTGGAGTGTGTCCTATGGCTGTTTACATATTTGGTCCAGAATTACACGGAGGACAGAGCGAAAACAATGAATTTGTTAGTGTCCTTTCATTGTAGCTTCCAGTGCTTTCTTTCTTCTCATTCTTTTTTTACACATGTTTTTATTACAGAAGCTGCTTTCTAGGCAGGATTTTTTGTCTCCGCCAGGCCGAAAGGCATGGCGAGAGAGTATGTTTTACCCTCCGTCCGTCTGTGTGTCCGTGTGTGTGTCCGTGTGTGCGTCCTGTCCGTGTGTTAGCAGCTAATCTCCGGCACCGTTGGCCTGGTCGCTGCGAAACTGTGCACACACACACTCCCTGGATGCCAATTCAGAACCTCTGCCTACATTTTTTCACATGGGCCTGTTATAGCGCCACCTGGAGGCCGATTTGTGCGAAACCCATTTTTTTACATTACTCCTACAGATTTTATCCAAACGTCATGCACATCGGTACACAGTATCTCTATAGTCATGTGATCAACACGGATCTGTCCGATTTCCCATATTCCATCCTCATTGACTAAGGCACATGGAGCTGGCAGAGACAGAGCCAGAGAGACCCTGGATATTACTTTTAAAAGTCATTTCTTTACCTTGGCTCAGCCAGTCATTACACTGACCGGCAGTGCAGTACAGCAGGCTCCTTGTGAGTCACCCCGGTTAGAATCCAGCTCCTTTCATCTCTTGCATGCCTCCTCTTTCTCCACCCCAGGTGTTTAGTCTGTCCCTTCACTCTCCTGAATAAAACAGAATCTTAACTAGAGAAGGGGCGCTACTCTATAAGTGCAGGTCTACGCCGGGCTAAGTGGTTCTGCCCAGGGCTGTGTCAGTGGTGGGTTGCCACCAGCAGCGGTGGAAAAAGTACTTGCATGTTTCACTTACGTAAAAGTATTCATACTGAAGTGTAAAAATACTCTGTTACAAGTAAAAAGTCCGGAATTCAAAATGCACTCGAGTAAAAGTACAAAAGAATTGGCATCAAAATGTACTTAACATACCAAAAGTAAAAGTACTCATGCAGAAGGTCCCATTTCACAAGTTTTAAAATGTATACAAATCTTTTGAAAATCTCACAATCTCACAAGCTCACAATGCGTTGCGACGCATTGTGAGCTTGTAGATCAGCTATAAAAATTAAGTCTAGTAACTAAAGTTTTCAAATAAATGTAGTGCAGTAAACGTACAATATTGTCCTCTGAGATGTAGCGGAGTAGAAGTAAAAGTACAGACAACTGGAAATACTCCAGTAAAGTAAAAGTATTTTTTTTTTTACATAAGTACAGTACTTGAGTAAATGTACTTTACACCACTGGCCACCAGCAGGATAGGTGGAACCTTTCTACAACAGATGGTGCAACTCTCTCTCTCTCTCTCTCTCTAGCTCTGTCCCATTGAGATCCTCAGCTAACTTTTAATCAGTTTACTTCCAGTTTAGAAAAGCAACACTCAGCAGATGCCACACAGATTGATAAGAAACACGTTCAAACTTTGCAGGCTTCCCAAAACTTGCAGTTGATCTCAACAATCAGCATATGTGTTAGCTCTTTGACTGTTTTCGCTTTTTAAATGGTTTATTTTAAACATCCCATCATAGAATAACAGTTGTATCGGAAATGTAAACATTGCTATCTTTGTGAATATGCCACCAGTCTGTTGTGTTAGATACATTAACTATCTAAGAGCCTTATGCCACCAGTCGTTTTCTTGTTGGGCAAGTTCACATCTGTTGCAGCTACTACTTGCTGCTATCTTTGACTGTGGTAACACAGTCCTACAAATAACCTGCAAGAAAGAGGCATTTCTTTGCGGGGAAAAAAAGGCTGTTTATTCAAAATGTGGGCATTTCACTATTTATTTAGCTGGCAAAAAGGGGTCTTTCCCTTTTCTTTTCTTTTCATTCATCATTACTTTTGGAATCTTTGCATGCTTTCTCTTTCTCAGCTGTTTAATTTTCGTTACTGAAACCCACTTTTGTTTGTACGTGATGCAACCACTCAAAGACCCTCCACATGGAGATTGTGAGGCATTTGAGCGCGAGGGGAAATGATAGATTCTTCTACCGGGTAGATGAAAAAGTCTGCCCACCGGCCCTCCCAATTTTAATACAGGATTTTGATGCCAGTACTTTTGTACTTTTACTCAAGTCAGAGTCTGAATACAGACCTTACTTGTAACTTGTACTTCAACATTGCAGTCATGGTCAAAATGACCAATAATGGATCAGTGAAAATGTATGAAAGTTGATGGGAGATGATGAACCTTTTAGTCAAAAGTAAAAAAGGTTAAAATCAAGGACACATTTCAGGTGGAAATGCATTTGCATAAGTATGCACTCTGCAGTCTCTCTAGTTAATCTAGTTACCCTACCGCAAGGAGAGGACGAAGTAGATTAAAAAAAATCCACAGCCAGCTAAGTAAAATAAAATCTAATTTATTTATATAAATCACATTTAAAAACAACTATCGACTTGCTGTACAACAGTCAGAGTTGGCCCTTCCATTAGGCAGAGTAGGCGATTGCCTATAGGGCGCCATGAGGCTGGGGGGGCACCCACCAATAGACTTTTTTAATTTTGTATTAAATAGAACACAAAATATTAAAAAGATAAATAAGAAAATAATGTGTACGTTTTAAGTATTTGAAAAACTTTACTGTGTTCTACCATCTCGTTTTTTTTTTTTTTTAATAGTATACAAAAGATCTACTACTGGCGCAGCTACTGTACGTCATGTAGACACGTCAATATGATTGGTTGGAGTTCGTACGCCTAGACGGTGATAGACAGACGGTCCCATCCAATCACCTGCCAAGTAGCTTGAAAAAAGGGACCGCCGTCTTGCAGCGGTTCGGCTACCGAGGTCCCAGATGGAAGTAGGTTGTGAAACAAATGTGTGAAGCAAGCTTCTTCCATCTGGCGGAGTCGGGGTTAGGTGTGTGCGCATTCAGGATGCAAAACCACTTTAAACTGACACGCACAGCTGAGATTAATAAGCTGTTTGATTAGAGTCAGCTAGAGCCATGAGCTGCAGTGTGTGATGGTGATCACGTTACCTCAAGGGTCTCAAACTAAAGATATTAAGACCTTTATTGCTAGAAGGATGCATTCCAGATAATGTAAAGAGTGCTGCGTTCATCCCAAACAGAAACCTTTTCATTAATTGCAATGTTACAGTATAACATACTGTACATGTGTGCACATGCAACAGCCACCCGTGTGAATGGTACAACGACATGCACAATACTGTCAGCACAGCACGTAAGTCACATTTATTTGACATACGACTTTCTTTTGTCAAATAAATGGTCTTTTAACTCCAGTTGGTCCCATTCTCTCTCTCTCTCTCTCTCTCTCTCTCTCTCTCTCTCTCTCTCTCTCTCTCTCTCTCTCTCTCTCTGCATGCATGACAGGAGGTTACTCTGATTGAGAATAATAAAACAGGGGCAACGATAGCTAAACCAGCGGATAATAAGACCTGCCGTTCTGCATGTTCTGAATCTGTACACACACAGGTCAAACGGAGAACGTATATTATAACCCAGAAAGAACCATAGCTGAACAGTACTTACAGTAAGTCACTGATGAGAGACCAAGTGACTCGCTGGGAAGAAACTGGGTCAGCACTGTTTCCCTTTATTTGTGTGTTGCATTACATCAATTAACTATCCAAGACCCTTACGTAACGAAAACCCCAAAAATTACTTATTTTCTATCAATTACACACCCCATGTGAAGCCTTGAATTCATGGACAATTTTCTCCATACATTTTTCACCATCAAATTATTTGTTTAGGAACGTGACAAAAACTAAGTAGAAATATAGCTGCAAGCAGCGATAATACGGGGCCAGGAGAGAGAAAGAGAAATGATAATTCCTTTAACAGGTCAGTTCATGAAAGTCCTTTCGGTCTTGTTTCCAATGAGGGCCTGTGAGCAATTAGGGGTTAAGAGTCTTGCTCAGGGACAAATTTCATTTCGTCGACACATTTGCTGACCTGGCCTGGAATCGTACCTGGGTCAACCAGAGCCTCTGGCTCCCTTGGCGGGCTCACTAACCACTCAGCTATGGCCGACCCTCAGAGAGAGAGAGAGAGAGAGAGAGAGAGAGAGAGAGAGAGAGAGAGAGAGAGAGAGAGAGAGAGAGAGAGAGAGAGAGAGAGAGAGAGAGAGAGAGAGAGAGAGAGAGAGAGAGAGAGAGAGAGAGAGAGAGAGAGAGAGAGAGAGAGAGAGAGAGAGAGAGAGAGAGAGAGAGAGAGAGAGAGAGAGAGAGAGAGAGATGGAAACGGAATAGATTGAAGATAGAAACGGAATAGATTGAAGAGACAGAGACATGGAAACGGAATAGATTGAAGATAGAAACGGAATAGATTGAAGAGAGAGAGAGAGCCATGGAAACGGAATAGATTGAGTCATGTTTTTTGCAATTCAACTTAAATGAGTCTGCATCAAGTGAGGCTTGAACCGGAAACCTTGCGATCGTGAGGCAATCTTAGGTAGCTGCAACACTACCTATAGTGCTATAGCTTTGTCTAGGCTGATATTGTCTGTTGAGGATCACAAACTCTTGCCTTCTGTCATGACCCAAGCCCCTGTTTCACTAACACAAAGATCACTCGTTCACAAACCATTTACCAATGAAGAAATTGTACATCTCCTCAGAACCAAAACTAGTGAAAGTAGCCGATCTACAAGCTCACAAACCATTAAAAGTTGTCAGATTGTACATCGGCTATTTTCACAATGAAGTATGTTATACATTGAAAAAACATACTCTCATTGCTATCTGAAAAGTTGTGAGATTGTAGATCAGCTATTTTCACAATGAAGTATGTAAAAAACACTCAATTAAGTATTTCATGTTATCTTTAACAATTGCAGATGTATTCATTGATAGTCATGTTCTGTGAAATGCAACTTAGATGAAGTCTGCACCAAGTGAGGCTTGAACTGGTGACCTTCAGGTTGTGGGGCACACATTTAAGCGAGAAGCCACCAACAGACAAGAACCTGTGAAAGGAGATCACACAGATGATACAGTTTCACGCAAATAGCTGAAAAATCCTGGGTTTAAGTGTTTTTCAAACTGCTCAAGATTGCGGACAATATAAGGGCGGTGCTTACTGGTTAACGTGATAGATGTGTTCCTCATTAGTCAAGGCACATGTGTAAGCAGGTCTAATGGCTGTCGGCCAAACGAGGCATGACTTTTGCCTGTTTAAAGTTTCAATTTTCAAAAAATTGCTATAGCGCCCCCGTTTGACCAATTGGAGTAAGATTGGTTTCAGTGATATTTGGAATGGCCCTTTACATTTCTGCAAAGTTTCAAAGAATGGTAAGTCTGCATGTATGTGTTAGGGGCAGATGAATAATTGTCATAAAACTGCAATATTCATTGGCTCATTAAAGCTTCATTTTTTCACTTATGGAAGATATTTTGCAAACGTTTTTTGGTATAGGTCCAAAGTTCATGTGTACAAAGTTTCGTGCAGATTACTCAAAAATCCCAGGAGGAGATAGGTTTTAACTGTTTTTCATATAATTCGAAATGGTGGGAGATCTAAGGGTCAGAGGTCAAAAGTCAGAGTGTGAAAGTTGTTCATCATGAGGAGACGCATGTGTGTATTGAAGTTTTATGGCTGTAGGTAAAACAGGGCATGAGTTGTACCTGTTCAAAGTTGGCATTTTCAACTGAGTGCTATAGCGCCACCTTTTGACGAAAGATTGTGAGATTTATTTTTTGATCGTTTTTCATGACCATCTATCATATGGCCGAGTTTCATAAAAAGCGTATGCACGGTTCAGCCAGAACTGGCAAAAACGGCAGAAGAAGAAGAAGAAGAAATGGAATAATGCGAATAACAATACGGGTCCATGCTGGAAGCCTGGCCCCGTAAAAATGAAGTAGAAGTAGTGTACCCACTGTCTGCCAGTAGGATGGAGGTCCAGGTAGGCTACTGCTGTATCTGTTCAAATGTCTTTTGCCCAGTTGATAGAAACCACTTCAAGAGTGCTGCTGATACACTCAGGACTTACCACTGAACTTGCCTGTCAGCCCCCCATACTGTATGCTGCAACCACATGCATTTCCAATACTGAACCTTGTATCAGTTTTGCAATGCAGTTGGGGAATGACTGTATAATCCCACCGGGATGCACAATTACATTACAGAGCTGTTCTGGCTGATTCCAGCATACACAGCTGCTTGTCAATCGTGAGGTGAATACTGTACATGTCAACCACCAGTTACCATATCTGCTGCCTGCTTGGACACCTGGTTGGATGATAAGGTGCGGGTGAGACCTTGACCTGACCTTTAGCAAAGAGGCCTAAGACTGACCGGCAATTGAAAATATAACATTAGAAATAGATTCTACATCTACTGTATGCTCCTGGCAGCCATCTTGGACGCCATCTTGAAAATGATGGCTTTACGAGACATATCATTTCCTAGATTGTTTTGTATGTTCTTAAGCATGCCTAGATGTACCGGAAACAATTGAAGAACCTTTTGTTTTTTTGGGGGGGGGGGTTATAGTATGTTTTCATTTAATGACCCATGTAATTTTCGCCTAGTGTTATAAAAAACACACCTGTGTGAAGGTAGCGGCGCCTTTGATACATTTTGTCATAGATATGTGTTTCAATATTAATATCTAATATATAATATCAATATTAGTTTATACCCCAGTTAATAAGAATACAGAGGACGAACATAAGGATGGACATACACCTGGACATAGACACGGACATACGTACACACAGAGAAATACTAGAGAAACAATATTAAATCTCTGTAAATTTATTTTGGCACTAAATAGTGCCATTGGAAGCAAATCACCAAATGCATTCCAAGGTAAGTGGCAAAAACTGATCTGTCATAGCTGATAGAGTGGGTACCTAAAAAATAAACTTTGTGTGTCCGTGTGTATACATGTGGTACCAGAAAGATATGTATGTGTTATGAAATAATCTATACAATTTATAAGCCGTACCCAGAGTGTTTATGTTCCGGACTTTTACAGTTTATATAAACCATCTAATTTTGTATTCATGATATAATATTGATGTCATGATTAGTTCCCTTGCCTGACCAATCAGAACGTTGACGGGCCTGACCAATCAGAACGTTGAGGGAAAAGCCAGGTATAGAGCAGGACCACCGCCGTTAAAAATATATACAAAAAAAGAAGGGGGAAAAGCATGAGAAAATAAAAATATATACAAAAAAAACATGAGGAAATAAAAAATAAACCTCGTGTATACATGTGGTACCAGAAAGATATTTATGTTTTATGAAATAATGTATACAATTTATAAGCCGTACCCAGAGTCTTTATATTGACCTTAGTGTTATTAGCAAAGCATTGTGGTCTTTTGCTGTGTAGTATGAACTGTACAGAGATGGATGTGCAGTGACTTGTCCGTTGTTTCGGAAGTACGCGTGGTCTATGTGGGTTGCTTCTTGTATCAGTTGAGTGAAGCCTAGTTTCTGAAGAGATTCTGATACGTGATTGTTGGGGTTTTTGTTACAGGTCCCAGATTTGAGACCCATATACAGATAAGGTTTGCTGCTAGAAAGGCCTGTTAAAACAGGAATAGAAGAATTAAGAGACAATGAGACGATCTTCTCCAGTCAGCCTTCCTCAGCAGAATCCAGGCATATTTATTAATGCACAGACTGTATTACTTTTCTCTTTATATCTTGTCATTTTCTTCTTCTCATCAATAAACTTTCACATAGTCACAATATTCTTTCTTTTCATTACATCACATTTCAATGGGTTTCAATGTCACATTTAGTTATAATCACCACATTTCCTTAGTTACTTTTATCAGTTGCATCTGTTTGAACCAAAACACAAAAATGCAAGGAATGTCCCTTTAAATGTCTGTCATAGACAGAAGTGCCCACTATATGGACATAACTAGCATTTTGCTATAAACATCAGATTACTAGGCATCAGGTAAGTATGGGTAGTGCATGACTGAGTTAAAATAATCAGGCTCTGGAAAAACGTTTTTAGCTTGAGTGCTTAAAGTGCATTAAAATACAAAAACGTTTTATAATCAATAATACTGTTAACCCAAAATCGTTCTTCACACTTCTACTAATCTAAAGACAGTAAAATAGAATGATCTGGAGCCCAAAACAAAGTCTGCCTTGGTCACAAACAAAACAAAGCAGATCCACCATTTTAGGAGCACATGAAAACAACAGTTTGGACTGGGTCACAAACACACTCAAATTGGACACATCACTTCATAAAAATCGATCTCCAATAAAACTAATAACTTCACCAACAACTGTATTCAGTTTATGACACTTTAGTGTTGTACAAACCTGTTAAAACAGGAATAGAAGAATTAAGAGACAATGAGACGATCTTCTCCAGTCAGCCTTCCTCAGCAGAATGAGGAAGCAACGTCATTCCATTCAACATGTGTCTCTGAGAAATAATCGCCACACTGCCCCCTAGTGGTGGCAACACCAGGAGAATCCCACTGTGTGTAGTGTTACTTTGAACACTTGGATTCAACCAAGAAATAATTGTCCATTCTTGTCCATGCAGGTGCATATGAGAAACATTCTTTTCACAAAAATATCATCTTCAAATAAAAACAACATAAATGTGACCATACATTTTGTGTGCGTCACACGCTCCCCGACAAAAGAAAAATGGCTCCAGACATTCAACTCTTAAATTCAAAATATCGAAAATACATCAACTTCTCAATACCCAAAGGTAAGTGCAAGGTAAGTATGTGTGTTGTGTGTGCGTGTTTCCCCATAGGTTCAAGGTAAGTAGTGTATCCAGGTAGGTATGTTTGTGTAATTTTGGGTGTTTGTGGCTGTGTCAATCAGTACACAAAGTGTGGTACACCGTATGGCATGGTTGAGGGGTAAGGTAGCATTGGGTATGGTATGGGATATGGTAGTCTGTTGAAAGGGGTGTGGTATGTCATGGGATGTGGACCCATCTCCCAGATTGGCAGGGATGACGTTTCATAGGCTCCCACTGCGTTGGCCATGGTTTGGGGTTGGTAAGAGGGTTGACCCAATGAGCCGTAGGTGAACATCTGGGGAGGCCTTCTGTCACGAGTGGACCTCCGTGGTTGTGGACTGCTGGTTTGATCACAGGTGGGTTGTTCACTGATTGACTGAGGGTCTACTGGTCCTTCCCTTTGCTGATTCACATACTCCTGCTCATCATCTGAAGGCATTGTATCAGCAGGTAACTGCTCCTGTAACTGCTCCTCTTCTCTGTTCTCTTCCACAGGCATTTCCACTCTCCGTCCCTGGATAGGATATCCTCTGGTTTCTCTTTCAGGTATGAGCAGTCTGGTTTGTTCAGATCTCTGAGTGTAGGTTACATGATCAGTGTTTCTCTGAGGCTCACAGCGGGGCTGTACTTGTGAACCCTCCCGTTCCCTCATTACTGGCACTCTCAGCCAGTATCGTGGTCCGTCATCATCTGAATCTGAGGACTCACAGTCACTGCTGAGCCCTTCACTCTGTCTCCTTGAAGTTGACTGTCTGTTCCTTGTTCTCTGCTGGGGTTGGGGTTCAGGTAGGTCTCTAGGGAAGTCTCTCTTCCTTCCAGGTTGTGGTTGCGGGGGTAAGTCTACAGGTAAGTCATTGACCACGTGGAGCAAGTTGCGGTGTAGTGTTCGGATCCTGTTTCCACCTGTTTCAGGCGTAATTCTGTAAACAGGTCCATCAGCAATTCTCTCCTTCACAACATGGACTGTGTTTTCCCAGTATGATCTCAATTTACCAGGACCCCCTCTCTCACTCAGATTACGTACCAGGACACGGTCACCTGGTTCAAGGACAACACCCTTCATGTGGCGGTCATAGTATCTCTTTCCTCGAGAACTTGACTGTTGACTATCCTCAGAGGCGAGTCGGTAAGCTTCCTTCATCCTTTGAGCCCACTTCTCGGCATAGCCTCTTGGAGAAGTGGCTTCCTCTTCATTTTCCAGGCCAAATATCATGTCCACGGGCAGGCGTGGGTGACGTCCATACATTAGATAGAAAGGCGAAAACCCTGTTGCCTCATGCCTGGTACAATTATAGGCGTGGACGACCTGCGGCAAGTGGTTTCTCCATCTTTCCTTCTCCTTTTCTCCCAGGGTTCTAAGCATTTGGAGCAATGTTCGGTTGAACCTTTCCGCAGGATTACCCTGAGGATGGTAGGGTGTGGTCCTGGAATGACCAACTCCACTGAGTTGTTGCAGGGTCTTGAAGAGTTTGTTTTCAAATTCTCTTCCCTGGTCGTGGTGTAATTTACTTGCGTACCCGAAGCGTGGAATAAAATCCTCAAAGAGTTTCTCTGCCGCTGTCTCCCCGGACTTATTTCTGGTGGCGTAGGCTTGGGCGTACCTTGTAAAATGGTCAATAACCACCAGAATGTATTCAAAGCCTCCCTTGCTTGGCTCCAAGTGGAGGTAGTCAATGGACACTAACTCTAGGGGTGAGGTAGAGGTAATGCTTCCCATCGGTGCTCTGATGTGTGAGACAGGCTTCTTCTGCTTTATGCAGGGACATTTCCTTGTTACATAAGCTTCAACATCTTGCTTCATGTATGGCCAGTAGAATCGGTCCCTGGCTAGGCCCAAGACCCTTTCTGTCCCCATATGGCCCATATCATCATGGAGGTGTCTCAACACTAGAGTTCGGTACTGGTCGGGCAAGACGAGCTGACTCCTCTGGCTTGTTCTCCGGTACAGCAGACCATCTTCCAGATGGAGTTTCTCCCATTGGTGTATAAGCTTTCTTGCAAGACCACTAACTCCCTTCTTCATGTCATTGGTCAGTGTGTTGGCGGTCTCTTTCAGCCTGATGACTTGACTGATGGCCGGGTCATCTCGTTGAGATTTAATGAGCTCATCACGGGGGATGGTTGGGAGTAGCTCTGGTGACGGGGAGGTTGAGCTATCTTGTGACAGGTTCAGGACAGCGACATAAGCCACATCGTTCTGCTTGGCAGCATGACTGCCTTCCCACGTTGCCAGTATGATGTCTCTGGACAGCTCCTGTGTGCATGAGTCAACATAGTTGTCGATGTCTAGTGGCATCCTAGACAAGGTGTCAGCATCCACATTAACCTTCCCTGGTCGATACTTGACTTCAAACCGGAAGTCCGCTAGCTCGCCAACCCATCGGTGGCCGACAGCATTGAGCTTAGCGGTGCTCAGCACGTAGGTTAATGGGTTGTTATCTGTATACACAACAAAGTGGGGCGCATAGAAGAGGTAGTCTCTGAACTTTTCGCATATGGCCCACTTTAAAGCCAGGAATTCAAGTTTGCCTGAATGAAGGTTGTAATTCCGCTCTGCAGGCGTCAGCGTCCTGGACCCGTATGCAATGATTCTGAGCTTCCCTCCCTGGCGCTGGTACAGCACCGCACCAAGACCTTGTTGTGACGCGTCCGTGTGCAGCACATAAGGGAGCTCGAAATCAGGGTACGCTAGTACTGGTGGGTTGGACAGAGTGTGGATGAGCTGGTTGAGAATTCTTTGGTGCTCTTCAGTCCACTGTATTGGGGTTCTGGATGACAGCTGGGCTCCTTTTCCCTTTTTCTGTCTGGGTTGAGGCACGGTGGTGACAGGGTTTTTGGATTGTAAGAGCTCATAGATCGGCTTGGCAATTCTAGAGAAATCTTGGATGTACGTTCTGTAGTAGCTTAAAAATCCTAGCAGCTTCCGGACCCCTCCAACGGTGTTGGGGGTTTTACTCCTCAAGGCCTGGATGGCTTCCAGGTCTTTGGGGTCTAGCCGCACTCCATCAGCAGAGACCAGCTTCCCCACATAACGGACCTCTTTTCTGAAGAGCTCACACTTGGTTGGCCTGAGCTTTACACCGTGGCGTTGGAGGGCCTTCAGCACCCGTCTCAGTGACTCAACGTGATCTTCAAATGTCTTACTGTAACAGAGGACGTCATCCAAGTATGGGATGCAACATTCGTCTCTCAAGGAGTCTAGCATTTCCTCCATGCTTCTCTGAAAAGCAGCTGGGGCGTTCGAAAGCCCAAAGGGAATGCGCACCCACTCGTACAAGCCCCATGGAGTGATGAATGCTGTCATATGTCGCGACCCCTCTGCGATGAAGCCTTGATGATAGGCTTTTCCCTGATCCAAAATCGAGAACAAGTTGTACCCACCCAGCGTGTCAATGAGGTCTTGAATACGGGGAAGTGGGTGTCTATCTGGTACGGTCTTTTGGTTCAGGAGCCTGTAGTCAATGCATAACCGCAGGCTTCCATCCTTCTTGCGGACACAAACCACGGGAGCGGAGTATGGAGATTTGGACTTTACAATCCACTTCTTTGCCAGTAAATCTTGAATGTACTCTTTAACTTCCTTGTACAGTGGTTTGGGAATTGCTGCATAGGTTCTCTGTACTGGAATGTCATCCTTCAGGCTTATGCCCATTTGGAGGCTTGGAATGCACCCCATGTCATTTTCATCCTGAGCAAACGCACTTGACTCCTCATAGAGCATTTGTTTCGCTACTGCTTGATGTTCATCGCTTAGGTGGCTTATATCGACAGGGGGAGACCACAGCTTGTATGGTTGTCCTTTTTGGTCACTGTTATCTTCATCGACAGGAACAGGTAAGTTGACATTGTTGATCTCGACGCTATCCATCTGATCTGTCTTCACTATCTTGTCAATCGATTGGATACTGCCCAACATTGTGAAGTTGTTCAATGTCACGTTGTGTGGGGTGTGGTTACCCACGGGAATCTCCACATAGGGCTGTCTGACATGGTGGACCTCGAGCAAGCCATCACCAATATCTAGCTCCTCCAGTCGCAGGTCTGGATGGTTGACCTCGAACAGTGCCACAGGGGAGGTGAAATCGGCGGGCACCTTGCACTTGATGCGGGCAACATGGCCTGGGCGAACAATGATGTCTTGACGGCCAACTCTCACCACTGCATGGTGCTGGTTGGATTCCGGGGTCTGTATCAAGTTCACAATTGTCTCTGCTTGGTCATTTTCGATCTGCATGGCCTCTCTCAGCAACTTGCCAATAACCGCAACAACTTCAATTTCGCCCTCCTGCCCTAGGATGAGCTCTTGAATAACATTGAAGCCCAATATCGGCCTCACAAGGCTCACACGGCTGACCAGGAAGGGTACTCGGATGACCAGATTTGGATCATTGTTGCCCGGTAGATTAAAGGTGAGTTCCACCCATCCATCATATGGGATATGTTCTCCATTGACTGCAGTGAGCTCCAATTCTCTGCTTCCTAAGAGTTCACTGAGCGGGCGCAATTCCTGTTGGGGTAGGTATTTGTGTTTCCATGGCCTGTCAATAATACTAACTTGGGCCCCAGAGTCTAGAAGGACAGTCACAGCATGTCCACTTAGATTGCATTTCAATAAGCATTTATTTCCAATTAGCTTAGCTACTCGCTGTGATGGTGACGTGTCATCAGCTGATGAGTGGGAAGGGGCGGGGAGATTGTGATTGAACTGCGCTGGTACTGGTTTTCTTCTGTCTGGATGAGACTGAAGGCTGGTGCCGGTCACAGGTTGTCTCTCTGCTGTGACCGGGGGGAGTTTCCCAACTGCTTGGGTCTCTTCAGGCAACCGACAGCACGGTGTCCCTCTTCTCCACAGGCGAAACAGTGGTTGCAGTTGGGATTGTCATTTTTAACACAGCTATGGCAGCCATATGGTCTCTCTTTCCTTACTTGTCGACTTTGGCTCGGTTTATTGGAACACTGGCAGGTGGACTGGGGCTGAGGCTCAGGTGTTGATGGCTTTGCTGCAGCTTTTGACTGTAGGGAGGCTACTACTTCCGTCAGAGCCTGTACTTGAGCGCTTAGCTGATGGATGAGCTCATCCTTAACTTTTGTGTCAGGGGCAGGCTTTTCTTTGTTCACTTCACTGGTAGTAACTTCACCACTGTGAGCTTGAGCTGTCTTGGGGCGAGTACTGCGTCCCAAGCGTCGTTTCCTCTCACTCTCTTCGCTTGTCGTTTTGTTAACTTGTCTGAGCAGTGCATCATCGGTGACTGTAGGGTCTGAGAGGAGGGACTTTAACTCCCACCTGATGTCATCATGCTTCTCATTCAGGCCCTGACAGACTGTGCGAAGGAAGACATTCTGTGCTGTTAATGCTTCGTACTTGATATCAGAGTCTGTCTGTTTTGACATGAAGATCACTTTTTGTTTGAGCCCCATCATCCTGTAGAGAAACTGCTGCGGTGATTCATGCTCATGCTGTTTGGCACTTATCAGTTCCTGGAACAGTTCAGTACTGCTTTTCTCTCCTAGGTGGGATTGTAGGAAGCTCTTCAGCTCGCTGATGGTCATGTCATCCTTGCTGGAGAGCATATCCTTGAAGTTTCCAGGCTTTATAATGCGAAACACTGCTCGTATGATTTCACCCTCAGTGTGCATTTCTCTCAGTCCTTGATCAATCTGCTTGCTGATATTGCTGTAGGTTATATCGGATGCATTATCGCCAATCTGTCCTCCATGTACCTTGAATTCCTTCTTCTGGAGGAAGGGGAGGTCTTTGAGGGAAATCATGCTTTCAGCATAGTGAGTGGGATGTTGGCTATGGTTGGGAGGGGGGAATGTTATGACATGTGGACTGCGGGACTGGTTAGTGTATTGTGTGCCAGTTGTGGTGTGTAGACTGTGGGACTGGTGAGAATCAGTGGGTTGTGTGTCAGTTATGGTGTGTAGAGTATGTGAAGCCCCACCCTGTTTAACTTTTTGGCGCAAATCATCATAGGTAGACATCAGCTTACTTATTTGCAATTCAAGGGCATCAGTTTGAGCTGCCAAATCAAACGGTGCCGTGTCAGAGTGTGTATCTGTGACATGTGTGTCAGTTTGGACACCTTCAGATAATAGTGATGAAACATTAGCATCAGAAACAGCATGTGGGTTAGTGTGAACACTCTCAAAAACATTAGCATCAGATACAACAGGTACATCCACATCTGCTCCAACCCCTGTTGTAACATCACTCTTAGTACGCATAGCAATAATTTTGTCAATAATCTTTTGCATATCTGATAACTGTGATATGCCTTTATCATCTAACTCTAGCAGAGTGGCGCTCTCCATGTAAGCACACACATAATCAATACAGCTCTCTTCATCCTGGTTGACCAACTTAGCTTGAGTAGGCTCTTGTGAGATGCACTTGGCAAGCTGTAGCAGTTCATCTGAAGAAAGGTTGAAAAGCTTCTTCTTTATGGTCCAGGTCAGCTTCTTCCTCTCGTCTGCCATTGTGAACATCAATCAGACACCCTCTGCTCGTGAAGTCCTTGCTCTGGCAACAGTCAGACGCTCTTGACTCTCACAGCTCCCGGCTCTGATGATGAAGCACCCTGGCCCACAGGTTCAGAAATCACTAGATCGACGTCCAACTCTGACCAACAGGTGGCGCCGATCCCGGACGAGCCCCCACAAATCTGTTACAGGTCCCAGATTTGAGACCCATATACAGATAAGGTTTGCTGCTAGAAAGGCCTGTTAAAACAGGAATAGAAGAATTAAGAGACAATGAGACGATCTTCTCCAGTCAGCCTTCCTCAGCAGAATCCAGGCATATTTATTAATGCACAGACTGTATTACTTTTCTCTTTATATCTTGTCATTTTCTTCTTCTCATCAATAAACTTTCACATAGTCACAATATTCTTTCTTTTCATTACATCACATTTCAATGGGTTTCAATGTCACATTTAGTTATAATCACCACATTTCCTTAGTTACTTTTATCAGTTGCATCTGTTTGAACCAAAACACAAAAATGCAAGGAATGTCCCTTTAAATGTCTGTCATAGACAGAAGTGCCCACTATATGGACATAACTAGCATTTTGCTATAAACATCAGATTACTAGGCATCAGGTAAGTATGGGTAGTGCATGACTGAGTTAAAATAATCAGGCTCTGGAAAAACGTTTTTAGCTTGAGTGCTTAAAGTGCATTAAAATACAAAAACGTTTTATAATCAATAATACTGTTAACCCAAAATCGTTCTTCACACTTCTACTAATCTAAAGACAGTAAAATAGAATGATCTGGAGCCCAAAACAAAGTCTGCCTTGGTCACAAACAAAACAAAGCAGATCCACCATTTTAGGAGCACATGAAAACAACAGTTTGGACTGGGTCACAAACACACTCAAATTGGACACATCACTTCATAAAAATCGATCTCCAATAAAACTAATAACTTCACCAACAACTGTATTCAGTTTATGACACTTTAGTGTTGTACAAACCTGTTAAAACAGGAATAGAAGAATTAAGAGACAATGAGACGATCTTCTCCAGTCAGCCTTCCTCAGCAGAATGAGGAAGCAACGTCATTCCATTCAACATGTGTCTCTGAGAAATAATCGCCACACTGCCCCCTAGTGGTGGCAACACCAGGAGAATCCCACTGTGTGTAGTGTTACTTTGAACACTTGGATTCAACCAAGAAATAATTGTCCATTCTTGTCCATGCAGGTGCATATGAGAAACATTCTTTTCACAAAAATATCATCTTCAAATAAAAACAACATAAATGTGACCATACATTTTGTGTGCGTCACATTTTCACCAAGGCATATGTTGAGATCACCGCATATCAGAGTTGTTTTGATTGGGTCGATTAACCGTGTCAAATTCTGGATCGAGGATGTATGTCCTTTGCTTTTGTAGACACTGATTATGTCTATATATGTCTGTTGAGACCATCATGGTGATTTGCATCGTGTCACCAATCAGAACGTTGACGGACCTGACCAATCAGAACCTCGACGGGCCTGACCAATCAGAACGTTGACAGACCTGACCAATCAGAACCTTGACGGGCCTGACCAATCAGAACGTTGACGGACCTGATCAATCAGAACCTTGGCGGGCCTGACCAATCAGAACGTTGACGGACCTGACCAATCAGAACCTTGGCGAGCCTGACCAATCAGAACGTTGACGCAAAAGCCAGGTATAGAGGGCTAATATCCGCTCTATACCTAAAGGTATAGAGCGGCTAGCGCCGCTAAAATACAATGCATGATAGCACCCATAAAGCTACCACTGGTGCAAGGCTATCACATACTGTATTGTCTAACTCTAGACATGTACCATGACAAAAATCACTATGAGCATTATACCCCTCAGGTGATCACGGGCTAAAGTGCCCTGTGGCTAATAAAGGTCCTTTTGTGCCACACACCGATTTTGTGGCTGCTCTGTTACTAGAGCCCTGCATTGGGATTGGGGTTCTGCCACGGGACCCAGTCACCCAACACAAATCTGACAGAAGCAGGCAGGGTTTTTTTTTATGTACTGCTGCTGGCAGGAATGGGTGGACATAAATACACTGTAGGTTCCCAGATAATGGTATAGAAGGATGGAGTCAGCAAGTGAAGTTGAAAAGAAGTCCAGGTGATTACAGTAAAAAAGCAAAGCAAAGGGGCAAGTCTCACATTGACATTTGGGAAACGTTTCTCACCAAAAATGGTAACAAACTAGACGTCGCTAGTTACTACAGTACCAGTGGTGGAAAGTAACTAAGTAAATTTACTCAAGTACTGTACTTAAGAGGTACAATTTTGAGGTATCTTTTACTTTACTTACTTATACTCCACTACATCTCAGAGGCAAATATTGTACTTTTACTCCACTACAATTATTTGAAAACTTTAGTTTACTAGTTACTTTGTATATTTTGATTATTATCACAAAACATACATTAACCACTTCAGCCCTATATACATTTTGGCCATTTGAAAATAGCAGATCTACAAGCTCACAATGTGTCACGATGCGACGCATTGTGAGCTTGTAGATCTGCTATTTTCAAAAGATTTTTATACATATGAAAACTTGGGAAATGGGACATTCTGCACAATGAAAACGTTTACTTCTGTACTTGAAGTATATTTTGATACCAATGCTTTTGTACTTGTCTTTTACCCAAGTAAATGTTTTATTCCGGACTTTTACTTGTAACAGAGTATTTCTACATTGCAGTATTGATAATTTTACTTAAGTAACAAATGTGAGTCCAGGCACAAGTCTGGCGCATCTGGGTTGAGTCAACATACTCCATTGTCTCTGGTCAAACTAGGCTCTGCTTCATTTCCTTGCCGTGTGAAGCAGTAATCATGAACAAAGATTCATGAAGGATTTCTTTCATGAATGTTTGTTCATGATTGCTTCTTGTGTCACTGTTGCACATGCATCTGAAGGAAGTGGATGTGGAACAAAATATTTTGAGATCGGGGTCCGTGGCCAAACACATAATATATCTTGGGGGTCCTTCGCATGAAAAAGTTTGAGCACCACTGTTTTTCAGAAAACTGTTTATGATTTAGATGGAGGAAAGCCTGGTAGTCGTTCCAAACTGGCCCGTGTGATCCAGTTTAGATAAAAGGAACAAAATAACTATTATAATAATAATAATAGTGTCGCATTGTTTCTGTTCCCCACATAATGCGAATTATACCAAATATAATAATATGGTATTATACCAAAAGAAACAAAACGATAATACCAAACTAAACACATTTTAAACTAGGGGAATAATTTTGGAGGTGCCGGAGGTCCCGGTCGTGTGTTCCGGACGCCTGATGATCAGAAACCCGGTCTAGCCTGGTATTGATCCCAGACATTATTTTTTATCGCCCTCAGGTCATCAAAACCTAGTATAATATATCTTTGCATTAAACTTTGCATTAATCCCTATGAGAAATGACCAAAAAGGCAACCGCATAGCGGCCGCTACCTTCATATGACCTGTTATATGACAAAGATATATTTTACATTTTGTAAATCAGTCCTGACTCCTGACAGAAAGTGATCTAGTATTGCTTTTTGAGAGAGGAAAAAAAGTAAAGAAAAGGACAAACATTGCGTGTGCATTACATTACGTGGGCACACCAGAGACACTTGAAGTCAACCTAGGCCCATATGGCTTTGATCAGATGTTCTTGTTTTTGGAGTTCTGGAACCACTTTGAACAATCCTCATGGACCATCTCACCCCACCTCCCCACAATAAACCAAAAAAAAAGAAAGAAAGAAAGAATAGCCATTTCTATTCTATTATTTAGACAAATTGAATTAATATTAATCCTAAAACCGGATGTATACATGCTTGTAGATTGGCTATTTTTGGAAGAAAATGTCATGTTTTTGTGAAAGTGGTTTTCAATTAATCATGGTTAAAATGGAGTTTGAAGTTATAATGGGTTTACATAGGAAAGGGGCGTGTCAAATAAAATAAATATCAAATATTGAAATACTAAATAAAGCAACTTAAAAACTGTCTGGGGTGCTGGTGCTCACAAAAGCCAGAGCAGACGTTCAAATGACCCCACACATGTTAAGTTTGTCTGTGGGTTTTTATTAACATTTAACCAATGAAAAATTATTAACAAGTTTACAGTAGCTTGTGACTAAATAATCCATTGGATCCATTTCCTGAAAAGTAACAGTTTTGGACATACAGTACAAGGTTTCTGCCTGACAGTGACGATATATTACACACAGATTGGGGTCTGGTTCTTATCCAGATCAAGCTGTGGTGATGAAATAACAGTTCTGGGGTCATTCATCGTCAGTTCGTCACAATGACAGTTCTCCCAGGAGAGAGCTGTCATACGCTGACACGCTGTCACTTTATCAAAATACAATTATCACTGAAAAATTCCCTGGAAAGGAACTGTCATACTATATTGTTCTCTAGATATATTATGGGTGCGTTCGGAAATGCGCACAGGGAGCGCACTCACGTATTAGTTTGTATTGGCCATTGTGCTCAGTGCTATATATTCGAACGTACCCATTAACTCTATGGATAAAGTAGCCTGGCATGGCCAGACTAATATCACTGGGCTATTAAAAAAAAAAAAAAAAAAATAGCTCTGGCAGATTTGTCTGGTTTCCAGGCTAGCGATACATAATTATTTGAAATGGCGCACAACAGTGGGTGAGACGTTTTGTTTTTGTTTTAGATACCCAGCAGCACATAAATTAATTAAAATAAACACCCCATTTTCAGATGCAACATTAAACTGATGAACTCACAAATGCAATTACAATCCAAGATTGTGAAATGGAACACTTGTATAATGAGTATACTTTTGTGTTTGGTACAGTATATTATTTTGTCATGTTTTACTTTTACTCCTGTAACATTTTGAATGCAGGACCTTTAGTTTTTTCTACATTATGGTATTGCAATTGTACTTAAGACACACACACACACACACACGTACGCACGCACGCACGCACGCACGCACAAACACACACACACACACACACACACACACACACACACACACACACACACACACACACGAAATGCAAAGGGAAGTGTTTACATCCTGTGGACAGCTCCATTACCCCAGC
Source organism: Gymnoscopelus microlampas (assembly GCF_963454915.1). Lineage (NCBI taxonomy): Eukaryota > Metazoa > Chordata > Actinopteri > Myctophiformes > Myctophidae > Gymnoscopelus > Gymnoscopelus microlampas. Next base: position 38,127,433 of record NC_139949.1, on the reverse strand, counting down.
CAGGGGTCGGTGACCTAACAACTTCCGTCCCTTCCGGTCTTTGTCGTTTCTCACCACCATGTTTTCCGACACAATGAACTGGTCCTGTTCAAAACCAAACCGCATACAAATGACTCTCATGCATGCTGCAGAGCAGGAAGGATTGCCACATACGTAGGCCTCATGGCCTCCGATCATCAGAATACATGTTGTTTGTTTTGGGCTAAATAATAACTTCCTGTTTACACAACACTCAGAAAATGGCAAAATATTTGACCAGATGTGGCTTCCGTTTACACGGCAAAAGAGTTTTTGGGGGTTGAACGTACAAAAAAGTTAAACCACTGCACTTCCCAGAGTGGAAATCTTAGAAATTGCGCTTCCTAGCGCCTCTGTGTAAATAGGCAAAACGGACCAAAAATGCAAAACGTGTGATGAGTCAGCTCATTTTGACTGGCATGTTGTACATTTTCCTGAGCTTTGGAGGCTACAATATAAAACACTTGTTCTAGTTTTTTTCCAGAAAAGAATTATCCAAATAAAACATTATCAAAAGAATTTAAAAAAAGACAACAACAAAAAAACACATCAATTAGAAAAACTTAAGGAATATATTGTGAGCTTTTAAATATGGCTATTTGCGCTATTTTCTAAATGCTTGTTTTTGTCACATTCCTAAGCCAATAATTTGATGACCGGGTGGCTGCTCAGTAGGAGACTCTTTGACTCTTTGAGTATCCTACCGGATAGACTCCAGACGCCAGTCATCACCGGTCATCAAAATATTTGCTTAGGAATTCGACAAACGCAAAAAAAATCTCAATCTCATTCAAGGCTTCATGGGGTGTGTAATTGATAGAAAATACGTTTTTTTGGGGGTGAACTACTCTTTTAAAGGGATTGTAGGGAACATTAAGCCTAAATTTAAAAAATATGTATATATATATTTTTTGCATTTTCTCCCCTCTATCAGCCACTATATAATGATGCTGGGGTGTTTTCCTTCATTGAAACACAGTCCTCTGTCTGAAATCCGTATTTTCCCTTCTGTTTATGTTCATGTTGTTTATGTCCGGGTCGTAAATTAACGCACGCATGTGCGTGTCCGTGCGCGTCCGTGCCCGTATCAACTTTTTACTTTCGGTTTTAAAACGCTCTCAAACTTCTTTTTTGAGGCACATAATTTACTTTTAAAAAATCGTTTGGATAGAATTTAGTGGTTTAGCTTCATATATGTGGTCAATTTATCATGAAAGAGCCTATTTAAAAATATAAATTCAGAGAACCGTAGGGTCGGGCATTTCCGCGAATTGTATCCGCATAAGGCAACCTATTTTGGGCATGACTCATTTAAAAAGTCCCCCCTGCGTCACCCCCTGGTGGTCGGGGAAAAGAACTGCTGGAGGGGCGGTTGTTTGACAACAGTTTTTTTCTTTGATTATGTCTGAACTCCCTACAATGCCTTTAAGTTATCAATTCATATCTTTTGTGTCTCAGCTGAAAAAGTTCCGGGAATCTCTGCTGTAGTCCATGTCACATTGCTGTCAAACTTCCCATGTATTACATTTACACTTCAAATTCACGTTTTGTTTAACCTGTTTAACACATTCAAACCGGGAACGCATCTGCGTAACCACTTTAATCATTATTTCATACTTTGGCTATTCAAAAAGGGCAGATCTACAAGCTCATAGCGTGGCACAGTGCCACGCTATGAGCTTGTAGATCTGCTATTTATTTTTTTAATCGTGAACATTTGTGCAAATCTTTGAATGTACATATTTTTTAAAGCTATTTTCTTTTTTACTCAAATCTTTGCTTCTGGGGGTCCCTGAAACAACATATTTTGAGATGGGGGTCCGCGGCCAAATACATATCACTTTGGGGGCCCTTGACATGAAAAAGTTTGAGAACCACTGATTATAGCAACTTATTTTTTTTTTTTAAACTGTAAGACATTTGTAGAGTTACAAATGTTCACTTTAGAAAATACATTCAAAGACTTGCACAAAATGTCATGATTTTTCAAAAAAATAGCAGAACTACAACCTCATGGCGCGGCACTCTGTGCCACGCTATGAGCTTGTATATCTGCTATTTTGGAATAGCCAAAGTATAAGATAGTGGTTAAAGTGGTTAAAATCTAAAATGACATGAATGAAATGACACAGTTTGTATCAGTTTTGCCCACATTGGTGGTTGTGAAGTTAGTCAGATCAACACCTATGAGTTTAGTTTATAATACTAAACACCTATGAGTTTAGTTTATAATACTAAACACCTATGAGTTTAGTTAGTTTATTATACTAAACTGTATACAGGCAGTTTAATATTAGCTTGTCGCTTCACATTGAGCACAGTCAGAAAACAAGTGTCCGTGCGGAAATATTCCATTCTCCTGTGTGACAGACTGCTGGATAATTGGTTGCCCGGAACCTTTTCTCAAACTCCAAATTAATCCCATCTCCCCTGGCTTTGACAGCGTATGGGTGAATAACTAGACAGCTATGAACAGGCCCGGAATTTCATCCTTTTTAGGGCAATCATTATTGTTTTAGGGCACAAAAGCCAAATGACAAGGCAGTAAGTCCATCACATAAAATTTAGTCCATGGAAATAAATAATTTAGCCCTTTGAGGCATGAATTATGATAACCTGAGTAAGTTCTTGACATGTCCAGTCAGAAGGACAGCATGCATTTGCGTTTTTAATTGAAAAAGAAACAAACCAATGAATAAAATTATAAAACATCTATCGTATATTATGGACCCTAAGTTGCATATATTAATCTAAACCAGATGGAACTGTGAAATGTAACCTTGCTAAAAGTCAGAAGAATAATGTATGTGTTGACTCAGACCCAGCCTGGCGTCGGCTAATCAAGGACACTCTGCATAGGTGTGAACTACGATTTACATTCTATTGTTAACCTGGCGACACCAGGTCTGGCATTGTCTTCACGACACATCTAATAATACAAAATACATTTTCAGCGTATTCAACTATTATTTATTAACTCGCTCTTGACTCCTCAGCTCAACAAACACAAAACACAATAATAGTGCTTCTATTGCCTAGTGAAAACCAAAAATAGAGTACTTCTTCTCAAAATTTAACACCAAAACTGAGTGCTTCTGCTGTCTGTAGTGAAAACCAAACTGAGTGATGGGTGATGGATGATTGAAGTAGTCACAACAGGCCACACCTGCAAAGCATTGCATGCAGATGTACTTGTTGCAGATGTACTTGGTCGTTCTTGTGCATGCGGCATCATGGCATCTGTTTGCATTTGTTGTGTCTGTAAGCTGGGGCCAGTGGTTTCCAGGGGCAACCCTGATCTCAGGGGGTGCCTTGGACACTGCACTGCGTTTCACAATTTTCTTACAAGACAGACTTGGTGAAGCGATATAGTACAGCCAGGATAGGTCAGTAAAACTGAAGAAATCTGAACCGAAATACATCCGAAAGAGAGTTTTTGGGAGTCACTCACATATGTCTTCTGTTATTTTTGTAGAAAATGTTCATCGAAAAAATCAGCAGCAGCTGGTGGGGATTTCTGGTGTGGGGGGTTTTATAAAACCATTATAATAGGCTACCCACAGTTCACCCTGCAGCAACAGCATCACATTCCAGATACCAGGTCCCTATTTCATAGGGCTCAGGCTCATAATTCCTAATCGTTGGCCTGGGTGGAGGGGGTTATAGGGTGGAGGAAGTGCTGCCTGAGAGAAAGTCCCATAACTGACACTAAACAATTACAATAGAGTTAGCAATTTAGACATTTTAGCAGACGCTCTTATCCAGAGCGACTTACAATAAGCAAGGTAATTGCATACATAGAATGCAGAGAGACAGTGTAGTGCCTCAGGAAACTAGGATCACAGGTAACATAGCATCCGTCTAAACAATGTTGCCTACTGTTCATTGAAATCACAGTCTGTACATTGAAACTATAGGATACCAGGTAACTAATGAACCTAGAATCTAATAACATTCTTAATAATAATAATGATATCTGGGATTTATATAGTGCTTTCCTAGTACTCAAAGACACTTTACCTGTGTGTGAGGGCCAGGGGAGAGGACTAAAAAAAAAACAATTTTAGGAAAACTCAGAAATGCTAAAGATAAGAATTAAAAGCAATAGAACACTAAAAATAACGAGTTGAATTCAAAGTCAACCTGGAAAGGCTATTCTAAACAGGTGGGTTTTCAGGGCGGTTTTGAAGGTAACTTCAACTTTCTTAACATTGTTGTCAAGAAAGAAAACCTAACACTGGTTCTCAAACTTTTACCCCAAATTGGTATGCATTAGTTGGTATGCATTAGCAGTAGTTCTCAAACTTCTTTGGCTCAGGGCACCCTTGTAAATAACCTTTTCATCAATGGCACCCCTGAAGTACATGAATACTTTATAGCACCTGACATTTATGACATATTACGGTACATAAATATGTCAATCCTTCCCCCGGCCTAAGATACAGTAGTATGTCACGAGAAAAATTGAAAATAACTTGACATTTACTTGACATTTAACCACTTGATTTAACATCCCTATTGTGGGGGGAACATTCGCCAAAAACAGCTTGTAGATCGGTTATTTTTGGAGAAGAGATTTGGTGTAGAGTGAAAAAAAAAGTGCACCAAGTACCTTTACTAAAGTCCAGAGTGGTAAAACTGGTTAAACTGAAGTGATATTGATAAATTCCAATTTATTTTCAAAGTATTCCACGGCACTCTCTGGACTGGTGTTATGGCACCCACTTTGAGAAACCCTGCATTACGTCACGGACTCAGAGAGAGTACAAATGGAACCAAATTGACCCTTACTGGTCCATTTGGTTCCATTTGTACACTCTATGAGTTACAGACCCGTATAAACCCATTTATCTGGGACCCCCAGAACCGTCTCAAGAGGTCGCTGGAGGTCCCCGGACCCCACTTTGAGATCCTCTGCACTAGAACCATGTAGCTGTGACTACACTTAGCATTTTGAATCACCAGTAGGTGCAATTTTGTTCTGTATAAGCTCACATGAATAGAATGTGTATTGGTACGTGTATGATGTAGTTTTAAAGGGGACCTTGACCAATTTTGTACCCAAATCCTGTTTTAATGAAGCTGAGGACACACTAAACATGATGTTGGAGTGTGTTTTGTCTTTGTTAGTTTTTTTGCCCAAACATAGGGACACCAGGTTGAAAGTATTATATGTTTGCAGGCAATAATCTGGTACAGAATGACTTGCAACAGTGAGCATCCTTCTCAAGGATGCAGAGACACAACCTTTGTAAAGCATTAAGGATTTCAACCTACAAAGAGGTGAAATATAAAACCCCTGAGATCCGAAGAGAAAATGTACTTTAGCATTTTCACCTTTGCCTCCAAATCCCTTTGTTCACATTCAATAATTCCTTTTATGTAGCGAATCATCATCCCTGCTATAGATCGTTGAGAAAAAAATATCCAGAAAGTCGAGACAATTCTTTTGTACTATTTTTCCAAGGGTTTAGCAAACTACAGTCACTACTAACAAGCCTCTCGTATAGAAGAGCCGTCTTGAGGCTGCTGTACTGAACATCTGAACTTACTGTTTTAGGTCGTCGAAAAAGTTATTCACCAACAGCTATATTTTTCTCCGCCAGGAATTGAATGCAATGATTTCCCAATGTCTATTATAAGTCCTTTGTAAAGCGGAGACTTGGAGAAACGATGACGTAACAGCTCAATTCCTGCATGGCCTTTGTTGCTACTGTATGTCACCGGGCTGCTCATGTTTGTTTAGCGCACATTACACGTTTATTTCTTAACTTAGCACTGTTGTATCAACTGCACCACTTCACAGGCGGGCACGCCATTCGCGGTTCAATGTCCGCCAGATATGGCGGTTTGTTTTGCAAAAATTAAAGATGGATTGTGAAATCAGGGTTTCTGACAGCTTGTGCCGAATGTATCTGATGAGCGTTCCTGATCTGCTACTGATTGGGAATGCGCTGCTCGTGCTCCCGTGTTCAATGCGTTTATACCTTGACGTGCATACATACAGAGACGTTTTTGTCGCGTGGACGCCCCAAATTATTTTGGGGGGTCCCCAGAGGATTAGCTTAATGTGCAACATTGTTTTCTCACTCAACAGTAAACAAACCAACATACAGTATAAGTGTATACAGGGTATCTGAACATTTCTTAAGTGACAATTTAAGGCGTTTGTGTGCTTGTAGTTCGGCTATTTTCACAATCTATCTGTGGAATCGAGTCACACTAAATTTAATACCTCAACTCCTGCAATTCCAAGTGCTTGTCTGTGTGTGTGTGGGGGGGGGGGTCCCCAGCTCAAATATGATTATTTCGGGGGGGTCCTCAGTTCAAATATGATTATTTTGGGGGATCACAGCCTGAAAAGTTTGGTGCAGACTACCTGTTAATGGGTCTGGTGTAGGTAGTGATAATGTGTGGTGAAAACTGTTTCATGGTGAAACCTTTCATCTGCCTGAGCTGTTTGGTGACAGTTCAGCCGGTGTAGCAAAGAAGCACTGTGTGTGTGCCAACTTTTAATGGCATATTTTTGTTCCAGGGGATGATTTGCATCTGCCGAAGCCAATTCGGTTCAAATCTCTAGCATGCAGATTGAAGCCAGTGCTTGTCTAAGTGCTAATGAAATGTAAATGATGGGGCGCTTGTAGAACACGTTGTGATCTGTGATGCATACTAGAGCGGCCATGTTTGACCTGCTGCTATACTCAGCGGCGTTGCCAGATTCCGGGACAGAAGTAAGCAGCCATGCCTAGGAAAATAATCCCAAAAGAAGCAACTAAAGGCCACATAAGCACTTTAAACCTATATATGCTGTCGGCTATTTGAAAATAGCTGATCTACAAGCTCACATGAGCACTTTAAAGTGACATGCATTTGGTTTAGACATGGCATTGTAAGGTTAACATCAGATGATTTAATTCACTGGTAGGTTAACAATACATGATTTAATTCACTTTCAGGTTAACAATACATGATTAATTCACTTTCAGGTTAACAATACATGATTTAATTCACATTCAGGTTAACAATACATGATTTAATTCACTTTCAGGTTAACAATACATGATTTAATTCACTAGTAGGTTAACAATACATGATTTAATTCACTTTCAGGTTAACAATACATGATTTAATTCACTTTCAGGTTAACAATACATGATTTAATTCACTTTCAGGTCAACAGATGATTTCATTCACTAGTAGGTTAACAATACATGATTTCATTCACTTGCAGGGTTAACATGAAATGATTTCATTGGCTGACGGCATTCTTAGCCATGTCCTGTAGCTGTGTGCTGATGCGAGAGAGCTGCAGCAGTAAGGCCTGGTGGTTTTCTACCAAAAGGCTTTGGTGACGAGCCAGGTTCTGGGTGTCCACAATCTGCTGGGCCCCCTGGAAGTTCAGCCAGCATTAGTTCATTTATCCAATCTAATCCAATCCACTTTATTTATAGAGCACATTTAAAAACAACAGTGTTGAACCAAAGTGCTGTACACTCAGTAAAGAACTAAAATAAACAAGAGAACACACACAGTGAACAAGACAACGATTGACACAATGCCTGAGGGAAGCAGCAGCTTCTCAATCTGAATTTTCAAACGCCAAGGAGAACAAGTGAGTTTTCAAACGTGATCTAAACACAGGCAGGGTTTGAGACACTCTAACATGGGGTGGCAGCTTGTTCCACAGTGTGGGCGCTATGGAGGAAAATTATCTATCTCCCCGTGTTTTCAACTTTGTTGCTGGGACCTTAAGGAGTGACTGGTCAGTAGACCTCAAGACCCATTATTAGGAGGTAGAAGTTCCGAAATGTATAATGGTGCCAGCCCATTTAAAGACTTAAAGACAAACATTAAAGTCTTAAACTGAATCCTGTAACGAACAGGGAGCCAGTGTAGGGAGGCAAGAATAGGGGAGATGTGATCATATTTCCGTGCCCCTGTTAAGAGGCGAGCGGCCGTGTTTTGGACTAACTGTAGTCGTGACAAGCAGGCTTGGCTAATACCAACATAAAGTGCATTACAATAGTCGAGTCGGGTTGAGATAAAAGCATGGATAAGACGTTCAAAATCAGAGAGGGTTACAGCAGACTTGACTTTGGCTAAGAACTCAGCTGATAAAAGCTGGATTTAACAACAGAGTTAATCTGTTTGTCAAACTTAAAATCACTGTCCAATTTGACACCAAGGTTAGTGACCACTGGTTTTAGAAAAGGCTGCTAAAGTAATCTCATTTATAATGAGATTACTTTAGATTAAACTAGTAAATTAGTTACATTTTTTAGTTTAATTAAATTAGTTTAGATTATTTTAGTGCCGGATGTGAAAGGTATGCTGGGCTCGAACTAATAAGAATGACATATTTCAATTTTAAAATAATGGTTTATCGCATAATCACAACATTAGATCAGGTGTGATGAACTCCGTACCAGTGGTTCTCAAAGTGGGGTCCGGGGACCCCCAGGGGTCCTTGAAGGTGTTCCAGGGGGTCCCCAGCTAAATTAGTTGATATAGCATCACAATCGGTTTAGTCACTTCAACCCGATTTCATAGTTTGCTAGTAGATCTGCTATTTTTGCATTTTCTTTTTAACTCTTCAAAAAATACATGAAATATTTAGAACTTTTTTAAAAACACAAATCTTCTCTTCTGGGGGTCCCTGGCACAGACAATTTTCAGATGGGAGTCTGCGGCCAAATATATGTTTATTTGGGGGTCCTTGTTTGAGAAACACTGCTCTCTACTGTAAGTGGCGGGCCCACCTGAGCTCCCAGGGTTCCCAGCAACTTGGACACCTCCGCCTGGCCTCCTGAAATCTCCTTCTGAACCGAGAGCAGCTGAGAGAGGAGAGCCAGAACCTCGGCCCTCCACTGGACAGCTTGGCCCTGGTTGCTGCCCATCGCTGACAGCAGGGGCCCAAGGTCAAGCGGGGAGCAGGCACAAGTTTCAGTAGACCGGCCAGACTGGTCAGGACTCATTGTCGTGGCAGCTAAATATTTATTGAAGAAAAACAAACAATTACATAATTAATGAAACCAATTAGCATTATCTGATGGTTCATTCTGGAGAAGGGGGAAAAACAATCATCATTCATCTTTCCATTGGTTACAATTCTCAGCATGCTTTCGCAGATCTCAGATTCTCAAAACATCTCCACATCATTTAGTCACATCATGAAAGCTGTTTTTCATTCTTTGGAACAAATTGCAATTTGCATACCATTGTTCTTGTGATCTCTTCGAAATGTATTCTACTGGTTTGTTGTTCTCTGTTGAATATAGTCTCCCTGTTGTGTTCTTTATATTTTGTTGTACTTCCGTCAATATGTTTTGTTTTTTTCCTGGCTTAATTTTTCACTTGTGTTGTACTTTGTAGCACTTAGTAGTCCATTTCAATATTTCATGTTTTATTTTCATTTTTTTTGTGTTTGGTTTTCCATTTTATTTTGTACCATTTTCCTATGTCTCACTGGCCCACTCCCAGCCCAAATTCAATGTTTACTGACTCACAAACTTCGGGCAGTCCCAACGTCAAATCCAATTAAATTCCTCTCCATCAAGGGCTCGTTCATGCAGTGAGTATTTCTGCAGACTTTTCCTGAGGGAATTACTCAGACGTCATAGCATTGTGATATTCCATACGGGGGGATTGCCAAGGGATCGCTCGAAACGTCAATCAACTGTATGCAAATGCGTCGACAAATAGCAGTGCTTTCTCACTGTTCTCAAAGAGAGGGCTAGATGAGAGATTTATTTAGTAAAGATGAGGGACAAGAGATTAAATGAGTTTATAAAAAGTACAAATATGTTGACTAACATGGATTCTTTTTGCAAGGGTAAGATCAAGATGGATAAGAACACAAATAGACTTAATGGCTTCTGGTAGGCTACTAAAAGACATCTTCCCTTGGTCTCTGAATGAATGGTGAGGTGAATAAAGTACAGTCTAAAATACAATAGATTATAAATTGCCTATGAATATACAGTACAACAATGTCTATATGAATGTATAAGTGCAGACTACCATCAGCGAATATGAGAATGCATGTACAGCAGTGGTGGAAAAAGTACTCACATTGAGTTGATTTTGACAACAGATGTTGATTTAGTTTCAGTCATAGTCTTTTGAATACAATTCCATTTAGTTTTAGTGAAATTGTAGTCATCTGAAATGTGTAGTCTTTGTGTAGTTTTAGTCGAATAAATGTCATAAGATTTTAGTCGACTAAATGTACAGTTGATTTAGTCGACAATTTTGGCGGTGCCTTGATGGCGTCGCCATGCCTGATTTTACACTTGGTTGCATGCTGAAAATAGCCAATGCTGAAAATAGCAGATCTACAAGCTCACAACTTGTCGCGCTGCGACGCATTGTGAGCTTGTAGATCTGCTATTTTCAGAGGGCAACACCCAAGTGCAACCAAACATAAAATTACTTGCCTTAGTTCTACTGGATCTCTTCTCCATTCGTCCCTCCCTAACATTTTGTTGTTTGTCGTAGGTTGTCACATACAGTATGTGCAAAAAGAACAGATCTACAAGCTACCAACATGTTGCAATGCAATGTGGAAGTGTTCTACTTCCATGGAAGTGTGTGTGTGTGTGTGTGTGTGTGTGTGTGTGTGTGTGTGTGTGTGTGTGTGTGTGTGTGTGTGTGTGTGTGTGTGTGTGTGTGTGTGCGCGTGCGCGTGCGTGGTCTCAACCAAAGAAAATATGTTTGTTGGATGATAACACTAGGCTTTGTCAGATCCACCGCTCCTTCTCTCTCTCTCTCTCTCTCACACACACACACACACACACACACACACACACACACACACACACACACACACACACACACACACACACACACACACACACACACACACACACACACACGTGCGCTTCTCCCACTTCCTCCTCTCCTTTCACTTCCTCCTTCCTTGGTGGTGGAGGCGAGGAAGACTGCTCCTGATGGTTGGTGCATTGCAAGCCTCCACCATTGGTGTGAGAATGCGTGGGTGAATGTAATGTGTATTGTACGGTGCTTTGGATAAACACACTATATCTGTGCACCATTTACCATTACCATTAGCTACTGCAACCTGGCCAATGTTAGACCAATTTTGTTTGTTGGTGTCCTTTGACGCAGTGATGGTCTTTTTATTGTATTTCTTTTCTTTTTTTTTGTTGTAATTAACAAGGTCTTAAAAGTCCTTAAATTGTCACTTCATTGTCATCTGGGGACCCCCCCAAAATCATGTAGACCCCCCACTTCCATAAGCAGTCTGTGAGCTGACTGTGTGACATCATGAGAAAGCTGGGCAGGAGAACTCATAATCACCTGATGAGATTCACCTGGTGGATTTAGTGACACACACTAACAGACACTGTGGCACACAGGCAGCAAGCACGGCAGGGATTTTGGACGTTACATGAATTAAATCAATGGCCTTCCTGTCCTGGTATTTGGCCTTTGTGCCCTCAAAAGAATTGACAGCAGGCAACCCTGCAGCAACCCACTGGAATTGTGGCCTGCCAGCGAGGGGATACTTTCTGAGGAATACCCGCTGTGCACACGTGGACAATATTAAGAACCCTTCTTCCCCCAACCGTTATAGTTCAGTTAATTCTATATTAGTTTACTAAACTTGATCTCACACAAGACAAGAGCAACCACGGCGGCCAAGTGCACCATCGAGAGAAAAGCGGACTGAGCCACGGGTCGGAATCGGGGCTGCCAGCATGCATGCAAAGCCATGAGAAGCTGGTAGGTGCTCCATTGCATTTTATCTGTATTTGGCAGTGGTGGAAAGTGCATTTTTTTTAGGTATTTGTAATTTACTTGAGTATTTCCAATTTCCAATTATTTTACTTCTACTCCACTACATCTCGGATCCCAATATTGTACTTTTACTGCACTACATTTATTTGAAAACTTTAGTTACTTTGCAGATTTTGATTATTATTACAAAACATACTTTAACCACTTCAACCCTATATACATTTCGGCCATTTGAAAATAGCCGATCTACAAGCTCACAATGCGATGCATTGTGAGCTTGTAGATCTGCTATTTTCAAAAGATTCTTTTGAAAACTTGAAATGGGACATTCTGCATAATGAGTACTTTTACTTTTGGTACTTTAAGGACATTTTGATGCCAATACTTTTGTACTTTTACTCAATTGTATTTTGAATTCCGTACTTTTACTTGTAACAGAGTATTTCTATATTGCAGTATTTATACTTTTACTTTTTCCACCACTGGTATTTGGTAATGCCAAGTGAATATGTGTGTGTAGGCCTACAACCGGAACAGTACAATACAAGTTTACCAATATCACATGCATACTGTACACATAAACGTGTGTAGAGTAAAATCAGATTGCTCAGAAGCCCTAGGCAACGTGGGCCGAATGAATAAATGGTGATCTGTCTAAATACTTCATCCGTAAGTGCAGAAGTGCTGCACATGAACACTCTCCAAGAGTTTCGCTTTGCATTTTGTGGTCATGCACAATTATGTAAAGAGCTCCTTGGTTTTACAGAGTGTTCTGTTTGCAATGCAGGTCTCAACCATTTAATTAAAAATATCTTTGCTCCAATCTGCTTGATCCGCTAGACTCCTGCAGAGCCACCCAGTAAAAAAAAATCAAAATTTCAAGCACTGCAGTTACTTCAAAGTGAAAGATGTTCCCCCTCAAAGAATCCTGATCAAACGGAACCACCTGTCCAACTAATCATGTTTGGAAGTTGTTTTCCATTTTGATCAAACTTGCCTTTGAGCAAAGTCAAAGCATTAATGCATTATTATTACACATTTTAAGTTCTTCAAGAGCAGAATATGACAAGGTGCCACTTCCCGAGGAATCTCAGCTCATAACCGGAATTTGATGAAGATGCATCTATCCCACGGATTAAGTAACTTGAGATGTTTTACAGTGGAACAAATGTCATTGGAAATTGAAATGAAATCCCAACATCCTTTGGTTATAGTTTCATAAGTATGTTTCTCTTTGTACAGTATTGTTAAGCCATTCAATGCGGGAACGCATCTGCGTAACCACTTAAACCATTATTTTACACATTCAAAAATAGCAGATATACAAGCTCATAGCTATGAGCTTGTAGATCTGCTATTTTTGAAAAAACTTGAACATTTTGTGCAAATCTTTGAATATATATATATCTTTTTTTTCAAGGACATTTTTTTTCTCAAATATTTACTTCTTGGGGAACAAAATATTTTGAGATGGGGGTCCGCGACCAAATGCATATTATGTTGGGGGTCCTTGACATGAAAAAGTTTGAGCACCACTGATATGAGCGAGATAGGTTTTTCAGAAAACTGTTAGGATTTAGAAGACCTTTTGTAGAATCGGCCTCAGGTCTTAATGGGTAGCAGAATATGATTCATTATCATTTGAATATGATGATGAAGAGGAGTAGTAGTAGTGGTAGCAGCAGCATTAGAGGGGTCTTAATTCTTACCTTGTGTCGAGCAGTACAACATGATCAACAGGATGAGAGACTGGAGAAACATCCTCTCTCTTGCAATCCAGCTATCTTAATTTTCCTAGAATTATACTCTTATTATTTTGTTTCTGTCTTTTCTATTTTATTTTGTGTCTTCTTATCTCCTCATCAGGTTCTTTCTATCTCTAAAGAACCTGTGAAAGTCGGACCAACTCTCTCTCTCTCTCTCTCTCTGTGTCACTGTCTTTTTGTGTCACTCTCTCACTGTGCAATGTGTGCATGTGTCTCATTCTCTTATCTCAGTCAGTGGTCCGCCTGCCTGCCTGCCTGCCTGCCTGCCTGCCTGCCTGCCTGCCTGCCTGCCTGCCTGCCTGCCTGTCTGTCTGTCTGTCTGTCTGTCTGTCTGTCTGTCTGTCTGTCTGTACTACTTCCACTTCCCTCTCTGTTAACCACCATGACACTCTTCATAATTTACTTCACTAAACCTCTTCCTTCACGTGAGCGTTATGTGGATCAGCAGTCTGTGCACGTACGTGCGCTTCGATACACACAACGAGTGTGATGTCTGCACGAGAACGTTCAGCTCTACATCCACCATTAACACCTGCTCACAACCTTAACTGTTTAATGCCGTTCATCTGACTGAGGAGTAGAAATAGATTTGTGGGTCCAGTCAGTGCACCCATAAATCCACACATCAAATCCTCAGCATTAGTTTATATGAAGTGTAGTGCAATGGGCCCGACTCAGGGATGAAGTAACACTAAGGATGCATCGTGATCAGGGGTCATCGCCATGCTGTCTTGTGGTGGACAGTTTGGTCAAAATGTTTTTTTTTGCCACAGACATACAAAATGAGTGGACAACAATATTACCGGAAACACATAAAGAGCTAGCCGTAGGTCTGTAACTCTTGAGAGTGTACAAGTGGAACCAAATGGACCCTGACGGGTCCATTTGGTTCCATTTGTACACTCTCAGAGTTATGGTGGTCCTTGCAAATAAAACATTTGAGAACCACTAGTACTAGCAGGACTCCTAATGTGTCATACGTAGTGTCATATTAAATCAGAGTCATACATATTCTGAATAATAATTGGGTCTTTATGATCAAAATAAGAACATTATAATGGTGTGTAAAAAAGAAAATCTGAAATTTCCCACGGACGAGACCAAGTCTTTGTCACAGACACATGTGTCCGTGTACGGACATATTGATGACCCTTGATCATGATTCGTAATCATGATGCATGTTCATTCATGCCGATACGATTCAACGATTTAAAATCGATACAGTAAGAATTTAGCAAAACAAATCAATCTGTTTGAAACATGTGGATAGTGCAAGTTTAGTTATTTCAGATCAGCTATTTCACAATTGAAGTCCAGAGATTTCTATCATGATTACCTGCACATAATTGGAATTGGCCTACAAATCAAGTAGGTGCCAGGCCCTACAATTGAATTTACAGTTGTAAATCACAGAGTAAACTGTGCAAATGACACAATACAACTAGAGCGTCAAGTTACAAAAAAAAAAAAAAAACATTAAAGGTTTAAATATGGAGATACAAGGTTTCTGCATGACAACAACGATATGAGGATCCCATATGATGCTGACACAGGTCGGGCGTTTCCTCTCTAGAAAACGATGTTCACGTGTCTGAGAGTCTAACGGAAGAGAGAGAGGTATTGCGCCACACAGTCAAAACAGGAGAAGAGTTGGGTAAGACCAGGACGCCGTTTACTCACTTACTCTCCCTTCCTCATCCACAAAGGAAGTGCAGGGAGAGAGGCGGAGGGTCACTGACTCTTTACTGACATTAACCCATTAAGACCGGGAACGCATCTGTGTCACTTTAGGTTTCAAAGATTTGCACAAAATGTGTTGACGATTTTTTTTTATAAATAGCAGATCTACAAGCTCATTCTTAACCCACTCACATGAATATGTCTATTTGCTGATAATTGTGTCATTATGTTTTCTGGGTAAAGACAAAACAAAACATGCTCTCAATTTGTAGAATTGTGGCTTTGCGTCTTCTCTCTGGCGATTGGGTTGCAGACAGTTGGGTATGGCCAGAGATGAAACTGTGTGGGTGGACAGGTTGTCACATGAATGTTCTTATGAATGTAACTTCACCTCAGTAGCTTCATAAATATTGTAAGGACCGGTGGATGTTCAGAGACACTGGATTTTGATACTGTAGGAGCACTATTTTATTTATAACTCATACCAAGCCAACTCAAAGCAGAAAAGGGAGAGGCGGTGCCATCTGCCACTACCCTCTCAGTCAGGGCGTAACTTAAGAACACACATTACAACAATAGGAATCTTTTCTCGGCCACTTGGGATGCTACACTTTCCTTTATCAACGCAATTGTGCATGGCCGTTTTGTTTTTTGTTTTGTTTTTTGGAAGTGAAACATGCCTATTCTAAATGCAACATACTGCACAACATTCGTTGGCTGTTTGGCTTGGTGTGGCCACGTGTAATGGCACATTGGAACTCCAATGTCGTTGACCTTGTGTCACTGAATGACAGTTGAGGACAGCCATGTGCACTCACCCTGTCCTGAAGAGGTGAGGCCATTCAATGTCCTCAAGTGAAAAGTGCAATACTTGTTGTGCATGTCATCATCATTATTATTATATTTTTCAAAAAGGGCAACAATAGCTATCTACAAGTTCACAACGCATCACATTGTGACGCATTGTGAGCTCGCTCTCTCTCTCTCTCTGTGTGCATGAGGTCCCTGTTTCCTGTCACAGGCATTCAGAAGCCTGTGACATGAACGAAGACAAGTATAGGCTTGTGACAGGTCTTTGTTGACGTGTCATAGGCCTTTAAAATGCCTGTGACAGTTAAGAACAGGTCAAGGTTTTTATAGTTTTACATTTTCAATTCCTTTCATTTCAGTCTGTTTTTTTCCACACGCCACAGCAAATAAGCTGTGCTTACAGCTGTCACGGCCCGACGTATTGGTATTGTTCAGTATTTGTGATTTTGAACCTTCTTTTTGTTCTTCACCAGGATGTCCCCCATGCAGCGGTGATCAAAGAAAACAGTAGAGCCGCACACTGTTAGCTCCCTTTGTCGGTTATTTTTGTAACTCATTAAAACCGGGAAAGCATCTGTGCCATTTTAGATTTCAGCGTTATTAAAGCGTTATTAAAAAATGGCAGATGTACAAGCACTGTTAGCTGCCTTTGTCGGTTAAATATTTCAGACAGTGAGACTGAAGAAGAGCATGTGGCCTCGAAACGTCAGTTGAGACCGGAGGCCGATTCTACAAATACCTTCTAAATCAGTAGGACCCCCAAATTGATATGCATTTGTCCGCGGACCCCCATCTGAAAATGTTTCGTGCCAGGGATTCAATTCAAGAATGTTCAAACACTTTCAAGATTTTTCAAATATGTTAAAAAATAGCAGAAGTGTTGCGCTGTGAGCTTGTACATCTATTATTTTTGATAGCCAACGCTGAAATCTAAAATGACGGGTTAACTGCAAAGTAAAAAACCAAAAAACGACAAAGGGAAGTAACAGTGTGCGGCTCAATTCTTTGAGCCGTCTGATGCAGTGTTGTCAGATTTTGCGATAGAAATAAACAACCAGGTCTATGAAAACAAGCCCAAAAGAAGCGACTAGGCCACATGAGCACCTTACACGGAAATATGATCACATCTCCCTGATTCTTGCCTCCCTACACTGGCTCCCTGTTCGTTACAGGATTCAGTTTAAGACTTTAATGTTTGTCTTTAAGTCTTTAAATGGGCTGGCACCATTGTGCATATCTGAGCTTCTACCTCCCAATAACGTTACATGGGTCTTGAGGTCTACTGACCAGTCACTCCTCAAGGTCCCAGCAACAAAGTTGAAAACCCCGGGGAGATAGATCATTTTCCTTCATAGCGCCCACACTGTGGAACGAGCTGCCACCCCATGTTAGAGCGTCTCAAACCCTGCCTGTGTTTAAATCACGTTTGAAAACGCACTTGTTCTCCTTGGCATTTGAACATTCAGATTGAGAAGCTGCTGTTTTCCTCCAGGCATTGTGTCAAATGTTGTCTTGTTTTATTGTGTTTTTTTTGCTCTGGTTTATTTTCGTATTTTGTTACTGAGTGTACAGCACTTTGGTTTCAACAAGACAAAAATAACGTGCAAGAGCAGCGATGTTCTTCATTCTTGGCCAGGTTTTAAATCTAGCCGTGAAATCGACTGATGCACTATAAAGGCCTTCTGTAGTCTGACCTTATTGGATTTTGGAACATTATATCTCCTCGATATGGAGGGAGGGTAAATAGAGAACCGGATCGATAATGTCATGTTGAAGGTTAAAGACCAATTGTAAGGCCGCAGAATCTCAGAGGGTAAAGATTAAAAAACCCTGCTTTAAAAATGACAGTGATATAGTATAGTATAATAGTCAGTGGTGGACAAAGTACTCAACCCCAGTACTTGAGTCAAAGTCAATAGTGGTGGAAAAAGTACAAAAAAATGTATGCGCATCGCGATGCATTGTGAGCTTGTAGATCTGCTATTTTTAAAAGATGTGTATACATTATGAATTTCTGAAATGGGACATTCTGCACAATGAGTACTTTTACTTTTGGTACTTTAAGTACATTTTGATGCCAATACTTTTATACTTTTACTTTTACAGTACATTTTGAATTCCAGACTTTTACTTGTATCATAGTATTTCTACATTACAATATTGATACTTTTACTTAAGTCAAAAATGTGAGGAAAAATCACATGGAGATGGTGTCCATGGAGCCAGGGTGTGAGACACTTTTTCCCTCTCTTTAAGTTCCTGGGTGTCAGCGCCTCACCACTTTGGTGTGTGTTACCTTTCCTGCTATACTACAATATATCTAGTCACATATCTAAACAGCTGTATCCAATTCAACTGTATTGTTTGTGTATAAACCAAGCATAGAGCCTGCAACACTTTACAATTCATCAGTTGATCAACAATCCCAAGTGGTTTAAAACAGAAGTGAGTTCTTTATAAATTAACTTTGCTATTGTTAGCATGAATTAACATTATAATACTACTCAGTTTCAAGTATGTCTGATGACACAATTGTTAAGCCCATAGGGGGACATGAAAATCACAAATGAATATAACTCAATATAAGTGGACTCCACCAATGCAGTTTGAAAGCTCCACATGGGTCTGGAATACAATTTAGGATGAAAATCTCTGAAACGCAAACTGCCATTGTAATCTGTAATTCCCCAAAATGCATTGTAGGAAAAGCAAACACATGACAGAACACTACAGTATCAATTCAAATTAAAACAAGGGTAGAACGATAAAGTATTACCTGGGTTGAGATAACTTGTCTCTGTGAGTTTGCATTTTGAACACTGAACACTCTCTCCAGTTGCAATGCTTGTGTCCCTTCATCAGGGACACGAGGCCGTGGTTTCTGCAGCGAGTACACTTTGGCGCTATTGTGGTCTTCTTGCCTCCAGGTGGAGTAGGTCCGAGACAGTCTATCTGCTGGGGATTCTCTTCCTTGCTCATCATCATTACTGACAATAGGCTCTATTCACAGCAGCCATATTATGAAGACATTCACATGTGTTACCAATGATACTAATGAAGGCTCTGTTCCATTCTGGTCAAACAGAGTCAGGGTGCTGATATTGTGCATGTTGGCTCACTGGAAACTCTGTTACACTCTGTTACACCAGTGGGTCTAAAGTTGGGGTCCAGGGACCCTCATGGGCTTCCAAATGGCCCATTACGGATGTGTAACTCTGAGAGTGTACAAATGGAACCAAATGGACCCGTAAGGGTCCATTGGGTTCCATTTGTACACTCTCAGAGTTATGGGGGTCGTGGAAACCACTGTGCTACACTAAATGGAACGGAGCCTTCATTAGTGTCATTGGTAACACCTGTGAAGGAAGTGATAATATGGCTGCTGTGCATAGAGCCTATTGACTTGACTGACAAAACACTTGATCCTTGGCCCCGCCTGTACACACCGTCAAAAAGACAAAGGTCTCATAATGCCACCGGACAAATAGATGCGAGTTGTTTCTCAGCTCGCCTGTTTCTGGACAATTTCCTCCTGTGGGCAGAGACGCACTGGATGCGCAGGAGCCGAACTCCTATCTTATCGAACTCCTCAGATGGGGGGGGGGGGGGGGGCACAACAATACATATTATGTCCATTATGGTAACTTAATAGGGCCTGCTTCATACTGCATTTATGTATTTTGATGTTTGGCAGGATAATGTCTGTGCCAGTCTTTGACTCCTTTGTAGTGCAGGCTTTAATTTTCAATAATAGGAAGTAGAGATGTCAGGGTGTTCTGTACCTCCGTCCCTGTCGAGAGAGAGAGAGAGAGAGAGAGAGAGAGAGAGAGAGAGAGAGAGAGAGAGAGAGAGAGAGAGAGAGAGAGAGAGAGAGAGAGAGAGAGAGAGAGAGAGAGAGAGAGAGAGAGAGAGAGAGAGAGAGAGAGAGAGAGAGGAGAGAGAGAGAGAGAGAGAGAGAGAGAGAGAGAGAGAGAGAGGAGAGGAGAGAGAGAGAGAGAGAGAGAGAGAGAGAGAGACTGACTTAGCCGCACCAAACTTGCCACAAACACTGTTCAGGGGGTTTGCTATCAGAATAGTCATACCAGGCGGCAAGGAATCTCTACTGGAATTGAAGCTCACTTCCGGGTTCTCTTTCAGCCTGCTGTTCAATAGCAGATCTAAGCTCATAGCAGGGCACACAGTGCCGTGCTATGAGCTTGTATATCTGCTATTTTTGATTAGCCAAATAAAAATTACGGAGGTGCGTTCCCGGTTAAACAGCCTCATAGCTCCCAAAGCATGCATTGTCTGTAGTGAGTCTTGGGGAAAATCGGTATTGTTGTGTGCCAGTGTTTTCCTTTGTTTTCCTTCAAGCATAATCCCAATACAGAGAGGCAGAGAGAGACACCGAGAGAGAGATGTTCTTTTATCAGACTCTGCAGTTTCACACTTTCAAAGGAGACGCCACATTGGCTTTTAGACTTTAAAGACAGACCAAAACCACAAGAGACATTTTAGACTGGACAGGGGGGGGGGGGGGGGGGGGGGGAGAGAGAGCGAGAGGCTTGCCACCACACACTGGCAGCCACACACAATGGGACACACAAATGTCAAGTACATATTTTAGACTGGACAAGATGATGAAGAGATAAACAGGAAAGGTCTGAACAAATTTAAATATTAATAACACTATGTCTTGGATTCCCCCCCCAGACCCATCTGTGAGCTACAGCGGAGGAGGAGGTCACAGATGTGACTAGATATTTGCCAAGTTCTCCTTTCTAAGTTTATTGCATTTAATCAAGCTCTCTGGTTTGATGCAGCAGCTTCAGACCTCCCAAAGTGTGGGAGCCTGTGTGCGAAAGATGCTCACAACCGACCAGCACAACAGCTGGAGACTAAAATTACTTCACACACACACATGCACACACGCGCGTGCACACACACACACACACACACACACACACACACACACACACACACACACACACACACACACACACACACACACACACACACACACACACACAGTCACTTGTTCACATTGAAGGGAGTTGAATTTGAAGCCTCTCCATATATTTTGCTGCAGCACAGTAATATACACACATGCAAGCACACACACACACACACACACACACACACACACACACACACACACACACACACACACACACACACACACTCTCTCTCTGTGCTCCGAGTACTCTACACTCCGAAGAGCTCTTGAACTTGAGCCATGAACTTGTAGGTTCATTTGTATGTACAGTATGTAACTGTAGTCACTGAACTATTATGTTTCAGAAATCTAATGTAGGAAGAGGGTTTATGTTACAGGTCAGGTGGGTCACGTTAGAGGTGTACGGTGTCCACCAAATATTTTGTGTGATGGGTAACATTAGCCGAAAATAGCAGATCTACAAGCTCACAACGCCTCGCAGCGCGTCAAAGTAGTCAACGAGTCAAGTTGACTAAATATTGAGGGTTTAAAAGGTTAACTATCTGAAAATGCACATTAGCATGCATCCAGCTATCTATGAAAAGTTGAATCTGCATACAATATGTAGGGTTGGGGGGGGGGGGGGGGGGGGGGGGGGCGCCCGAGGCAGGGGGGGGGGGGGTGTCCCTGCTTCATCTCTCTCTCTCAGCTAAGGGGTCCTTGGGTTGAACAACGTTGAAGACCCCTGGAATAGACAATGAAAGGTAGACAATGAATGTGTGTACCATGTGCAACTGGTAATCACTGACATGCTGCTTTATTACGCTCATGGCTGCACACTACACAACATTACAGGGCATAGTGTCTGACTGCCCCCCCTGGTGGCAGGGCAGGGATTTACACTGTATCCTATAGACTTCACACACAGACAGTACAGTGTACACACACACATAGAACAGTGGGTCAGAAGGGTCCTTCTGGCCGATCCACACGTCCACACGGTCACGACTTTTTTCTGTTCTGGCCCCACAGTGGTGGAATGAACTTCCCACTGATGTCAGGACAGCAGAGTCACTGCCCATCTTTCGCCGCAGGCTGAAAACCCACCTCTTCAGGAAACACTACCCTTCCTCTCTGCCTGGCCTACTTGTTGTTAACTAGTTGTACGAACGCTTGTTTTAGTGTTGTATTGTTTTATTGGATCTTGTTTAGTCGATACACTTAGGTGTTTTAGCTCCTGCTCATTTGATTTTGCTATTTTGTCTCATCTGTTTAAGGGAATAGGTAGCTGATATATTGCACTTTTACCTTAGCGCTAGGTATACTCTTGGTTGCTTGTTTTTGCAGAAAATGCACTTTAGACTTCTGGTGAAATGTAGTTTTCGTTCCCTACCTATGTTGAATGCACTTATTGTAAGTTGCTTTGGATAAAAGCGTCTGCTAAATGACTGTAATGTAATGTAGAACTAACATAGTAATAGGCCTATAAGTTCCTATTCATTGGTATCACAATGAAAACTCATATTTTGTTTAAATTAATCTTATATTATAAATAAAATCATAGTGTATCGTGAATTATTTTCAAATGGCCGAAATCTAAGTAGGGCTGAAGTGGTTAATGTATGTTTTGTAAAATAATCAAAATCTACAAAGTAACTAAAGTTTTCAAATAAATGTAGTGGAGTAAAAGTACAATATTTGGATCCGCAATGTAGTAGAGTAGAAGTAAAAGTATTGGGAATTGGAAATACTGAAGTCGAGTACAAATACCTCACAATTGTACTTAAGTACAGTGCTTAAGTAAATGTACTTAGTTACGTTCCACCTATGCCAAACAAAGCTTCTAATTTACAAATGTTAAGTCACAACAACCAAGTCTGTCTTCCTTTTTTTTAATGTGACAATGAATCACAAATCTCTGACCGTCATCCTCAGACCATCCATCCCCTCCATTGGCGTTTCCAGTCGACTCGGTTCTTCATACATCATGGCCAGCTGGCCAGTCATTCTGGCTATACTCAACAATGATATTTAATTATAATTAAATGGCTGGGCTGTCCAGAGCAAAATAAATGAACCAGATAATTTTTTTTTACAATGACAAAAGAAACGAGTACGAGTCTTTATTCACTTTGGTGCCACAAGGACTGAGTGGTTGCATAATGTTTAAGGACAGAAGTTTACTTTTTTGTTTTTTTCAATGATTGATGAACCTCTGTTCTATCTTTACACACTTGGATGTCATGAAGCACCACGCGTGTTTGCGAATTTGATTTATTTTTAACTTGCGGCCAGCTGGCGCAGTGAGTTAATTCAGCTCCTGTCTGACAGCTTGGCAGTGAAAGTGAAATGCAGAAACAGGTTTTATTGTTGTCATTATTGCTGCTTGTTCATAGTTTGTAAAAGTGATTTATTGCAGTTTTTTCCCTCAATTTATTTGGCATAATTCTCCATAGTGAGAGAAAGCTGAAAGACACGCACATACCTACTGGACCTACTGGATCAAACATTTTAAACAGTTGAAAAAATAATACAAATGTTATGCTCCCAGGAAGAGCCTCATGACTTGAAGTGTTGCCACCATTAAATACGGAGCATAATATTTTAGTATTGCTAGACACTTTCACAAAAACATTGACAAAGACATTTCCTGTTGAGGAATTTGTCCCAAGTTTTTTTTGTACATGATGTGCCTTCAGCACTTAAACAAATAAGCAGGAAGTGAATGTGGTCACACATGTCTTCACAAACAATCAGAGTAAGCGAGATTTTATGAAACGTCTGGTTCGGTACCTTATATTTTTCCAGAGGTAAGGTCTCTGCGCCAATTTTCTTGTCACTTTGACGTCACTTTCGTCATGCAACACGTCCGAGGAAGTTAAAGCCGCAGTCCATAAACTTCATGATTCATAATTTATAACTGCACAAATGCTAACTTTCTTCATGTTTACCTCTTTTGCCTACCTGCTTTTTTTGTGTAACCAAGAGGCTTAGGGTACATAATAGACGGACCAAAGAGTTATAATTAAAATATATAATCTTTATTGGATATTGCAGTATAAAAATAGGTTGTCTTTATTACAAATACAGTTATCACAATTTAGCTAATTAAAAGAGAGACAGACTGAACTCCACATGAATGCTCACCCTAACCAACTGAACCCCCTATCACGAAGTAGCTCTGTGGGCTAAAGCAGTGACCACCTGATGACAAAATGCGTAGCCTACATATGAGCCAAAGACTCACCGAAGACACCAGACTGTATGCCCCTAGTCTTGGACACGTGGGCTCCCACACAAAATGCTGAATGTTGCACACTACAAAAGAAACACATTTATAGTCACCATTTAGCTACCCTTAGCTTCACCATATATCATAAAATACCAACCAGCACATGCAGTAATAGAACGATACAATAGAATGCACAGTAATAAAACGAACCAGAGAGAGAGAGAGCTAGACTATAGATTTTTTTTAAATGAATGAATGGAAACCACTCCACCAGCCACACACACGGACGGCAACGGCACGCTTATTTCAGCAATCTTTGTATCGGCAGGCACAAACACAACCCCTCCCCCCTTCACTGTTGGTCTCTCGTTGCGTGTAACAGGGGAACTGTGAGGAAATGTTTGCTGCAGGCGAAAGCAGCAAAAAATCTGGAATCCAATTAAGAAATTGCAAAAAATAGCAGATCGACAAGCTCAAAACGCGTCGTACTGCGACTCGTTTCTGTACAGTATATACAATGTGGCTCTCTGGAGTGAGTGTGGAAATATAGTGGCCCTCTCCATCATCAAAGTTGCACACCCCTGAACTACTACAGTATATTGCCACAGGGCTCCTTCATGTCCTCCTGCCTCCTCTCCCCCCCCCCCCATCCCTTAATTCTTCCACCTCCTCTCATTCTTACAGATCTGGAAACACTTCCATACTCTTGCTTTCATTCTTTGGTCAGGTTTCATATACTGTCCCTGTGGCTTGGAATCACTGGCAGACAGATCTGAAGCTTAAGGACTTGCAGGCTTTGTTATAATGTTCTGTTGGGCAGTATTCCAATCTAATCTTCCCTTTGTTTAAACTTGACCTTATAAAAAAATCATCAATTATATCGACACGTTGTACCTCTGTCTCCTTACAGGGTTTTTTGCCAATTCAATTTCACCTCGCTGCCCTCATAAACCTTTAATTGTGCATGCGCATGTCTGTCAATACATTGTTGGCACGATTTAGAAATGTGCTAAATGAACCTTTGTCCTCTCTTTTTGATCAAATGCCTGGCTGCGCTGCTCTGTGGCCCCTCTGCGTTCTGAGGTTGGCAAGAGTAGCCTATTTTGTTTTGAACCCTTTCATGTGTGGTCTTTAAAAGGATGGTAATGGCGCCAAATATCTGTGCCTGCTCTGATGTTTAGTTTGTAGCAGTAATTACATTTTTATTTGTCTATTTTTTCATGGTTTTATTGTATTAGGTTTTTATTGTATTTTTTTTGGGTCGTTTACTGGGACTCCCATTTGAGTGGTGCATATGTTTGTTTTATGGAGTCTTCTTGTCCATTTTATGCATGGAACTTGTGTAACATTCCTTTTTTTCCCTCAATATCGATACTGATTCAATACATTGATTTCGATACCGGTTCTCGAACAATGCTTTTTTTCTCTGTAGTTTTTTTCCCCATCCATCCATTTTAGTTTTTTAACTAATATTATTAACAATAGTGACAAATACGGGTCAAATACGGGTCAGAATTCATCCATTTATGTCAGGAAGACATAACTTTATTTTACTCCTAAGAGCAAATGCAAATTGAGTGCCTCAAATGGTGCTTCGAACTTGTGATTCATGTGACCCTTACTTCAATCAGTGAAGTGCAGTGCTGAATGTGAGAAATATTGAGACCAATATGACTTTGTACAAATATTGGTAATTTGCCAATACATGATTTTGTGAAATAAACAGGTCATATGTCACTGATAGTTGTACTATACTAGAAATTCGGGTGGTTTACAGACTTGGCCGGTAGGGCGGCTGGATGGCAACCATGAGGTTCCCAGATCCCGAGCTCCCCCAGAGTTAGTGTCGAAGTGTCCTTGAGCAAGACGCTGAACCCCTAATTGCTCCCGATGAGCAGGTTGGTGCCTTTTCCTCCGCCATCGGTGTATGAATGTGTGTGTGAATGCAATGCACAATCTATGTAAAGCGCTATATAAATGCACCATTTATTTACCATTTATATAAAAAAGAAATATGTCCTTTTGACAGTTGAGTAAGTGGTAGAATATGGTCACGACCCAAAGCCGGCGGAATCTGTGGAAATTATAAAGTATTATGTCTAGCGAAGTTACGAGTTTGAAAGTATCTGAATAGGTCGGAGTGTTGAAGGTGAAATGTGGAGCGTAACTGTGTGAAACTGGCAAACGTGCCTAGGCAAGACAACCCTTGTATCCATCAATTTTGCCCGGTTGAAATTGTTGGTTACTTAATGGTGTAGCTAGGGACAAAGAGTTCCAGCCAAAATGTTTTCTAATTTGTTGCCAAATTTTTTAAGTGGAAATAGCAAAATAATTAGAAGAGCACTGCCTAGGTTTGAGTGGAAGACTACTGCATGCTGAAGCTTTTAAGGACAAATAATGAGTTAGATTCCAATTGAAACCAACTATCCTCAGTTTTGCATACTCTTGGGATTTTCCCACTCCATATAACATTTTTAATTAGTGAGTCCAATTGACAAAAAAAACTGTTTGGGTAGAAAAATGGGTAAACATCGAAATGAGTGCAGATATCTGGGGAGTAAATTCATTTTTGATGGATTGCACTCGGCTTACAAGGGAAAGGGGTAGCAGCGTATGGTGAATTTTATCGTTGACCGGGACAGGAGGTGGTTCGCGCAACAACGGCTGATAAGTCGAGCCATTCACGAGCCATTCCGGGTGGAAAACGGAACGCTCGTCCCAAAACACACTGCCCCATTTTTTTCGCGAACCGAGGCCGCCGGTTTAGACGCGGGGGGCAGGGTGTTTCAGGACGACGGTTCTTCTTCTATTACATTTCTGAATGGAGAGGTGCTTGTCTCTGCGCAATGGAGAACCGGTTTGACGGCGAAACTGGTTTTCTAATGGTCACTCATTAACAATTCGGCCGAATGCAAATGAGCCCCATTTGAAAACAAAGGCGTCTTCAAGGGTGAGGGGCTGCTAATGTTATGTTGATTTTTTGTTTTTTCTGGGTTTACACAGACCGGGCCATGGCCTCGTTGGCCCCAATGACCGTTCGCCCTTGGAAAGGGGTAAGGTGTTCCATCAGTTTTCACTTTTGCAAGAGAGGGTAATGATAATTCCTAAATGTTTAAACTTCCTAGATACATTGAAGGGAATTATAGGTTGGGGTATCACCTAGGCCAGTTGGTTAACAGGAAAGCATTCGCTTGTCTGCACGTTCAACTTGTACCGTGATCACATTTGACAGTGGGCTCAGGCCTGGTCTCCTGTAGGCTAAAGGTTTTCATTTGAAAACATTTCGTCTTGCTCTCGGGCCAATATATCCTCAGTATTCCCCCAAGGCATTCTCGTCTGGAACACATCTAGCCTGTGACAGATGGTCCTTTGTTACTTTGCTCTTAAGTTATTTAAATAAAATGACGAACGAACCCCTCTTGTACGTTGCCCAAATGATATGGCACAAGTTAAAAGAAGTCACATATACTGTAAGAGCAGAGAAGTACTCGCACACAGGAATGCAGAAATCAGACTATAGGTTGCATATAAAAGGCTTTAAAAGATCCAGGCCTGTACAGACACAGGGAGTCCCCACAGAGTGCATGCACTGACGATAGTCCCTGTGTGGATTGGAACGTTTGCCTTAGATCTGTACAGCCCTGTATCTTTTAAAGACTTATTATGCAAAAAAAGACATACTGTACCGGTAGTCTGATTCAGGGCAGGAGCTCGAGTCCACGAGAGTGACATTATTTTCGAGGGGCAGCGAGCTACAGTACGTGTGTATATCCAGTAGCTCCACTTTGCCAAGCTATTATGCGATTTGTATCCACCAAAAGCGGCTGTATAATCATGGAATAATCATGGAGCATTTCAAAAGTGAAGGTAAAATACAACAACAACCATTAAACTCTGCAACAGAAGTAATTTACGTGTGTGTGTGTGTGTGTGTGTGTGTGTGTGTGTGTGTGTGTGTGTGTGTGTGTGTGTGTGTGTGTGTGTGTGTGTGTGTGTGTGTGTGTGTGTGTGTGTGTGTGTGTGTGTGTGTGTGTGTGTGTGTGTGTGTGTGTGTGTATGAAAAATTACTAAAAACTTGTTTGCTCCCGATGAGCAGGTTGGTGCCTTGCATGGTTTCTTCCACCATCGGTGTATGAATGGGTGAATGTAATGCACAATCTATGTAAAGCTCTTTGGATAAAAGCGCTATATAAAGGCACCATTTACCATTTTACCCTTACTTCAATTACTTACTTCAATCAGTGAAGTATAAGTGCAGTGCTGAATGTGAGAAATATTGAGACCAATATGACTTTGTACAAATATTGGTAATTTGCCAATACATTATTTTGTGAAATAAACAGGTTATATGTCACGGATGGTTATTATACTGTACTATATACAAATGTAACGATCCTTAACCTTTATGTTAAATGCATTATTTCCCACTTAAAATCTTTGTTTTATTTGTGGACTTCCTGACCTGGTATTTTGCCCTTTTGCATTCTCTCTCTCTCTCTCTCTCTCTCTCCCCCCCCCCCCCCCATATTATTCCACAGCAATAACATTTGAATTCAATTCAGGTGTTAATTGTTTTGGGGGGTGTAATTATTTCGGTGCCAAGAATGTCCTCATACAGTAAGACAAACAATCAGCACATCACATTCATCCTGGCACATGGAGCACACGCACACGCACACGCACACACACACACATTTATGTCTCTCCTGAAAGGGGGTTATACTTTTTTTTTTTTCCCCCACGATTTTGTAACCCCATTTTT
This sequence comes from Gymnoscopelus microlampas, assembly GCF_963454915.1. Lineage (NCBI taxonomy): Eukaryota > Metazoa > Chordata > Actinopteri > Myctophiformes > Myctophidae > Gymnoscopelus > Gymnoscopelus microlampas. Next base: position 38,098,490 of record NC_139949.1, on the reverse strand, counting down.
TACACCCAGTGCCAATTGTCTATGTAATCCTGGGCACCCACTCCCTCTGCCAACCTGGGAGGCCAGGGCTGAGCTCATGCCTCCTTCAATGCATGAGAGCCAACTGACCACCTTATCATCTGACAGGGGAGAGTTACCCCGGTTGGACGTAGCGCGTGGAAGGAACATGTTATTCCAACCAGTTCCTTTCCCCTCCATCAGGCGCCCCGGCTGGCCAGGGGGAGGCAGTATTGTGACAAGGATTTCTGCATGTTTTTGTGAGGGTACCTACCCTATGAGACACGGGGAGAACATGCAAACTCCACACAGAAAGGCCCTTTCGCCAACCCCACCTAGGGTATGAGCACTGATGACGCGGAGGAGAGGACACGCCCCCTCCCTCCTCCCTTCTCTTGGTTTCTCTCCTGTTGTCTGTCTGTCTGTCTCTCTCTCTCTCTCTGTGTCTATCTGTCTCTTTCTGTTTCTCTCACAGTACATCTTCCAGTGAAAACATTATAATGATCCCTTAAATATTTTTGCAAGCATACTGGGCCTGATGGGTTGAGCGTTGGGGGAGCGCTGTGTAGATGGTAACGAAACACCTGCGCCACACTGCACTGCTGACAATGTCTTGACTTCGGAGCGCAAAGTCTTTGGGGAAAATAGCATTGCGCCGCGATAGCGCCAGACTACCTCATTTTCAGACCACACATCCCCACACACAAACTTGGCAAACGGCGATGTGGTATCTAGACAACCCAAGCACACAGCAATTTATGTTCAGTCACACGACGATACAAATGAAAAAAATGAATTGGGCTTCAGACAGCATCAGAGGAACACGATATTTTTTTATTTCAGCATTTTGAGCCTACAGGGGGTTTTATCACCTAAGATACAGTTTGTTTGAAATAAACAAACCAAATGAGTTTTGGTTTGAGGGCAAATTGGCCCAAGCTTCAGATGTGTCCATTCCCGGACAGGAAACACAAATAGAAACAATGATTGCATCTGTGTGTTGAGCCTGCGAGGGGAGTGATAACCTCAAACGCGTCGGGTTTGAAAAATGTGTGAAATAGAATTTTTGGTTTGAGGGCAAATAGCCCAGAGCTAGAGGTGTCAAGTCATCACCAAAATATAATCTGTTCCCAGTGGTGGAAGAAGTACTCCACCACTAGTTAAAGTAACAATATTGCAATACAATATAAAACATATTATTTTAAAGGTAAAAGTCCTGATTTCAAAATATGACTTGAGTAAAAGTATTGACAACAAAGTAAAAGAACATTTGAGAAAATGTGTCAAACTTTTAAAAAAAAATAGTTGATCTACAAGCATACATGTCAGCTATTTTCCGATGGCCGAAGTATAACATAGGACTTAAGCGGTTAATGTATATTTTGTATTAATAATCTAAATCTGTAAAGTAACTAAAGCTGTCGAATAATTGCGGTGGAGTAAAAAGCACAATATTTGGCTCTGAGATGTAAATGTGGAGTATCAAAAAAAGAAAATGATCAAGTAAGTAAATGTAGCTGTGGTAAATGAAGTATAACTAGCCTGCGGGTTACCAGGCCTAGCTGCTCAAAGAAGTGTAGAAGACGTCCAGATCAGGTTCAAAATCATTCTCTGGTTTATTCAGCAACAAACAAACCAGGGAGCCGAAGCTCCCCCAGCCTCACGGCATGGGACAGTACTAACTAACAAGTCACATTTATTCACAGAAAATACATCGAATGTGATCCAATGCATTCCCCTGTCAATCAGCGTGCAGGGCCCCTCTGTTTGTCTTTAAGCTCTGGGATAAAATGTTAAACAGCCAACAATGGAAGCTGAAAGAATATAGTTGAATCATACACTCACTAACCGATAACACCTCCCTCCACCAATGTCCCCTCCGCCGAGCCACCAAACTATAACCAAAGACAACGTAACGCTTTTCACTAAGCTTACACTGAACATTTAATTACATATGATAACTACCGAACGGAAGTAGCCACATTGATAACAGAAGGGACAGTGTCCCGTCAATGAAATAATAAAACACAAAGTAAACTCACATTAAATACAAGAGACCAGAAAGTAAAAAACATCCTCATATAACACTGTAACCCACGGCAACCAAACGCTCCGCAGCTTAAATCGCCTACATCACCAAAAATACAACCTCAAGTCCTGCATTTTTCAGAGCCCCATCCGATAATGTTGCTTCTGTAGTCTCCCTCAATGTCAGTGTACCTAGAGCAGAGCTGCTGAGCGCAGTTCCAGGTGGTTCCATTGTCTTCCAGCCAAAAGATAGCCTCTCCATTCTCACAACCCATCCCCCTACGAAGAACTTCGACATCGCAAGTCCTTCGCTCCGCCGTCCTCACAGCCAAGCGCTCTGCTAGCGATCGTGAGAAGATGAATCGTTGCGTAGCCACCATAGATCTGGCCAAGAGGTCGGCGCAGTCATCACGGCGTCGCCGCCGTGAGGTCCCTCCCCGTAGACATAGAGTAGTAGTAGAAATAGTAGAAAACCAGGTAGCGCTGACGTCTCCATGGCTTGCTTCCGTGGCGGTCCTCCCCGTCGTAAGAAGACTCACATGGATCCGATCCCAGACGTCCTCACAACCAGGCCCGCTCCCACGGCCAACCCAAAATACACAGGTTCTTTTCTAAAGTGCAACCACGAAGGGATTACAACAATAGCTGCTGGCTTGCCATTATGTCGTATATTTTAGGTGCCAGGCCCAGCTGGTTTGAGATATCAAAGCGGAGAAAACATCTGGATCTGTCTGATCATGATTCGGTTTATTCAGCAACAACAAACAGCATCATACTATGAGAACCAGGGAGCCGAAGCTCCCCCATCCTCACGGCGAGGGACAGTACTAACGAACAAGTCACATTTACAGTCAACTCTTAGGTTCACATTACAATAAGTTCTTGTGGGTGGGGGTCACCCTGGAAGGTGACCAGATCAACTCCTTTGATCAGTCGAAGATCAAGCTTAAGTCCTTTGAACATTGTCTCTATCTGTCTGCATCCTGCATGTCAGGAAGCCTGGGAGTGAAGACAAAGGCCAGACCTGATGTCTTCAGGTTAACAATGGAGATGTAAATTGCCATTGCCTAGCAGAGTGTCCTTGATTAGCAGACGCCAGGCTGGGTCTGAATCAACACATTATTCTTCTTAACTTTAGCAAGATTACTTTTAACATTTCCATCTGGTTTAGATTAATATAAACAACTTGGGGTCCAAATACACGACATAGCCTACCTCAAATTTGTACTTAAAGTAAATTACTTGAGGAAACGTACTTACTTTACAGCTCTGTCTGCATCATTGATCTTTTATAAGGTGACAGGGTGTTGTATGTACGCTTTTATAAGGCCTTTTTATAAGCGTTCTACCCACATCACCTGCTGGTCACACAGTCACACTGTTACAAACACAGGCCTGCCACACTTTAACCCTCATCATCTTGTATTTATAAGATGCAGGCCCTGCCTCAATTGTGTTTGTGTATAGGCAATACACTATGTGTACTAAACAGACTTCGGTCATGTGCGGTCATGTGTTTACCCCGTAAACCTCATGGCATTGGTCGGATCATAACAACACTTCTGCGGTCTTCTTTCCATAACCGTGCCAAATTCACAAGTCAATGCTGTGCATAGAGTCAAACAATGTTTTCATTTCACACAACCTGATGGAAGACCTGCATGGGTTGAAATGTTTTAATGTTTTAAAATCCTTTAATAAATTTTCTACTAGGAGCTATAAGAAACGGTGTGCGGACTTCCCTTCTTTCTCCAGTGTACATATTGTTTTTTTGCATTTTATTGCATATTGTTGTTGTTCAGCACATGTATAGAAGGGGGGGAAAAAAGGATGTTTCATTTCACACAACACCATCATAATCAACAACAGTATCAGTCGTGAGGTCATCTTAAAAAACACACGCACACTCAGCATCAGTCACTTTCAGATATGGAACAGAACATGCCGTCACATCTATGTTGCACAAGTCTTACCCCCTCAGTCAGTACTCTGTATTCTCACAACACAGTCTGAGAACTCACCTCAGACTCTCCATCACTCCCCTAGCACTCCTCTCTCCTTGTATCACTTATCGCTGTAGATCTTTCACGGCTCTACAGAGGCTAGCCGTGTATGGGATTGTCTGTCTGTGTCCGCGCGCGTGCGTGTGTGTGTGTGTGTGTGTGTGTGTTACAGTGCCTCCAGTGAAGCAGACCACTTCAGAGCAGCAGTGGAACCACTGCAGTCTCACTGGGCTGCTGCAGCCAATGTATACATGTGTGTACAGTACACAACGTGTGTGTGTGTGTGTGTGTGTGTGTGTGTGTGTGTGTGTGTGTGTGTGTGTGTGTGTGTGTGTGTGTGTGTGTGTGTGTGTGTGTGTGTGTGTGTGTGTGTGTGTGTGTGTGTGTGTGTGTGTGGAGCTATAGACGGATCTATTGTTGACCAACATTGAGCCTGCACGCGCAGGTGCCTGTTTCATGTAATCTATACCCAACAGATCCCCAAACCTGTAATTTTGGGGTGCACTCTGGGGAGCACTGGTTTCAGTTCATTCAACCTCCTCTGTTGGCTGGTGAGGCGCTCCTGGCGAGACATATATACTTCACCCCGCAGCGGTATTGCGCACCGAGAACAGCTGACATAGAATAAGCTCACAACGCGTCGCGGATGCGACCGTTGTGAGCTTCTGCTATTCTCTGCCGTTCTCTGCACGCAACACCTTCGCACTGCGGAGTATAAATTAGGTTTGAGGGGATACAGCTGCATGCGTGATCAAGCAGGCTCTGGTACCGTCTGTCTGTGATATGGGGACTAAAACAATCTGTAAAACTGAATAAAAGTAAAACAAAACAAAACACATAATTCACTGGTGTTGTATGTATTATCTATTTAAACTTTTTCAAGTAAGGCTTTTGCACCTGTTAGTACATTGTAATACCCATGCAAATACAGTGAATAGGGAGGGATGTGTTTTGATGTTAGGAAGGTTTGAAATTGCATGGGTACAGGATTTGCAGAAAAGGTGATACAACATACATAAACATGACTCATAAGACAAATACATTTAAAAAAAAAATAACAATAATCTTTTGTTATGCCACAGTTTAATTTGCCTCGCTACAGTTTCACATTGGCATTCAGTACAGACACTGACGTGTGCGTGCACACACACGTGCACACATAACATTGCCATCTGTAGGGGCTATGTCATTAACATCATGATGGCATTAAGCTTGGAAAGTATTCTAGGGAGGATGCACTCGTGACCTAGCATTTAGCTCCTCAGAAGTGCCAGCTAATCCTTGCTCGTAGCTCCTTGGTGCAGAGACATGACTGGCAAACAGACTTGAATTTACGGTTCAAATGAGGATAGACGAGCCAAGGATATGTAAATATGGAGAGGACAGAATTGTCACTTTCTTGGTCCGGCAATTCCAGATGGCAGATTCATCTCTCATCAGACACACGGGGAGGCAAATTGGAGCCATAAGTTCAATGGAATGCATTGAATACAGAGAGCTGGGTGGACAAGCTAATGCATTTAACATGTCACGTTTTCTGGTCTCTTGTTTTTTGATGTGCACACACTATATCATTTTATCAAGGTTTCTAAAAAGAACAGTTTCTTTACATTTTCTGATTGAGCTGTCTCGCCTGGAAACCTGACAAATCTGCCAAAGTGAATGCTGCTCAGTCAGAAACTTACTTTGTGCTCTTTAGATACCTCAAGACACATAAAAAAAATAAGCAAGAAATCAGAAAACATTGTGTCTTCTTTTATTTCCCTGAAACGATTATCTGACAATTGACGCAATCATTATAAATAATGTTTATTCATAAGCTTGTCCCGCAGGCTTTCATTGCTTTCAATGCATTGATCTTCTGTCTCCAGTTTGCCTCCCAGTGCGTCTATGGTTCATGCTATGGCATAGAATGTCTGTCCTCTCCTTCTTTAAATATCCTTGAGAGGGAGAGAGGGCCGATAGGGGGCGCATGGAGAGCGGTCGCAAGCTTGTGTAGCTCTGCTCAGTTGTGACTGATTTTTCATTTATTAGAAGCATACTTTACTTCACACTTTTATTTTTGTGATAATGTCTTACACTACTACTTTTGCCACCTGAATCCAGTACTGGTAGGATGGATCTCCGCTCCAGAAAGGGCGATCAGAAAACGGACTCAGACGCTGCACGCGTGCCCGGCGAAGAAAACAACATGGCGCTCGAGGAACAACTTAGCTTGTCCGCCTTCACTACAGCCCTGGCTGCGCTCAAAAATGACATCTGCACTAAAATAGATTCATTTGAATTGAATTGAATCTGAATGCTGAGATTACTGCAGTTTGTGAGGAACTGTCTGCTGGGTGGTCAGTTGAAAGACCTTGAGGAACATTCTTTGTTTAGTCCTGTTGGTGTGACGGAGCTGCAGGACAAAGTTGCGGTACTTTCTGAGACTGGCTGTTTGGAGGCAAAGTGTGTGCAAATGGAGTCGATTTCTCGTCGAGACAACGTCAGACTAGTAGGTGTACAAGAGGGACTAGAGGGGGGTCGCCCTACTAACACAACTATTGAAGGTTGTTTTGAATCTGGACCAAGAACCACTTTTGGACCGAGCTCATAGAACCGGTGGAGCCAGACCTGGTGGGACGGATTCCCCTCGTCCATTTCTGGCGGGTCTCCACTACTACCATGATCACGAAGACATTCTGAATAGAGCCAACCGCGTCGGACCGCTGATGTACCAAGGTAAAAGAATCTCAATCCATGCCGATAACCCTTTCGGATGGTAAACGACACACCTTTGATGATCCAGCAGATGCCACAGTCTTCGTGAAGTGCCTCATGCCGTCCGAACACCAGCCTAAGCCCGTGGGGGACCAGCCAGAGCCCGCGGGGGACCAACCACCGGGTCATGATGATCATGTTCCCCCATTAGAAGGCGACTGAGGACGATTCCCTCTCTCTTTTAACTTTTTCTTTTTTCGTCACACAACCTCTATTTGGACTGGACTGAACTCATTCTACAGCCTTCTCCTTCCTATTTCTATCTTGACTATTACTCCGGACGATTCTGGTAGGATGCGAATGAGACGTCACGTTTCAAGAGACGTCACGTTTCAAGATGGCGGCGCCATGTGGAACGCTGTCTCAATGAATGAAAACTTAACTAAACTTTTGACTAACTACGAAATCTAACAAAAAGACAAAATGCCACCAAAGAAAATCACTCAGCTGCAAACGCAGAGGACGATAGAGGACGATATCGAGGAAATCAAGATCTCTCTCAACTTTGTGACGGAAGAGCTGAGCAAAGTAGTGAAGCAACTAGCTACACTGGCCGATTTGATGAATATATCAGAACACTGAAGATCACAGTCAAAGAGAGGGACAAAAGAATCGACGAGCTGGAACAAAGGCTAAATGAAGTGGAACAATATACGAGGATGGAGGACGTGATAATAAGTGGATTGAGTGTGAAGCCGAGATCATACGCCAGAGCTGCAGCTTCGGGCGGATCCGTCGGTGAGGACGCACCGGCCGAGGACCAACTGACGCTGGAAACTCAAGTGATACAGTTTCTCGCCTCTAAAGATATCGAGGTTGACGCAAATAACATCGTGGCTTGTCACACACTCCCGCGGAAGGATCGAAACCTTAAACCTGCTATCATTGTTCGATTTGGTAACAGAAAATACAAAGCCGATCTACTGAAGCAGGGGAGGAAACTAAAGGGATCGGAAGTGTACATTAATGAGCATCTAACAAGAAAGAATGCTGAGATCGCAAGAGAGGCCCGCTTCCTGAGAAAAGAAAACAAAATCAAATCTACCGTACCTGGACCAGAAACTGCAGAGTGATCATAAGGCTAAATGGGGAAACACCAGAAGAAGCTAAGGTATTAACGGTAAGAGTCGTCAAAGAACTTGACCTGTACAAATGAAGTGCTTTAACTGGCTGGCTGGCGCAATAGTGCTAGCTATGTATACCCCTGATGAAAAACACTCCTAGCCCATATGGAACATTACTTTTTTCCCCTTTTTTCCGCCTAATCTATTTTTGGAATGTTTTTTTTGTGCATGCTAATATTGACCTTTTTTGCTGGATGAAGGATTTATTTTTATTTTTTCCCTTTTTGCATGGAAGCAGCATGGAATTGGCATGGATCATTATGATTACTATATTTTTATTTAACTATTCTCTCTCCTGCATGCTAATAGTTCTAAATGGCCTTCTCCTTTGCCTTGATTTTTGGCTTTTTGGTTTTTTTTTCTGCATGGACAGAAGGTACTGCATCTTTTGGATTTATTTTTACTTTATTTATTATAGACACTACATGTCTCCTTTTTTTGGCTTGCCTAGTGGAACTGGATTATTTAGTATCCATTCATTTTTATAATTTTTTGAAAGACATTGCATGGCTGTCCTATCTGGCTGTATCTGGCTCGAAATTGATTTTTGGGATTATTATTTTTGATAAACATTGCATGATTCTTGTTTCTGGCTTGCATGATGAGAGGACTCTGTGTCCTATCTCTTTTTTGGCTTGGACTCAGTGTGTGCATGTGTGGGGCTGTGTGGGAATGTGAGAGAATGTGCAGTTAATGGTGTGTGGGAGGAAAGCTATGTGAGTGTGATAGTGGTGTGTATGGATGTGAATAAGAAAGACTATGTGAGTGTGCCAGTATCATGTATTCATGTAGGTATGAGCATAGATATAGAAACCTAGATACCTCATTGGCCTCTGCAGTTCGTTGGAGCAACTCGTATCGCGGCCGCCATTTTCGCGTAGGCAAACGGACACTCAAAGTGACTACTGGCCAATCACAGCGCTCACAGCGCGTTGACTACTGGCCAATCACAGTGCGTCTTTTCTAAGACCTGTCAGAATCTAGTTGTCCCGCCCCCACCTGCCTCTGATTGGCCTACCGAACGCCCCCTTCTGTGACACACACGGAAGCTTCAGGGAAGCTTTCCTACGCTAAAATGGCCCCCGTGATGCCAATGCCTCAGAGCCGAAGGAGGCGTCTACCTTTATATGTCTATGGGTATGAGTGACTGACAGGGTCAACTCACATAAAGTACGTATATCTGAGCACTTGTACCTCCATCTATGACAGTTGTTGATGAGAATCTTCAGTTCACGTACATGGACGTTGATGACGATGAACTTGTTGATGGTGCCAATGTTTATGTAAGCAGTACAAATAGTCAACAGTATGAACATTATGATTTCAAAAACTTTGAACATACTGATCATAAGCCATGTGATATTGGCTATGATTTAGATCCGGACAATATTTTTTGTAATAACATAAATAACAACTGCCAGTACTATACTGATGATCAATTTAGTAAAGTCGAAATGAATGATACATTTTCAATTATACACTTTAACAGTAGAAGTCTGAATAGAAACTTCCGTAAAATTAAGAAATATCTAGCCCAATTCAACAAATTCAATGTCATTGCGGTCTCTGAAACCTGGCTGAGTGAATGCAATGTGGATTTAGAGGGGTACGAACTGTTCACCTATAGGAAAAACAGAACAGGAGGAGGAGTCGCCTTGTATGTGGATACAGCCTTAAGAAGTAGCGTGGTACAAAATATGACATTTAACATAGATAATATTATGGAATGCCTTACAGTTGAAATCGTTTTGGACAAATGTAAAAATATGGTCATAAGTTGTGTATATAGGACACCTGGATCATGCCTAGACACTTTCAACAACAAACTAGACAATATGTTTGGCAGCCTTAATAATAACAAAGTGCTAGCATTTGGCGACTTTAATGTGGACCTGCTTAATCCACATGGAAAGAGAAAAATAACGGATTTTGTTCAACAGTCTATACCCTGTCATCACAAAACCTACCAGACACAGCCACGTTAATTGATAATCTATTTATAAATACAGTGGAAAGCCAAGTAACAGCTGGACTGTTAATTAATGACACCAGTCATTTTGCCATTCTTTGCCATTTTCCACCATCACCTTAAGAAGGAAAATAAATGCAAAAACAACACCTACAGGCTAACCCGACATAGAACACCTGAAGCCGTTACTGCCCTCAAGGTGGACCTTAGAAGACAGACCTGGAATGAGGTATATGAAACTGATGACCCAAACATATCTATGACGCATTCTTGTCAAAACTGCTTGAATTGTATGATAAAAACTGTCCTCTTAGAAAAACCCAGAACAAATACAATCATAAGCAGCAAACTCTGTGGATAACCAAAGGTATTGAAAACGCCTGTAAAAAGTAAAATACACTTATTTTATTATATATTATATATTTATAAAACAAAGAACAATAGAGGCAGAGACCAGATACAAGACATACAAAAATAAATTAACACATATTATAAGATCAAGCAAAAAGGACTATTATCACATAAAACTTCAACAGCAAAGAGGAAATATCCAAGCCATGGAAAACACTAAATAGCATAATTAGAAAAGGCAAAGGTGAGTATCCAAACTACTTCAATAAGGATAACACAATTATAAATAAAGCTAAAGAAATTGCAAGTAGCACCTTTTCGGTGCTACTTGTATAAGTGGACTCTAATGCATGTTTGTATTTTGTTGTTTGTATTTTAAATGGACCGAAATAAAGATTTACTACTACTACCACTAGGATTCTACCCCTCTATTAATATATATATATAGGTGTATCGCTTATTTTCGGTTCATATTATGTTTTATTCTCTGCCTATTTAGCTGATATTCTGCATTTAAATTAACCTTGAGTGTTATACATTTTCAACAATCTTTCTAATAGGTGTTTTTTTCCCTCCTTCTCTTTCTTTCTTTGACTTTACTGAGCCGCTGTTTGTTTGTTTTCGTTATGTCATACTGGTGCCTTGTTGACGGGTTTAAAGCTCCTTGATTACTTATTTGTCTCCCCCCAACTGTTTATGTCATTTAAGTTTAGCCAACTATGCCAGGTTTATTTCATTATTAACAGGCTATCACTTGTTATGCCGTGTCACTTTTTCGCAACAGCTCATCTATTTTAGTTTTTTCTCTAACCATATCAACATATTCTACTTTTTGATTTGGTTAATAACACGGCATACTAGTGTAACCTAAACCACTCTTTAATCGTTGGCGTAGGGTTAGTAGTCTGGACCGCTAAGCCATTTATGATAAGACAGTTGTATCGGATTGAGTGAAATTATTTTATATATATATATATATATATATATATATATATATATATATATATATATAACTACGGTTACATGTTTGATGTTTCTAATGTGTATTTGGCACGGCATTTATGTGATATCACTTAATTTTAGGTTATTGTACTGCAGATACTGTGTACTGTGTTTGTTTGCTGCCAACTGTGTGTGTGTGTGTGTGTGCCTGTCTGTGTGTTTTCCACAAGTCTCTGCAAGATGTGTTGTTGACAGCTCCTTGCTTAAAACTGCTGGATGCTTCAGGCATGTCAACTAAGACGCACTGCGGCAGAACACCATAGAATAGTACATCACTGTAATCGAAAGGTAATGCTAGGTGTGTTTATTATAGTTTTTCAGAATAAAAATAGCCGAATCACCAGAAATAGCCGAAGCTCACAACACGTTCCAGCTTGTAGATCGGCTATTTTTAGCAAATGTTCCCCCCCAGAATAGCGATGCTGGGGTTCAAGTTTGTTAAACTTGAAGTATTTTGAAAGTTACTTTCAAATTGTCATAATGGAAACGGATATTTGGCGCTGCCTTGATGCCGTCGTAATGGCTGATAATAACTATTATCTAATTAAGTAATGCAGATGTTTAACAATAATTTAACTCTTGAGAGCGTAAAATGCGCAACATTTTACACTCAAGAGTTAAAGATCTATAAGGGTCCATTTGGTTACCATCATTTAGCTGGGGACCACCTGGAACCCCCTCAAGGACCACTGATGGTCCCCGGACCACTTGTTGAGAACCACTGCTATAGCACACACAACAAGCGGTTAACCACAAACATGGACAATTGTGGCCCCCTGCCTAATCTAGTTGAATAAGCCTTGCGTAGCCAGACTATATCACTGCGTGGATATGAGTCTGGTGCTTCTATGAGGAAGTTTCTTTTCCCAAGGGGCGGGATCAAAAGAATGGCTCTGCACGCTATTGGTTAGACCTACAACTAACTACCAATTACAGTCTCCCATATTTGAATACTGGGCCCTGATTGGACACCCCAGACTTAGGGAGCAGGAAATGGATTCACAACGGAGCGGTGCCAGACCCAAATCGCAGAGGGCAATTTTTTTTTTTGCACTAATGATAATGATAATGATTTTATTTGTATAGCGCTTTTCTAAACAAAGTTCCAAAGTGCTTTACAGACATGTCAAAACAAGTAATAAAACAACCACTGGCAGATTTGTCTGGTCCCCGGCTATAGTTGAATACCCCTGCTCTAGTATAGTAGTTGTAATTTATGCACAACTCCTCCAGGAAACAGGGGCTCAGCCAATCACTGTGGTGGGGGCCCCCACCACAGTGATTGGCTGAGCCCCTGTTTGAGCCCCTGTTTCCTTCGAGTGTCCTCAGCGACGCTCGAAGATCATCTTAACTCTCTCCAGAGTACCAGGAGATTGGCTGGCCTTTACAACCCAGTTAATCACGGATTGCATATTCAGTGGCTAGCTGGCCTTACAACCCAGCTAGGCCCTCACAGTGGTTCTTGAGTCCGGTTCTATAGGTCACCGTATTTTGAAACACCCAAACCAAATATGGTAAATTCACTCAGTCGCATGAAAGACTCTTTGGAAGGCAATAACAAGCTTTGTAATCTTGTAAGTGATGAAACAAAGCAATGAGAAGCTATGCTTCAGGGAGAGTTCAGTGAACCTCTCATTGGCAGCACTTTATGTAGGAGATGATTCATTTCTCCAGCTCTTTAGTAAACATTACATAAATGTTCAGGTTAGAATACCAATTTGATTCAATCAGGAGTGAGAACTCATACAGGATGCAGGATGAACACATTAAATTGTACGTGATGAAACAAAACAATGAGCAGACAGAAGTGAAAATTGGAACTGGAACACTAGACAATGGAAGCTGATAAATGGGTTCTCTCGCCTGAATGAATGAAATTGGTGTTTCTTAATTTATTCCAAATTGTGTGCAAGGGAGGGTGGATCAGAGCGTTAGTGAATTCGCATTGCCAGGCGCTCGGCTCGGCTCTGCTCTCATTCACACATGGGTATGGTGGAATGTAGTTTACGTTTAATTTTTCAATGTCAGGCATTTTGAAGTTAACTAATTATGCTCTGTGATTATAGTAACATTATAATTACATTATAAGTCATTACATTATGAAATAGTCCACCACCAGGGTTTAGAACACAGACATAAACTACAACTTAACTCCGATCATGACTCATGGACTAAAGAAGGTAATCATGAACCTTGCCAATTCATTCAAGGATCTTTAATTCAAACATCGTATGGCCGGGATGAAAGGAAAGCCCTCACATCAAACACACTCCTGACATGTCACAGATAACATTAAAAAGCCTTTAATGTCTCTGAACTTTTTAACTTTTTTATCCTTGTCAGGACTCAGGAGTGTCCTTGGAAGTGAGCCTAAGGGCTTCACCTTCGTCTCTAGACTCTGTACCTGGTGTGTCTTATCGTTTGATCTTATTCATTTTGGTCAATTGCTGCATCTCTTCTCACCATTACATCAGCACATCCTCATAACCATTGCAACAAGTGTAGCATGATGCACCATACTCTATGTTAATTTTTAATAATTAATTAAGACTGCTAAACTGTTACACAGTCATGAAATGTATACATGCGCGTTAATTACAGATGTGTGGACAACAGGGTCAGGATAAGTACCTGTGTTGGCTGTTGTAAAAAAATATGTCAAAAGCAAGTTCAGTTTTAACCACTTAAACCATATACTCTTTGTTTTTTCACTGTTTTGTTTATTTCAGGATTCAGAAGTATAAAATATGCAGATTTAGTATACCAGTATCAAAAGTAAGTAATCGTACAATCCTACGCCAGCAAGGAGGAGACAATTTTAACCGCATACCCTGAATCAAGTTATTCAAACGAAAACAAACAAAGACAAACATGCAGATAGAAAAAATAATGAAGAATAATAGTAATATCCCACATAACACACATCACAACAAAACAAAACATGGCTTGATCGCCCCACAACACACAATGTATAATGAACATAACGGTACACCCACACATAGCTCCCCATAATAACATACTAGAACAACCAAGCTGTGCCGGAGATCATGTCTTAATATGCTCAAAATCAGGCTTGTACTCAATCAATCTGGAACAGTGTGGAACTGTAACTTGCTTGCGCTGTGTGTGAAGTGCAAAATCAGAGTAAACGCCATGAACCCTTCAATCAGTGAACAAGCAACAGAATGTCGTGCTTCAAACAAAATAAGCTACCAGGTAAATGTAGTGGAACGCAGTGAGCTGGGATTGAACCCGAAGCTCCCACTCGCCAGTCCGACGTGTTACCAGTCATGCCAATAGGGCTGAGCCCGATTGGCAGGTCTGTTGCGTGCTCCTCCTTGTTAATTTGACTGTGGGGGCTACAACCACCCCCCGATCTTTGAAGTGCGTCCTCGCGCTTCACACTTAACACTTCATGAGTATGCATGCAGTTCTGACTGCAAAATGGGGAATTTATCCTGCAGCCTGGGAGCCAGGAGGGAGAAGAGTCGAAGCCAGGGCAATTGCAGGGCGTTTTAATGGAGGGTCCAACCAGCCTTCCTGTTTATGAAACAGACAAATTACAATGGGATTCAGGTCATTCGTATGCTAATACAGCATACTTTCGAGGGAGATATGAGCATAATATCCTCGGTCATGTGTGTCTAGCAAACAACAAATGGTGCCAGTCATTATCATCTATGGGCTGACAAAGCGGAGAGGATGATAATGTGATGATTAGCATTCTCTCTCTCTCTCTGGCCCTCAAGTGAAATGGAGACAGAGACAAATAAATATGTCCTTCCATCTCCATCAGCTCATGCTCATGAATAACAATGACTTTGTTTCTGTTTCTGAACCATCCGACCAACCAACAAAAGTCGGCACGCTTGTCACCAGTGGTGTAAAGTAACTAGTACATTTACTCAAGTACAATTTGGAGATATTTTTAGTTTACTGGACTATTTCCAATTGTCAGTACTTTTACTTCTACTCCACTACATCTCAGAGGCAAATATTATACTTTTACTCCGCTACAATTATTTGAAAACTTTACTAGTTACTTTGTAGATTTAGATTATTATTACAAAACATAAGTAACCACTTCAGCCCTATATACATTTCGGCCATTTGAAAATAGCCGTTCTACAAGCTCACAATGATTAATCAAAATGTTAGATTTTTTTTTGCAAATCTTTGAATATATATTTATTTTTAAGAAAACATTTTAACTCAAATCTTTGATTCTGGGGGGTCCCTGGAACAAAATATTTTGAGATTGGGGTCCACGGCCAAATAAATATCATTTTGGGGGTCCTTGACATGAAATAGTTTGAGAACCACTGATATAGAAACATACTATAAGTTTTTCAGAAAATTGTTAGGATTTAGAAGACATTTGTAGAATCGGGTCCTCAGGTGGTAATGGGTTAAAGACCTGAGGACTGTTACTTCCTAGCTAATTCATCTATTGAACGAGCAGAGTGGCCATTGTGTGCAGAATTATTTTCACGGCTAACGGCACAAAAAAATAATGTCTAAAGTCTACAGTATGTCCCCTTGGGGAGGCTGGCTCTATAATTTCCCCCTCCTGCTAATAGCCTCCCAAAGGACATGATGACCATGAGGTCAGTGCAACCGGGCGGTAATTCATTCAGGCAGGCAGGGGAGCAATTCATGCTACGGGGACAATGGTGTTATTATATGCCAGTGTTGGCTATTAACAATCTGTCTGTCACCTAAGCTGTCTGTCCCACATCTTTTCAGCTCAAGAACCAAGATTAATGTGTTGGCGCCCCCATGGGACCAAAACATACTATACAATTACATTATACAAGCTCACAATGCGTCGTCATCATCACGACGCAATTTTTTTTCCACATGGGCCTGTTATAGCGCCACCAGGTGGCTGATTCTACCTGACCTGGCGGAGACCTGTGCTCCGAGGAGCACTTTTTCTAGTTGTCTAAGTCTAAGTCGTTTTGGATAAAAGCGTCTACTAAATGACTGTATATGACTGAATATAATACAGACATTTGCGGGTTCCAGTGGCATTTCTTTCGTCTGCCTAATGGGAATGTGCGTGCGAAATGTCACGGAAATTGCATGCTGTGTTCATAATTTGAGGCATTTTGTTCAAAGCGGAGCAGTAGCACTCCTGCAAACTTTGGAAGACATTTTTAGCCAATCAGAAAAATCAAGAATTTGGGGCAGAGGCTGAATTGGCATCCAGGGAATGTGTGTGCACAGTTTTGCTGCAATCAAGCCAACGGAGCCAGAGATTAGCTGTCCACAGACGGACGGACGGACGGACAGACAGGGTGCAAAACATACTGTCTCGCCATGCCTTACGGCTTGGTGGAGACAATTAATGTAGTACTACTGTACTACAATTGTAATGTTTGAATATATCTGTGTGGTATTTATATGACATCTGTGACACTGGTACCATAAAGGCTGGGAAACCACAGAGGACATTTCATGAACCAAAAATAAAGTCAGCATGTTTACAACATTTCATCTAAAGATCTGAAGTGGAACAGCAAAATTACTAAATCAGATTTGGGGTTTCCCTACAATTTGTTCCTGGTGCATTTAATCTAATATCGGATTTCCCTCATTTTACTTTGCCCCGGGCTGCACCTTTTAAAACTAAGTTTGTTAGTTTGTAACTCAATTTGTTTTACATTGGAAACAGTTGTTGTGCAGTTCCAGAGTAACAACAGCTGCTTCTCTCATTAAAGGGGAATACCACTCATTTTCAACAATGTCTTTAATACACCTTAGAAATGTTGTGTGGAAATAAGAAAAAAGTCCCCTCCCTTTATGTTGCCTAGAACTGGATAATTGATCGAGGTCATGTGATCAGTGGTGACCAAATTTGACTGGGAGACAGTCATATAGCATTTTTTCATTTTCATTTTTTCATGTCATATGAAAGCAGGGAATCATAGCAAAATAATGATATATTGGTTAATAAGATTGAGTGAATAGTTTTGAAACAGCTTATAGAACTGAAGTCAAGTTAAAACTCTTCAGTAGAGAAAAGACCAGTTGAATGGATCTCATTCAGAGATAGTACTGGGCTATCAATCCCATCATGCATAGCGGGATTTACATATCCTTTGTTTACAGGGTTAGGGTTAGACTGTCTTTGTTATGCTCTCTGAGACCAAGTATTTGCCACTGCCCCCTTCTGGAACCGGCTGGTTCCAGTTTGCAGGAGGACTTAACAAAGATACCTTTTCACAACAGTTTTAACAAAATAGGAGTGTTTATACATCTTTATTTTACATTTACATTAGACACAAGCCAACAGACTAGTGATACCTTTCAAAACGATCGGGTAGAAATAGCGGATTTTACCGCAATTTCGCGATGTTTGGATGGAAACTGAGGATTTGGTTAGCAATGCTAGCAAATGCTAGCTCTAACCTTATATTTTACTACATGTTTATGCATTTATTTCATATTTACATGTCGATTTAAGCTCTAAATTTTTTTTTTGAAAAAAAAAAGTTTTTCTCCTTTCCTGAACAATGGGCACCAGCGAAATGACTGTCCTCCAGTCAAAAATGGTCACAGTGGGTGGACTTTTGGCTCCGCCCCCTCAGCCAAAAGTACACCCTGCGTATGCCACTGATCACATGACCTCAATCAATTCTCCAGTTCTAGGCAACATAGAAGGGGGGGGGGACTTTTTTCTTATTTCCACACAACAGTTCTAAGGTGTATGTTGAAAATGAGTGGTATTTCCCTTTAATATAATCATGGTTGACTGGAAGTAGCTTCTTGATTGTACTTATTCCTAAAGGACAAAACAAGTTATCTAGCAAACCACAGAAAAACAAACTGATATGTGTGTCTTGACCACTGTCTTAAACCATGTACAGTATATGTTGTTCACTGGAGACCCCCAGGGGACCACCTTCTTTTTTCTCTCTCCACCAATGTCTTGCTCGATGTGTTGTGAGCTTGTAATTTCGCCGAAAGAAAGGGGCAGCGGTGAACTATTAAGGTTAGAGGAGCGCGCTTGTTATCTGAAGGTTCCTGGTTCGATTCCCCAGACCGACAGGAAAAATCTGGGTGGGAAAGTGAATGGCCACCGCTTACATCGCTGAAGTGCCCCTGAGCAAGGCACTGAACCCCCAAATGCTCCAAAATGGAGCTCCTTCGCACCGTCTTCACTAGTGTGGTATGAGGCGTAAGAAAAACTGCCCCTGTGGGATTTCTGTGCTAAAATTGAATGCTACAATTTTGGGCGGTCATCTATTTTGGGACCTCCCAGTACAGTACGCCACAGTGTTGATTTCGTAGACTATAACTATAATGAAAAATCGTTGTCGACTACCTTTTTTCACTGATAAAAACAAAATAAAAACTAAGCTATGATGACTAAAACTAAGACTAAATATATTGACAATTTTCGTCAACAAATAAAAACTAGACTAAAATGTTAGTGAGGGACTAGTGGAGAAGCGATCCGGTAGAACTAAGACAAGTCATTTTGTGCTTGGTTGCGCTCGGGTGTTGCGCTCTGAAAATAGCAGATCTACTAGCTCACAATGCGTCACAGCTTGTAGATCGGCTATTTTCAGTAAAATCAGCCGTTATGACGCCATCAAGGCACCTCCAAAATACATTTTAGTCGACTATATCAACTGTAGATTTAGTCGACCATAATCTTATGATATTTAGTCAACTAAAACTAGACAAAAAGTAAAACATTTCAGATTATTAAAATATGACTAAAACTAAATGGCATTTTATTCAAAAGACTATGACTAAAACTAAATAAAAATGTACTGTCAAAATAAACACTGGTACGGCAGCCAGTTAATGTCAGATTTTCATAATATTAGAGTTGTTTTGTATGTTTTAAAACATTCTGAGTTGATTTCCATCCAGGGCCCTTTCCTGTTGTGCTGTGAGGATCCATGTCTCTGCCCAGCAGTACTGACTCCACTGTAGCTACGAACAGCCACCTTAGGGTTTTCTCCCATGTCTGATTTCCACACTCTCCTCATCCCATGCGAGGAATTCCAGGAAAGTGCCCTCCGGACCTTCAGGTCCTGTTCCGTTGAAGCAGTCCAGGCCCCGAGAGGATAGACCCCAACCAAAAGTCAGAAAAGATTCTTCTGGCTACTTTAAAAGGGTAAGAAATCAACTTAGAATGTTTTAAAACATATACAAAACAATGCTAATATTAATGAAAATCGGACATTAACTGGCTGGCGTACTGTTCTGGGAGGTCCCAAAATAGATGACCCCCCCAGGAAGGGGGTGGGGGTCCTAAAAATGTGAACCCCGTAAATGTTAGCACAGAAATCCTACGGGAGTACACCTCGTACCGCACTGTACAGCAAAAAAAGTATTTTATTAGGCTACAAAGTTTCGGTCCAACTGACCTTCATCGGGTATAAAGGACAAAAAATAAAAATATAAAATGTTCGCCCCCAGAATAAGGATTATTAAGTATATGGTCAATACTGTCCGAAGCAAAAAAGAATACAGGCCTCTCTATCTGAGATTCCCAGGCTGAATTAGGGGCCCAGCACGTCCCTGGACACTACCCCCACATTTCTGTGTTGCCACTGCTGTTGTACCCTACCGGCAATGTTCCCTCAAAATTTTCATCGGTCTGAGCAAACACTCCAACCCCCTGAGTGTTCAGCAATAATCTAATTACAGAAGTTATTTAAGTTGGATTTATTTTCATAAATTGTATTTGCGTAGTTGACAGGCCCTGCCCCAGCCCGTGGGAGTTGCTCGCGCAACGACAAAGATTTACGCTTCCCCGAACACGACCAGTTGTGTTCGTATCACCAACAGACCAGTGGTTCTCAAAGTGGGATCCGGGGAAGCCCAGGGGTCCTTGAGGGGGTTCCAGGGGGTCCCCAACAAAATTATTGTAACTAATAATAAACATCTGAGAGTGTACAACTAATGTACTGTACGCGTCCATTTGGTTCCATTTGTAAATTATCAAGAGTTAACCTCATATGTAGTAATAATTAGCTCATATGTAGCGCGGCACACAAGCTTGTAGATCTGCTATTTTTGAACAATCTTGAACATTTGTGCAAATCTTTGAATACACATATTTCTTTGAAACAACATTTTTAACTCAAATATTTGCTTCTGGGGGTCCCTGGAAAATATTTTACAAATGTTCGCTTAGAAAAATATAAATTCAAAGATGTGCACACATTTTCACAATTTTCCAAAAATAGCAGATCTGCAAGCTCATAGCGCGGCACTCGGTGCCACGCTAAAAAAAAACGTTTGTTTTATTTATTTTTTTATGACCCAAAATAATTTCGCGACCCCACCGTCAGTGTCCCGCGACCCCAACTTTGGGAACCCCTGCATTAGACTATAGTAAGTATGTCAACAATTACAGTAAATGTACTTGCTCATGCCCTCATCCACAGACACAGAGAGAATCCAATCCACTTAATTTATATAGCACATTTTACAACTCAAGGTTTCCAAAGTGCTGCAGAAAATCAAAAAACAAATACACTGGGTAAGGTAAAACACAGACAAACAACAGCAAAAACACACACAAAATAAGAAGCAAAATAAACAACAACATTTTGCGACCCCACCGTCAGTGTCCCGCGACCCCAACTTTGGGAACCCCTGCATTAGACTATAGTAAGTATGTCAACAATTACAGTAAATGTACTTGCTCATGCCCTCATCCACAGAGAGAATCCAATCCAATCCAATCCACTTAATTTATATAGCACATTTTACAACTCAAGGTTTCCAAAGTGCTGCAGAAAATCAAAAACCAAATACACTGGGTAAGGTAAACACAGACAAACACCAGCAAAAACACACACAAAATAAGAAACAAAATGAACAACAAAAGGAGACACATCACTGAAAAATACCAGACGCAGCAGCGTCAGCAGACAGCAAAAAAAAAACTTTGACCTAGAAACTCTCAAACAAGATCGAAAGCCAAGTTATAAAGGTTGGACTTAAAGGAGGAGTTCACCCAAAAAATTACTTATTTTCTATCAATTGCACACCCCATCAAGCCTTGAATACATGGATTTATTTTTGTGGCATTCCTAAGACAATAATTTGATGACCGGGTGTGTATCCGGTAGGAGACACAAATAATCTACTTTGTGTCTCCTACCGGATACATTAGCCGGTAGGAGACGGGAATCAAATTATTGGCTTAGGAATGCCACAAAAACAAAAATAAATCCATGGATTCAAGGCTTCATGGGGTGTGCAATTGATAGAAAATAAGTCATTTTTTGGGTGAACTCCTCCTTTAAAGCAGTACGAGGCAGGTCCAAAAAAACTATTTTTAGCAGCCTCTGCTGGTCACTACCGTCATTGCAGGTCTATTGCTGAGTCCTGCATTACCCAGAATTCCATTTGTTTACACCGGAAGGCGGAAGCGTTTCAAAAAGCATTCTTTTAATTGTTTTATACTATCTACGGATCGTTTCTCTTAGCCAGTGGAGCTTTAATTACCGTGAGCTGTGCTTTCTTTTGCTGTTGTTTTTCCATCTTCAAATCCTATAATACCATAAAAACAGCGTGAGATTCCTTTTTGTTAATAGCGCGCTAGTTCCTGGCCAAACAGGAAACCGGTGCATTTCCGTTGCCGTTTCCGTCCGGATGACGTCATTTTCGCGGGAAGGGCGCCCCACCACCGTTATGTTTATAAAAGGCTTTCGGGGGTGAAATCATGGAGTCTGTGTTGTGAAACATTTGCCACTCACAAAAGATATACAATTTAACTTTGTTTTTTTTGAAAAAGTTACCTAGTATAGCTTTAAGGCCAGATTTAAAAGTCTCGATGGTTGATTCATTGATTGATGTACTTTATTTAGTAAGACATGAGAACATCAGTACATGGAAGTACAAATTCACAATACAAGGTCTACTAAACTGGGAGACTCATTAAGCACTAAGCTTGTTTAAGATGAGATCCCCATGCACACAAATCATGATGACATATAAGAGACAGACAGATATACACACTACTATAGACGGGTTTCCTGTTAGTAAACATGAGAGGAATATGACCGCGCAGAGGAGGGGGAAGCCTATGGGTGCGTTTGGAAATTACGCACCGGAGCACACTCGCCTATTAGTTTGTATTGGCCAGTGCGCTCACTGCCGCTCAGGGCTGTATTTTCGAACGCGCCTTTCACCCGGGCATGCGCAGATTGCGCATTCTGCTCTGTGATGACGTCGCGCGGAAATCCGTCTATACAGAATGTCATACAATCAGCTTACAGGTTACTGGTATGAAGAGTGAAAAAAAAATGTACAAAAGAAGAAAAAGAAAAGGGGGGGGGGGGTAGGGGGTGTAGGTTAAGAATAAAGGTCCTTACACACCGGGGGCGACACCGGCGAAAATAGCGAATATACGCAAAATTCGGACTCGTTCCGAATAATTAAAAGACGCTTTTTCGCTTCGCTTTTTCGCTCCATGTACGGAGCCATTGACTTTATAAGGTTTTTTAAAAAAAACGCATTATTCGCACGAAAAAATCGCCCCGGTGTGTAACAATCTTTAGACAGGGGCCGTTTTCGAATTGCAGCCTCCTGAAGGTGTATCTTTAGGGCAGTTTTGAAGGTGAGTAGGGTTTTACACTCCTTTACTCCTTTTGGTAGGGCATTCCACATTTTGATGAATAGCATGAGAACGAGTTCATTCCCTTTGTTGAGCCAAATATGGGTTGCACATGATTTGTGGAGCTGCCTCTGGTGTTATGATCGTGGACTTCATTAACATTTAGGAAGTATTTAGACAAATACAGGGGGATCCCAATGTTGTGGTGTATCTGGAAGACCAGGACCATAGCAAGTTGCTGTACTCTGTCCTCAACCCTAAGCCATCCAATCCTAGCAAAATGAGCAGGGGTTAGATGGGTTTTGTATTTGAGGCCAAGAAGTAGCCTTACTAGTTTGTTTTGGGATGTTTGGAGCCTTGTTTTTAAGGCCTTGGAGGTGTTGTGATACCATGAAGTGCATGCATAATCATAATAACCTTGTATGAGGGCCCCTGCAAGAATCTTCAGAGTATTCTTACTGACTAGACTAGCACATTTTACAACTCAAGGTTTCCTAAGTGGGGGCCATTCTTTTAAAACGTTACCAGCACAGTATAATAAAGTGCTGTTGTGCATTTAAAAAGTGCAATTACATCATGTCCAGTGCTTAATTTGTTTGTTATTAGTTGCGGATGGTCAGCGGTGTGTGATGGAGGTTGCTGGCTCTCCTGAAATCGATCACCATCTCTTTTGTTTTGTCCACATAGAGAGAGAGTGTGTGAACTGCACCATGTTGCCAATAGTCTCACCTCCTTCCTATAAACAGACTCTAATCATTGCTAATGAGTCCCACCACTGCTGTGTCATCAGCAAACTTGATGATGTGATTATTGCCAAATTTGGCAGTGCTGTCGTGGGTCAATAGACCACAGAACGCTCAGTCAGGATGCTGTGCTCACTGAGGTGGTTCTTGATGTTTGAAATCAGTGTAATCTTTTAAAACTCTAATGAAAACCCATCTCTATGCTAAGTCCTTTTCTTAAAATGTTCTTTCCATTTTTGTTTCATTGAATATATCTGTGTGGGTCTATTTTACATTGTGTGCCTACTGAGTGTTTTGTTCACTCATCTTTTGTTGTAGTTTATCTCAAATGTGTATTCCTGAAAAGTTGGTGATTGTCATTCGCTGCCACCTTGTGTGTGTGTGTGTGTGTGTGTGTGTGTGTGTGTGTGTGTGTGTGTGTGTGTGTGTGTGTGTGTGTGTGTGTGTGTGTGTGTGTGTGTGTGTGTGTGTGTGTGTGTGTGTGTGTGTGTGTGTGTGTGTGCGTGTGCGTGTTTGTGTGTAAAAAAGGGATGGACCTTCAAGCAAGGGACTGCACACTCCAGGGAACGGAGATGGACAATTTACTACTGCATTAAGTATTTCATTAGCACGACAAATGTCATGACATTTGTTCAATTTAAAACGTTTTTAATTCAAAGACTTTATGTATACATTTGCATAAATGGGTTGCCTTGCATCTTTATGGGATTTCTTGTCAGTACTTCCACCATAGATATTATTTTGATGTGTGTGTGTGTGTATATATATATATATATATATATATATATATATATATATATATATATATATATATATATATATATATATATATAAAGATATATCATTTTTTTTCTCCCTAAATGTGTTCTTATTTGAACAGTTCGTTTTTTGGGTGTTTGTGTATACAGCCTCTTGTCTGCCCTCTCCTGTATTTAAATAATTGAATGATTTATACCACGCCTGGAGGGGTGGAACTGTCTAATGAATGGCACTATATATGTGTCACTGTATGGAACACTCACACTTTTGTATAGCACCTGACGAAGCTCACGGCTTTCCACTGTGTATGTACAAAGCAGTCTTGCCGTGCTGGAGTTGCCAGTGGCCACATTCTGACCTCTCTGAGTGCCCCCGGAATAATCAGTTATTCAAGGGGAAGAAGTGGTGGCAATGGAATTGGTCCATGCTTTGCAGCAGCTGCTGAAGTGCTTCGATCACAGGAAAAACTCATTAGAAATGGGGACACTGCAGTGTAGGTGTTCTTGTTTGAGCCTATACTTTGAGCCTTCCATCTGTCTCAGCCCCTCTTTTAATATGGCCTGACTCCTCAGAGCAGAAGGTTTTTCAGGCCAAGGACCCCTTAGCTGAGAGATAAGATGAAGCAGGGACCCGCGTTACATGTTGTATAAAATTGTGTTGCAGATTAAACTTTTTCATAGATGGCTTTATAGACTTGTTTGTCAGTGCAGTGTAAAGTAATTTTTCATTGATGTTTTATTATCTTTTAATATGTTGGATTAATTTCATGTGCATTTTCAGACATCTAACCACTTAAAAATGCAATACTTAGCAAACTTGTCTCTGTACTTGTACCCTTGGCTTAGCCTGGTTCCAAACCATAGACCCCGCCCACTCTCTGAGTGGAGAGCCTCTTGGTCTGGTGTTGAAATGTGAGCCTAGGATATCTTCGATACCGTCCAGTACCGTCCAATGAGAGTCGGAGGTGTGGGTGGGTCTAACGACAAGCCAATTAGCTGAATATCTGCTAAAACAAGCTGTGAGAGGACGTCAGATGTAGGCGGCTCCGTGGATCTCTTGTGATTGGTTTAAGGGCTCTGTTCCATTTAGTGTAGCACAGTAGTTCTCAGACATTTTCATTTCCAAGCCCCCCTGTAGTAACTCTGAGGTTTACCCAGAGATAGCTCATTCACCAACAGGGAGCCCCTGCTGGCTCTCAGCGACTCTTTCCCTATTCCTTGCCATCTGGGTGTCCCTGGTGTCCCTGCATGGTGCCAGTTCCCCGCCATGGAGGTCTGGAGGAGCATCACAGACAGCTGCCTTCAGCGCTGGACACTGCCCAAAGTTGTGTTGGCACCATAGATGGGAAGCAAGCAGTGATCCAAGCACCATCCGATTCTGCATCTCCGTACTACTAGGGTATACGCAGTGTTTACTTCAGTACTCTACTTAAACTACATGTTTTTAGTATCTGTACTTTCCTTCAGTATTTTTTTTTCTATGGCTTTCAGTCCATTATATTACAAAGACAAATATTGTGCTTTTGACTCCTCTACGTAAATTTCTAGGAAGGCTCCCCCGGGACCTAAACGTACAAAAGTTACATTATGAATGAACCACTTAAGCCCTATTTCGAAAATAGTCCAACTACAAGTTCACAACGTGCTGTCATTATTATTATTATTATTATTATTGTGGGATCGCTTTAGCTTTAGTCATAATAGTCATCTGAAATGTTTTAGTTTTTGTCTAGTTTTAGTGGACTAAATATCATAAGAGTTTAGTCGACTAAATGTACAGTTGATTTAGTCGACTAAAATGTATTTTTGGCAGGCTGTGTGATGCCATTGAAATGGCAGATTTTCACTAGCTGTGAGTTGTGAGCTTGTAGATCAGCTATTTTCGGTCTGTGACACCCATGATTACTTATCTTAGTTCTACTTACTAGTCCCTCACTAACATTTTAGTCTAATTTTTATTTGTTGACAAAATTGTCAGTATATTAGTCATCATAGCTTAGTTTTTATTCAGTTTTTATTTAGTTTTCGTCAGTGAAAAAAGGTAGTCGACGAACATTTTCCGTCATACTTTTAGTCGACGACATCAACACTGCTGGTGGGCATGACGGAACCAGTGATGGGGCACCCTCTACAATTTGGTGAAGCCCTCAGAGAGACGGCACCCCGGACCTCCCACCCACCATGCAGATGCATAGTGAAGCCAGGAGCAGAACACCGTGGACCACTGTCTTTCAGTACATGTCTTCATAGGAGATGAGGCCTGTCCCCTCCACAGAGATATTATGAGACCCATGCTTTTCCTCTCAGTGGCGTATACATGTACCTCCTCAGTCGTGCCTGGTTGGTTCTTGATAGGAGAGCAGTTAATCTGACACATTGTTAAAAAAAAAGAACACGAATTGATTTGATAATCGATTTGAATAACAATAATGAAAAACAATGGGGGGAGGCGTGTGAATGTAGCTTTTTTCTTTGTAAAAAAAAAAAGAAAAAAAGTCGAAATGGCTGATTTGCAAGCTCACAACGTCTCATTATGTTTGTGTATTTAAAAGAATGTCTCATCGATTTGTTACTATATCAAAAATAAAGCAAGTTATCAAGAACAACAAAATGTGTTTCTCAGTTATTCGATGAATCGAGAAAGAGTAATTGACAAGAAAAAAAAAGTCAATGGTTGCAGCCCTAGTTCTTAAAGATTTATTTGGCATTCATCCTTTCCTCCCAGGAGCGTACTATGTACCGGCACTTATTTAAATTTATTGAAACATTTCTGGCTCAGGATGCAATCCTCTACGCCAACACAATATGAATATTTTCTTTCAAATTGCGACATTCACATTCACAATTCATAATGTCACAAGCCAGCCCTATAACTGTACGAAAAGTATTTTGTTGACCAGAATTTGTCAAGTCTATTCTTGAAGGTATTGCCTTTTATTATAGGAGCCTGGACCACTTCCTCCGGAAGTTTGTTCCATGCTCTTTCAGCTCAAAGCAGTGGTGGAAAAAGTACTCAAATGTTCTACTTACGTAAAAGTATCAATACTGCAATGTAGAAGTACTCTGTTATAAGTTAATGTCCAGGATTCAAAATTTTCTTGAGTAAAAGTACAAAGGTATTCGTATAAAAATGTACTTAAAGTACCAAAAGTAAAAGTACTACAATGTTTGAAAATAGCAGATCTACAAGCTCATCGCAACGCGTTGCGAGTTTGTAGATCTGCTATTTTCAAATAGCCTATGTATAAAACAGGGCTAAAGTGGTTAATGTATGTTTTATAATTCATATATAATCTGCAAAGTAACTAGTAACTAAAGTTTTTAAATAATTGTAGGGGAGTGAAAGTACACTATTTTCCTCTGAGATATAGTGGAGTAGAAGTAAAAGTATAGACAATTGGAAATACTACAGTAAAGTAAAAGTACCTCAAAATTGTACTTGAGTAAATGTACTTAGTTACTTTACACCACTGGCTCAAAGTGTAAAGAAATTCTTTCTCTTTTCAGTTACTGTATGTCAGGCCTGCCACAGCTGCTCCGTGTGTGAAGG
Organism: Gymnoscopelus microlampas; assembly: GCF_963454915.1. Classification (NCBI taxonomy): domain Eukaryota; kingdom Metazoa; phylum Chordata; class Actinopteri; order Myctophiformes; family Myctophidae; genus Gymnoscopelus; species Gymnoscopelus microlampas. Next base: position 38,070,612 of record NC_139949.1, on the reverse strand, counting down.
AATTATTCCCCAGCTTCATATAAGGCTCATAGGAGCAGAGGCTCTTGGAGGGAGGCTGTTTGCAGCTGCCGCTCCCCAAGAGGTCGCCAGGATGGGGGGGGGGGCTCCAGCAACGCCACACGGCGGTGCCCCATGAGAGACCTGTACCCCGAGCAGTGGCTACAGGAGGAGGTATACTGTAGAACGGGAGCTTAGGAATCGGAACACAGTTAATAGGGGAAAAACGGTTGGTACGGATGCGGATATTTAAATTGGATAATATAATTATTGCGGTTGGATAACGGGCGGATAATTAATTTGTACATGCGGATTCGGGTGACATGCAGATTCGGGTGACGTGTCCGCGCATCTCTAGTACCTAGCAAATTTCGTAGGTATTTGAGAATTGACGCTGGGAACCAGAGTTATGGCTGTTTAAAGCGCAGCCAATAGGAACACAGAGTGGGCGGGGCTTAAGCAATTTCAGCCTGTCCCTATTGGCCGTCTAAGTGTACCTAGCAAATTTCGTAGGTATTTGACGCTGGGAACCAAAGTTATGGCTGTTTAAAGCCCAGCCAATAGGAAGACAGAGGGGGAGGGGCTTCTGCAATTACAGCTCGTCCCTATTGGTGGTCTAAGTCCACATACCAAATTTGTACACTGTAGGATGCTGCAAACTCGAGTTATGGCTGTTTAAAGGCCAGCCAATAGGAAGACAGAGGGGGCGGGGCTTCAGAAATTACAGTTCATCCCTATTGGTGGTCTAAGTCCACATACCAAATTTGCACTTGGTAGCATGCTGCGAACCAAAGTTATGGCTGTTTAAAGCCCAGCCAATAGGAATTGTAGATCGCCTATTTTCACTTCCTGTTTGGAGTTGAAGTTTGACGCTTCGCCACGGTCACGCCGTTTTACGAAAGCTCAAGCTTTTGATAACTTTTCATCGTTAATATCTTTTGTGTAATCTGAGCGAATTTTTAGGAGGAGTTCGTTAAAGTACAACCCGTGAAAATGGCGTGAAATGCACTATAAATCCAAAATGGCCGTCTTCCTGTTGGGTTTAGGTCATGGCTCCAAGAGACTTTTTTGTAAGTCGCGACATGATACAGGTGTGTACCGATTTTCATACATGTAGATGAAACCATATTGTGGGGCTATTGTGTAGGGGGCGCTATAGACCCCTTAACAGACGACGTCATACTGGCTGCGTGCAGCCAGTATGCGCGCAACGAAACCCATTATATCAGGTCTCGTTAGGACGCGTCTCACTAGCCAACACACACAAGAGGGGGTTGGGGTGTGCTGAAACCAGTGCACCCCGAAACAGGTTGGGAATTGATTGCGTGAAACAATCACCTGTGCGTCCAGGCTCAATGTTAGTAAACAAATAATTGGTCTATTGAGCCAATAGGCCACGCCCCCTTTTCAGACGATTAAAATATGTACATTTTCGCCACTTGTGATGTGTGTGCAAAGTTTCGCAACTTTTTGAGTACGTATTGCCCCTCAAAAACACGATTCATTATCGGTAAAATAATAATAATCATTGCAGTTTCAATAGGGCTTCGCACTACTGTGCAGTGCTCGGGCCCTAATCATAAAAAGCAAAAATAAATAAAATACATTTTTAAAAAAACACACCAAAACACCCAAAAAGCATCCTAAAAAGACAAAATGAAGTTGTGCATTTTTCTAAAGAGCAGACATCATGTCCAGTTCAGTTCAATTCAGTTTAGTTAAGTTTGTTTTTGTATTTGTTAAAGATGGGGCGCCGTATCCACGGAGGAAGAGTTCAAAACTTTGTGTTCATAGATCATAATTAATTTGAGTTGTTATGACTAAGAAGTTCTAGGGGATGGAGGGTGTAACATATTTTAAAAGCTGCGGTCGAAAAAGGAGTCAAGGATAACAAATGTACGAAGAATGTTCTGAATGAACTAAACTTTGTCTAAAACAAGAAGACATAAGCCGGCACCCAGAACATAAGGGCAAACACACACACACACCACACACACACACACACACACACACACACACACACACACACACACACACACACACACAGCAAAACACGAGAGATTATTCTACTGAGATCTGCTGCTCAACTATGTACACCACACACACCAGTACTATAAAACACGTGCAGTAACGAGTGAAAACATTGGGGGGTGGGGGGGAACTACATATAGACCGGCATTTACAAGATTTATTTTAGCACTGCATCACCACCGGAGTGAAATGCTATTATGCAACCTCAGGACAGTGGGAAGTAAATAGCAGCCGATGGGCCAAATCTCCCCCCGGCGTGAAATTAAAAATACGTTTTTCACACTTTTAGAGCATACCCACGGTCTTAATGAGGACATATCTATCATTAGCCATTTGTTTTTTTTAAAGAAATCCATTTTTGTGTATGTTTATGTCAGAAGTCCCTAAATGTCGAATCTTATGAATATAAATGAATCTCTTGATTTCGCTCACCTGTTTGATTCCCATACCTCACATTTCTCCACTCGCACCTAGGGAGACACTCTTGGGCTGTAAGTTCTTTATCCAACGCAAGATGACGGGCCAGACGGTGCATTACTCGTTTTAAACTTAAACAGTACATTAAAAAGATGTATCTGAAAACATTGGAGGTGAGAAATAAGCAATGCAACGCATAGAAGTGCAGCTAGAATTGCACCCCTCTCTCTCTCTCCCTCTCTCTGCCCGCCTCAGGCTGCCCTATGCGCTCTGGTCAATGCTGTGTGTAGAGTTCAGAGATCCTATAGCCCGGAGGGATTTAAAATGTTTTGGTTGGCCAGTCCGAAAAAACTTCGGACAGACAAGCCCATTCATACTCCCTCCGAACTTAGACCTGTGTTCTGAATGCCAGACCCTGACCACTCGGTAATCTGATCAATGAATCTGTCCAGTGACAAAGCAGAGGCAGCTCGCTCTGTTGTCTTGAGAAGCATTTGTGTACGACCGACCAGCACACTGATTTTAATACCTGGATATCGTTCCGACAGGTTCTCTAGTGAATGAAAATAAATAACATTCGGTAAAGGTTCAAATTTGAACAGTGGTGGAAGAAGTACACAGTTCCTTTTGTAAAGTAATACGTATACTTTACATTAATGTCATATGGTCCAACCTTACATTAGTAAGAGTGTAAAAGTATTCATTACTCCAGGTACAATCTACAAAGGTATTAAAAGTAGGCAATATCGTACCGTATGCCATTTCTGTGTTACCCCAGCTGCCTCAGCAGTTTTGTTTTTAGTCTGCAGAGGGTAAGTTGTTCTTTATTTCACTATTTTGCTATGAAGAAGAGCTAATTTAAGTTTTGAGTCCATTATGCATGATGCACAAGAATTGTCTTATGTGGTTTAGTGGTATTTGACTGCAAATAATAATCTTTTGATTCACCACATTAAAGGTTGCAATGCACTAGAGATGGAGTACAGAGGATTGGTTGACAGTGTTATTTAGCAGTGTGAGCAGAACAACCTGTTACTCAACACTGCCAAAACGAAGGAGATGGTGGTCGATTTTTAGGAAGAAGGGGGCTCCCCCCTTGTCTCCTGTTTCCATTGAGGGAGAGCATGTGGAGGTGGTCCAGAGCTACAAGTATCTGGGCATGCAATTGGACAATAAACTGGACTGGGAACACAGATGTCTATACAAGAAGGATCAGGCTGATTAGGATGGGGGATGTTGGATGCAAGCCATCAGACTCATCAGACTTGTATTCATGTCTCTATGAGAGCTGTTGTAATGCTGCCTTCACACGGGCAAATTCTCGATACATGCTACCATTCATTTTCAATGGAAGCCATCGACATGAAAGATACAAAAGTCCATAAAAGATACAAAGATACAAAACTACAACTGTGGCTCCGATGACGGACGCACGCTTGATGACGTCAACGACCGTGTTGAGCAACACAGATACAAAGCGACAGAGCGACAAATTTGCTGTGTATCTGTGTATCTGCCCGTGTGTCTGCCCGTGTGCTGTGTATCTGTGTATAGATTATTGTCAGTTGGAATTAAAAGGTATTTGTTTTTCTTTCATGAATTGTTATACTGTATTACTGAAACATTGAGCAGTTTCATTCTTGTTCTGCTGAGAGTTTGATATTCATTCGATGACTTGTCCTCTGTGGAATAACCAGTGGAAAGTGGTCCTACTCGTCCTGGCCCTGACTGTTTGAGATGCGTTACACGATTCAATTAAATTAGCATAAAGTTGAATTAAATCATCTTCATACGCATTTCAGATATAGGCTTGGGCACCGATACCTGAGTGGTTAAGGCACGTACCATATGGGGGGTGCAGTACGTTAGTCCGACAGCGCATTCCTCCGACAGCGCAGCGCTCCGACGTTTCAATACTAAACCCGAACCAAACCCGCACCCTAACCCTAACCGCACGCGGATGCCACATAGTCGGAGAAAAGGTCTGTCGGATTATCGCATGCCTCCCCCATATGGGACTCCCTTTGAAATTAGAAGCTGCATCTCAAGGGGCTATCCCCTCAATAAAACCTGTGAAAATATGTGAAACATAATAGGCTCTGATGCCTGGCAGAGAGTCCCAGCTTTGATTCCTGGGCCCGGTGGACTTAATTTTGCTGCATGTCACTCCCTGTTTCCTGTTTATTATTTTGTAAATTGCAACTTCTTGTGCTGCTGCTACCCTGAACCGGGCTCCCTTGTAAAATAGATCTTCTGTCTCTGTGAACTATCAGTAAAGGCAAGAAAAATAAATAACTTTAAAACAAAAGCAAATAAGCAACAGTGACTGATGGAGAATCTCGCCGTATCCATCCTGCACTGTGCGGCTGCGGTGCTGATGCTCTCCATTGAAAATCTATTGGTTCCATCGACTTAATGTCCGCCAAAGCCTCTAGTGTTGCTCTGATAAAGGCTCATAGCCCAAACGCGTAAGTGTTTGTTTATTGGTGTGTGCCAATAAAACAATTGGCAAAAAATGAAAATTTGAGTACTTTGTCCTCCATTTATTTGAAATGTTGGATGTGCTACCTTTTTGGGATTTTTTAAATTCCTACTTTTGATGTGTATACTGGATTTTGGGTCTAGCACTCCACTTAGAAAACCCATTGTTGATGTGCAACCTCTTTTTCTGATAAAGCATCTAGTGTGTCTGTTAATATATTAACCGCAGTTGGTCCGGTGTCTCACAGTGAGACCCCTGACAGGGGAACAGATGATTGGATCACTGGGGACAGTAAGACCCTTGAGGTAGGGGCCTTGTAGATACTGTGGTGTGCACTGTACAGAAGAGGGACTTCCCAGCAGGCCAGTATTTGTGCTCTTTTTTGGAGCACAAATGTGCGTGTTTGTTTGCCTGAGAGCAGCTAATCTCAGGCTCTGCTGGACCAATAGATGTGAAACTTGGCATGCACACTCCCAGTCTATGCTAAGGAAGAACCTCCACCCCAGAGTTGTCAAATCGGCCTCATGGTGGCACTATAACAGGCCTATTATTCTCAAACCGGAGGTTGTACAATAAAAACATTTTTCCCCTGGATTCCTTGGATCATGACACAACTGCCCATATAAGCCACGCACATGTTCTCCTGTCAAGATTTGCCGCCATTTTGTGTTTTCTTCAAAACACAGTTTTTGTTACTACTCCTACACTCACTCAAATCGGTACACATTCTCTCTGTAGTCATCTGGTCAAGATGTCACAGTCAGACTTTTCATATTACATTCTGATTGGTTATTATTGACTTTAGAAGTTTGCAGGCCTTGGGTAGCCAACCCGGTCTGGTGGAGATCAGCACTCCAAGGAGTGCACTTTGCAAGTTAATCTGGTTAAGCTGGTTTCTGTTTAGCTTATTTTGTTACTTATTTTGCCGTCATACTACCCTGAAGTCTCATACTGTAGGCTATGTAAAATACAACTCTTTCAAATGCTGTATCTTCTGGTTGCTGGTGATTGTGGTCGATTCCCCTAGGCCAGGCTTGTAACACAGTGATAAATTATTTTAAAAATCTGATTAACTTCCAGCTGGGGATCGAGAACCTTCTCCCAGACGGCATTGGCTAGTAGGGCATGTGAACATGGTTCGTTAACTACTCTACTGGCTTGCCTTAGGGTAGCCTGAAACACATTTATCAATTTGCTGGCCTCTAGTGGTGGAAAGTAACTAAGTATATTTACTCAAGTGTTGTACCCAAGATTTAGATTATTACAAAACATACACCGACCAACACCGACCAATTAAATACACACAGGGGTCTATTATAGAATCTACAAGCTCACACTCTACTACAGCTTCTTAATCGGCCAATGTTCACCCCAGAAAAGGGACACTAGGGTCCATGTGTTTAATGTTCAGTTGCTTTGAAAACAGCTACAGAATAGGCAAGAACGAATCACTTCAACCAGAACACCCTTCACACTTTATTGCAAATCTATCTCGAATTTGTGGCAAGTGCAGGGAAATTACAAACAAATATATTCTGAAGATGTTTTGGCAATGACGGGATGCAAAGTAGACTAGACTCCCAAGGCTGAATATCCCCTGACAGGATACAAGCCACCTGTCAGACGATGGCCTGCTGTGAATAAGGATAAATGTATTATGCCTCTCACTCTCTATGCTGATTATATGCTACCTCTAGAATGAAAACTTTCTTTTTCCTTTATTTAATCAGGGAAGCCCATTGCGAGCAAGCTCTCTTTTTCAAGGACGCCCTGCTAACAGCATATAAAATACATACATACTGTGATAAACAATAAATAACATTTGAATCACAACTCAATGTCACAGATGCAAATAAACATAGTGTTACATGAAACAGGGGCAGTCACTATGTAGTGTGTCCTCAAGAAGCACCCTAAATGTCTCTATTGAGACCAATCGCACCAGTTTCAGAGAGTCCTGTAGTTTGTTCCATTTGTGTGGAGCATACTCAGACATGCAAAAGTGTCACTTTTCAGATACAGTCACCTTTTTGAACTCAAATAGGGCAATTGAGTGACACCTGACCCGAAAGAAAACAAGTGACATGTTGTCACCTTTTTCACCTCGGGGGTGTTTGCATGCCTGATACTACATGAAAGCAGTCTTTCCTTGTTCACTGCTCCTACGTGGACTGGTATATCTAATGTGTGTTTGTGAACGTGTTGAATGTCCAGTAACCTTTGGTTTCAAAAGCAAAGATAAGTATAAAGGAAGTATATTCCAAGCCGTCGGCCCGTAGAAGCAGAATGCTGCTTCACCGTGTTTTTTATAAGTCATTGTAGGCACTTAGAGCAGGTCAGCAATAGAAGACCTGAGGGGGGCGGTTTGGAACATATCTAGGCAGGCAGTGTCATAGAGGTAGGAAGGTGCCAGATTGAGAGCTTTATAAACAAATAAAACAATTTTAAAATCAATCCCAAAAACAACTGGGAGCCAATGCAGTGAAGCTAAATGTTCTCTCATCTTAGTTTTAGTTAAAACTCTGGCTGCCACATTTTGAACAATGCACATTGATGACTCATTCCTGCATTATTGTCAAAATATTTGTTTTTTTAAGGTGGACATAATGTGTTTCTTGTGCCCCCTATAAAATACAATGATTTGCTGTTAAAATTATGGAATTCAAATGTGATTTTTCTGATTTTGGAGATGTTAATTCTAATGATGCCATTTCTTTAATAGTGCAAAGTAATTGTGACTATGTTCCACATTGTCTATTGGATTTAAACGTCAAGAAAAAAGTACCACCATATAAAAAAAAAGAAAGAAAAAAAAGAGAGTGCTATTTTTCAAAAACTTCACATTTTAACAAGGCAAATCTTGTGTGGGGTCCCTGTCTCCCTGGCATATCTTCAGATGGGGGTTAATTGCAGTCAGAGTCCTTGACATGAAAAAGTGAGCACTGAAATCGAATACACACTGCTGGTGCATGTGCACAACAGATGAAACATGGAGTCCACACACTGCTATAATGCTCCCAAAGGTGTTCAGTATCACACAGACATTGTTTCAGAACACATTGCATATTCAATAGAAAAATACATTATGTGTTTTCAATGAGAAGAAGCAGCGCCAGAATCGTTTTGAAGTGGGAGGACCAGTGCAGAGAGAAAGTTTTTTTTTTATCATGACAAGGTCCGACCTGCAAATATAAATGAAACAGCTGTGTACAAAAGGTTCACAGTTATCACTGTTTGTGAAAATGTAGCAATTATATTGCAAATTAAGTCACTGAGTTATAATCAGAAGAGCCTAAATTAGCCTAAATTAGTTATGCAGATCTATAGTCTCTCTCTGTCCCTGTCTGTCTGTCTTTCTATCTGTTCCTCTGTTGTGCGCTCTCTCTCTCTCTCTCTCTCTCTCTCTCTCTCTCTCTCTCTCTCTCTCTCTCTCTCTCTCTGTCTGTGTTATGTATTTTGGTTGGGTGTTCATTGTTTTAATGGACCACAATGGAAACAAGCTTCGGCTTTGCTGTGACTGACTTTTAAGGGACACGGTTTGCTGTGTCTCTCTCCCTTTCCCAAACCAGGGGTCCTAAAGGGTTCCAGATGGTCCCCAGGAAAGTGATAAACAGTTTAACCGCTTAAGCCTTAGGGTATATATATATATATATATATATATATATATATATATATATATATATATATATATATATATATATATATAATAGCGATCTACATGTTGGCTAAATGAGCTTGTAGATTGTATTTTCGAAATGTTGACCATCATTTTGGACAATTTTGAACAACTTTGACTAACAAAGTTAGTTATTGAACGCCATCTTGAAAGTGATTAATTTCAGGCCTATTATTTCAGTGGCTAGAAGAGAAAATATAAGTGACTATTAAGATTCACTCTCTCCACTGTGACAGTATCATGTCGACACATCAAAAGTGCATGATTCTGTACACAATGTATATCTTAACAACATAGATCTTTCTTCTCTTATGGTTATGTAGCGCTATATTGGATCACTCCAAAATATATCCGAGGTAGACTTAAAGATTAATCCGTGTACGGGGATGTGCCACGGCTAGGGGCTAACAAAAGAGTGTGAGTGTTGCATTACAGTGTTTTGCCCCCATATAAGCAAAGCTTTATAGGGGGGCGGGGGGGGCTTGGTAAGTAGAAGAGGAATATACACTGTTTTATCCTCCCTGTGTGAGGCCACGGGCTAATACATAGGCGAGTGACAGTATATGCAGCAGGTGTAGCTCTACAGCTGAGAGCTTATGAGCGGGCGTGTGTGTTAAGTCACAGTGGTTAGACCCCCATATTAGCTTGGATAATATACAGTGGGCCTTTTCTTGATAAGTTATAAAAACAGCAGGTGTGTTGGTAACGTACACACTGTTCTGCCTTTTGCCCCGTATGCAGCTAAGAGCCCATAATCCAGCGCGCGTGTCGATTTGCAGTGTTTAACCATGGTTGTATGCGTAACCTTCGTTCTGTACACACCCCGTTTACGGCTGGGAGCTTGTGTGTGTTGGGTTACAGTGTTTAAACCCCTGTATACGCTCGGTGGTATATACGGTGGGTTTGTTCTTTGGTGAATATATACAAAAAAGGGTCCTACGCTGTTGTTTTCCACGCTTTGCAAGCCTTAGACGTTGTTAATTCACTTGTGTATTGTATCACGATGGCTTTTGTCTGCCTGACATGACTTGGCATATGAGGACCCTGCAGGCTGCACGCATTGAGTCATCCTAAGGGACCGTATGCTCTTGGCTCTGTACAGAAACATGTAGGCCTTGGTCTCACAGAGGCCTCGGGATAGCGGCCTTCGGGTACGGTGGACCGTCAGCAATTTTCTGACCGACGGCGGGGTCCCCCTGCGGCTGCTCTGGGTGCCCCCTCCCCCAAAAAAAGCCGGCCTTGGACCGGTTCGGCCGTGAGGCGGCTGCCCTGCGCGAGGCAGTGAGCGCGGTGGGTGAGGAAGAGGAGGATGACGTTTTCTCCATTCATGCCCCAAAGGAGCTGGAGTTTGCTGACAGTGCCTCTGTTTTCCGGGGGGCACCATCTACGGCCGGGGTCTTTTGCCCACTACCGCACTAGCAGTGTTGGATCGGTGGGCCCGGTGCCAGCTGCTAGCGCGCCGTACGCCATGTGTGCCCTCTTGGAGAGGTGGCGACGGCCTTTGGCCTCGAGTGGGGTGCTTACACACTGAGGAAGGCTTGACGCCGAAACGCGTCCGTGTGTGCTGTGTTGTCCGTGCATATGAATTAAAAATACCAGAAGGACTTCCGAGTGCTGGCTATTGCTTTATTTACTCGAGTGGGGAGAGCCGGCCGCTGATGACCTGCTTGTCCCCACCTGTCCTGTGGCGTTCCGTGAGTGCTGGACTAAGGTGCGGGGGCGTTTCCACCCTTCCAAGGAGGCCAGACCATGGACACGCATGGCAGGGCCCTTGGGTGCTTGACATGGTACCAATGGGCTGCACACTTCGAATCCGACGTCGCTCCTACTTGGGCAGTGGTTCTCAAACTTTTTCATGTCAAGCACCGCCAAAATGATATGTATTTGGCTGCGGACCCCCCATCTAAAATGTTTTTGAAAATTATGTTTGAATAGCCAAAAGTATAAAATATGGTTGAAGTGGTTCAAATGATTGTGACGTTATATTAACTAATTTTGCTGGGGACCCCCTGGTACCCCCCCAAGGACCCCACTTTGAGAACCAATGTACTAGGGCATTCAGGCTACTGTGTCCGATTGGTCCGGAGGTCAGGTCCTCCGACTGGAGATGTCCTCCCTCCTTGCCTGCGGTGCTGTGGGGAGACTGGGGCCGCCAGAGCGGCTCAGGGGGTTCTCCTCCAACAGTTTCCTCGTCCTGACTGGAGACGGCTGACTGGCTGCCGTCCTGACCCGGACCTGCGCCACGGGTGGCTTCCGTGGCTAAACATACGCCATCGCCCTCATCATGGTGACAGGGGTATATTGGTTAGCGCGGTCCCGATGGCGCCCCAGGTTCTCCCTGATCCATTCAGCCTCTGATATCTGAGTTAATATGACCTGCCGGCTTGGTTGTCGTTCTACTGACTATCATAGAAGTCATATAATATGACACTGACAGGCTCTGCAAGGAACATGTGACCGAGAACTGATGTGCCGTGGCAGACTTGTCACTCTTGGTTCAATAAAACCCTAAAGTCCAGTTTATAGACGACATACTGTACACAGAAATTACCGTTCACATGCGCAAGGCATCTTTATTGACAAACAAGGGAGATTCCCTTTATACTATGTGAATAAAAGAACAGCAAATTAATGATATTAAAACAATACGACCTGATATATCACGAAGGCAATTCGCTCCACATCAAAGTCTGCATGCAAACAAGCGTTCGGTTGAGCGCCTGGAGAATTCTGAAGTTCTTATCTATTACATTCAGTATATCAACGCTGTGGCTATCAAGGCCTTCCTTCTTGCTGGGCTGTGCTCCACACTCTATAAAGTAAAGGTTGACGGCCCACGGTTCCACAATGGACCATCAGAACCTACAGCTTGTTTCCAAAGCCCGTCGGAACCATATAGTTATTTATAGTAACGGACCAAAGGACCATGAGTGAAGGACACAGACACAGACCATGTTTTCATTAAATTATAATTGTGGTTTGGGAACATTTGTCAAATCTCAAATGTCAAGCCAGTAAAGCATAAATATATATATATATATATATAGAGAGAGAGAGGCACATTTTTTAGTTTTTATTATTTCACAGTTGCTTTTGCTTCGGCAATTTAAACAGTTTATCATGCCAATAAAGTACAGAATTGACTTGAATGAAAATCAGAGAGAGGGAGAGAGAGCTAGGGGGAGGGAGAGTGAGAGGGAGGGAGGGAGAGAGAGAGGGAGAGGGTGAGAGAGAGAGGGAAGAGAGAGGGAGAGAGAGTGAGAGGGAGGGAGAGAGGGAGAAGGAGAGAGAGGAGGGGGAGAGGGAGAGAGAGAGAGAGAGAGAGAGAGAGAGAGAGAGAGAGAGAGAGAGAGAGAGAGAGAGAGAGAGAGAGACACACACACACACACACACACACACACACACACACACACACACACACACACACAGAGAGAGAGAGAGTCCGCTAGTGTCTCTCTACCAGGGACACAGAGGAACAGAGGAGCTACAGAGAGCAGATAGAAAGCAGGACACAGAGAGGATATTCTATCAGATCCTAATTAGTCGCGGCTGCATGTCTTTGAGAACCTGTTCGTTTCTGCTTCATTCTGCCTCTGATATCTGAGTTATTATGACCTGAAGGCGGACTGACAGCTTGTCTGTCATCGTTGTTGTTCTACTGACTATCATAGAAGTCATATAATATGACACTGACAGGCTCTGCAAGGAATATCTGACCGAGAACCTACAGCTTGTTTCCAAAGCCCGTCGGAACCATAGAGTTATATATAGTAACGGACGGACCATGAGTGAAGAAGGCAAAGTTTTCCGCACCAGGCTGGAGAAATCAGTCCTACTTTTACTGATCAACTTAATCCTTTCAGGTATGGTTTGTTCACACATTTATACTTCTGACATATTCATACCCGTTAAGCCTCATTTAATACCTGGATATTGCCTGTGATCGTCTATTTTCGGTGAGACACCGGTGCGCAACTAATTGTATAAATCAAGTGCAATTCAGCTTATGGGGCTTTTTTATTGCTTAATGACAGCAATTGCTTATTGCTTTACTTTACATCACTGGTAGACAGACGTCTACCAGTGATGTAAAGTAACTAAGTACATTTACTCAAGGACTGTAGGCTACTAGTAACATTGAGGTATTTGAATAATTTACTTGAGTATTTCCAATTTTCTGTACTTTTACTCCACTTAATTTCAGAGGCAAATAGTGTAACTACCTTTACTCCACCACAATTACAAGAAAATGTGTTACTACTGTAGTTACTTTGTAGATTTTGATTATTATTACAAAACATACATTAACCACTTCAGCCATATATACATTTCGGCCATTTGTAAATAGCTGATCTACAAGCTCACAATTGCTTCACGATGCAAGCTTTCAGAGCTTGTAGATTTGCTATTTTGAACAACAAAAGAATTACACATTTTATACAAACTTGTGAAATTGGACATTCTGCATAATGAGTACTCAATACTTTTGGTACTTTAAGTACATTTTGATACCAATACTTTTGTACTTTTACTCAAGTCAATTTTGAATTCCAGACATTTACTTGTAACAGAGTATTTCCACATTGCAGTATTGATACTTTTACTTCATCATTAGTGTTGCATTGGACAGATGGAGAACAGCTTGGATCCAATAAAGTTTATGTCCTGTCAATGTTGCAAAAGGAGAATGTTTATGCTGAGTCACTGGTGGAAACTAAGCAGAATAGCCTACCTTAAAGCACTGAAACTAAGTAGGATAACCTACCTTAAAGCACTGAAACTAAGTAGGATAGCCTACCTTAAAGCACCGAAACTAAGTAGGATAGCCTACCTTAAAGCACTGAAACTAAGTAGGATAGCCTACCTTAAAGCACTGAAACTAAGTAGGATAGCCTACCTTAAAGCACTGAAACTAAGTAGGATAGCCTACCTTAAAGCACTGAAACTAAGCAGAATAGACTACCTTAAAGCACTGAAACTAAGCAGAATAGCCTACCTTAAAGCACTGAAACTAAGTAGGATAGCCTACCTTAAAGCACTGAAACTAAGTAGAATAGCCTACCTTAAAGAACTGTCAGGCTAAGTACAATGAGGTAGTTTTACTTTACTTGAATAGGCTACATATTTTGATACTTCTACTCCACCACATTTAAGAGGCAAATATTTTTTACTCAACATTTATTTGACCGCTTTAGTTATCAGTTACTTTGCATTTACTCAACATTTATTTTACAGTTACTTTGATTTAGATTATTAATACAAAATAGCAGATATAAACAAATACATTTAAAAAAATAGCAGATATAGTGTGTCACTTCGTGCCACGCTATGAGCTTGTAGATCTGGTATTTTTGTTTTAAAATATAGTTACATTTTGTGCCAATCTTTGAATATTTATAAAGCGAACATTTCTAACTCAAATGTTTGCTTCTGGGGGTCCCTACTAGAACAAAGTATTTTGAGATGAAGGTACGCAGCCAAATACATATATTTTTTGTGCCCTTGACCTGGAAAAATTTGAGCACCACTGATATAGAAACATACGTTTTTCAGAAAACTGTTAGGATTTACAAGACATTTGAATAATCGGCCTCGGGTCTTAATGGGTTAATGGACACTCTTAGAGGGTCATTTTATCTATCTATAGCAGGGCTTTTAAACATTCCAAAAGTCCCCCAAATTATAATTGGAAAACCTACCTTCACAGACTATGCTCTTTATTGTCAACGTACGAGAGCTCAGTTTAGAAATGGCAAATAAATAATTACAAGTAATGAAAACCTATATTAAAAAGGTGTTGATTAAAAAGATGTAATTATTAATTTTAATTGTTTTATTTGACTTATATGATCTCTTTTTGATACCTTTTGGATGTGGTTTATTTTCTTTATTTAATGGCTGTTTATTATGTTTTTGTTTTTGTGTAACAAATAAAGCTTATTATTATTATTGTCCAATAATAATCAAAAATAATAGAAAGATAGCACCTCTAACATTATAGAACATTTCAGAATTGTTCTGTTCTGTGGATATACAATTGTAAGTGGTTGAGGTCTATTAAACAATTTGTTGTCTGAGAATGAATACAGTATTTGTTTTAAATGAGAAGAAGGGGGGTCGACCCGTAGAGGGAGAGAGAGAGGAAAAACAATCATGACAAATATCATGATGCAAATATAAATTAACCTGCTGAGTAGTACAAAAGGTTCACAGCTATCGTTGTTTTTAGTAGTTAACTTATATTGCAAATGAAGTCACTCACTTGTCTAATCATGTGAGACTGCTAATGTAACGAGTAGTCTTTAAGGTGGTTGTATTCATTTGTACATCAATTTCCTGTCACAACAACGGCTACAAATCTAGTCATGTTTTCAAACTCTCCTTGTCCTTGGGTGTTTGTAATCTGTGTGAAGTATCGTATGTGCCTCTGGCTCTGATATCTTATCTTGCTACAATTGGCAGATAGAAAGTGTAACAGGTAGCTCAGATTTCACCTCATCCTGCGCGCTGTCTGTCTGAGCCTGTCTTGTCTTCTCTTGTCTTGTCTGGCCGTGGCCTTTCTGGATCACAAGTTTCCTTAGTTTTGGATTAGTCACAGTGCTCAGGTATTCTGCCACGGTGTATGCTGTAGGGCCAAATGATAGCATTACATTTGGTTTTGAGTTGATTCTTTCCAGTACAGTGGGGTTTATGTCTTTCTCTCTCACACACGCGCACGCACGCGCACACACACACACACACACACACACACACACACACACACACACACACACACACACACACATACACATACACATACACATACACATACACACACACACACATACATTAAGGCAAAACTTATGTTGCTTCAAAGGCCATAACACTACCAACAATTTAGTTAGTCCATATTGATTAAACAAATTAAAATAAGAGAGACCCCTTCAGTCCAATTCTCCCTCAATATCCTTGGCCAAAATAATAAACGGACCAGCGGTATGATCGGTACGCCTGAAACTCGTCCAGTGAGAAAACTGCAAGAAGTAAGCGTGATTAAAATGCGTAATTTTTTTTAATCGTGTTCATTTTCTGTAATTAATAATTACAATAATGTTTTGTGTTTTTTTTTTTATCCTGATGGCTGCTTGGTACAAAATGAATTTCCGTAAGGACAATACAGCATCTATCTAAGTGGGGGTCCTCTGGCTCTCCTTATTCCACCTCTGCATATGGTGTGTGATATGACTCTGAGCTTACTGCACAATAATCATTGTTAAGTTATCATAATTGACTGTTCTGTTTTGTTAATGGTTTCTGTTTTCTGGAGGAAAAAAAACCCAAAGCTTTTAAATTGCTCATCACTGAAGCTTGGCTAGGAGGAGGGGCAGTCAGATGTATTTTGTGTGTGCACATTATTCATTATTTCTCAGCTTGACCACTTCATAATGTTCAATTGAATACACACAATACAATGGCATAAAACACAGAAGCATGAAGTGCATACTTGGCATTACATTATGAAATTGGAACGATATATATGGCACATGGAAATAACGTTGCGATGGGAACGATGTACGAAAGCAAATTTCACCCACTTTCTTTTACCTTGTAAACCAGTAGATAAGTGCTACTTATCTGGAAAACTCCAGTTGATGCTAGCCACTTGACATTACTTTCTAAGCCGAATGTAATGATAATTATGTTGCCTATTTGACCACTGCTGAACTGTTGGCATATGTTGTTTTTTTCACCATGACACTTTAACTTCTGTCCATAGGGGCACACTCACTTTTTGCCCCCGTGAAAATCCCACTCCCAGCCTCCTCGTGTCCTGATGGCTGCATCCCACGACTGACTCGGAAATCTGGGCTCTGAGGAGTGCACTTTTATAGTTATATTTATTAATAGTTTACTCGTTAAGTCTTTATTCTTATCTTTATTGCATTTTTTTCCATCTTCAGCCTGTACAGTGTCTCTCCACTCTTACCTGTACCAGTCCTGTTTTTCGTGCTTACTGTGTGCAATAATGACACCTGCATTTCCCCGTGAAAATAAACAAAGTTCAGTCTATCCTGAGGATGCGGGGGCTCAGCTGAAAGTCTTCGGCTGCCTGAGGCAGCTCGTCCGTGAGCCTTTTGTTGCTGTTTGTGGCCCATGTGAGATCTTTAGAGAGACGCACTCCCAGCCTCCTCGGCTTTCATTGCTGAAACTGTCGTGTGCTGTAGAAATGTCGTGAAAGTAATTAGCACATTCAGACCGGGAAACGCATCTGTGTGTCATTTTTAGGTTTCTTTAGCTATTAAAAAATAGCAGATATACAAGCTTATAGCCTGGCACAGAGTTTGTAGATCTGCTATTTTGTTGTCTCCGCCAGGAGACTATGTTTTCGTTCTCGTCCTTCCGTGTGTCCACCAAGCTAACATTGGTCAAGCTTCACGTGACACGTGACAATATGTTGAAAGGGTGTGCTTTGATTGGCTAGCGAGACGCATGATGAAATAGAGTCCTATACATAGGTGTGTAGGAAGTGAGGTAAGACACACCTATCCATCAGCCAAGCTAACATTGGTCAAGTGACACGTGACAATATGTAATATTGACAGGATTAATGGAGAGTATCTTTTCCTCTCCGTCCGTCTCTGTATGTGTCCGTCTGAGAACACCCAACATTGTGTTCGTGTGTGTGTGTGTGTGTGTGTGTGTGTGTGTGTGTGTGTGTGTGTGTGTGTGTGTGTGTGTGTGTGTGTGTGTGTGTGTGTGTGTGTGTGTGTGTGTGTGTGTGTGTGTGTGTGTGTGTGTGTGTGTGTGTGTGTGTGTGTGTGTGTGTGTGTGTGTGTGCAGATTTAGTTTCATGCCAATCGGTCCAGTGATGACTGAAATGAGCTGTTTGCTGTTCACAGACGTGCGTGCACACACGCACACATAGCCAGACAGGGGCACAACCATAATCTCCGCCTCCCGGCCATTCTGGTATGGCGGAGATAATTATTTCTCATGTCTACTGTGAGCAGTGTGTCCGTCTCAGCCAAGCTAACATTGGTCAAGTGACACGTGACAATATGTAATATATCAGGAACAGTACTGGCGGAGACCTGTGCTCTGAGGAGCACATTTTCTAGTTTTTAAATTCTCTCTCTCTCTCTCTCTCTCTCTCTGTATATGTGTGTGTATATTATTATTTACTTTTTTAAGTCAACATTCTTACTCAGATCTTTGCTTCTGGGGGGTCCCTGGAACAACATATTTTGAGATGGGATCTAGAAGCTCACAGCGTGGCACCGCGTGCCCCGCTACGAGCTTGCATATCTGCTATTTTTGAATAGCCAAAGAAATCTGAAAATGACACAGATGCGTTCCCGGATTGAATGGGTTAAATGATGAGTCACACCGTAGGTAGGCGCTGATACAGTGGGGGCGTCTGAGCCCAAGGACTCGTGGTGAAAGCTGAGCACCCACGCCGCGTGATGCATGATGTGAGAGAGAGATAGCAAAAATGTTAATCGCTGTCCATGACTGAGTGTTTTAGACACAAGTAAAGTAAATGACAGCCAGACAGTAAGTACACCAACCAAATCATCCCCCGCTGTGAGAACCACAGCCTAATATTATTTCACAAGTCCAAATGTAGTCACTCCACAGGCTTGGTGCGCTGAACTAAAAACAAACTGCATGGGGCGCAGATTTAAAGCAATGCTAAACATGAAAAGAACAACCACACGTGCTTTAACTTTTAAAGTTTATTATTTTCAGCTATAAATACTGTTCTTTAGTCACTGTGTTGAACATACCATTTTCAGAATGTGTTAATATTACTGGATTTTATGCATCTTAAAGGACAACTTTAGTTTTTTACAACCAAGGTTTATATTTTAGCTTGTAATTAAAGTAAATAAATGATGAGTGTTGTTTTTTTTTAATTTACTGCTTTCTATAGTTTTAGCAATTTTCGCGATATTTTTTACAGTGGGCGGGGGCATTCTGTCCGGTGGCTAAATATGTCTTTATTTACACAATAACCCAGCGTTTTCTTAATTATTATTTACAGTAGCTCTTCTAGCCCCCAATAACTCACATTTGGCCATCAAAGACCACAGGACCTTTTTTATTGTGTAAAAATGGCATATTTAGCCACCGGACAGAATGCCCCCGCCCACTGTAAAAAATATCACGAAAATTGCTAAAACTATAGAAAGCAGTAAATTAAAAAAAAAATAGCACACATCATTTATTTACTTTAATTACAAGCTAAAATATAAACCTTGGTTGTAAAAAAACAAAGTTGTCCTTTAAGGCTGTGATGTTTGTCAAGGTTCATAATGTTATTGTGTGTCTGTTTTTGTTTCGTTTGTCTAGTTATTTGTTTTGTCTACTCCGTGTACATGTAGCGATTGTGACATGTATTTATGTTGGGACCTCCTCTAAAACGAGATGGCACATCTCAGGGGGTTTATCCTAAGAAACTTGAATCATCAAAGCACTTCATATGCCGCAGCAGTCACAGGGTAATGAATGCGGTTCCCCCTGTTGGCCTTCGTCAGCTTATTCGTAGATAATATGGGGGTGCCATACCTTAGCTGATCTGAGTGAGCGGGAGTGGAATCAGCTTAATTATTTTCACAGGTTAACACAGAAGTGTTGTCATTTCCATAGAAGAAAAGAAAGGGAAGAAGAGGAAGGGGGGGAATCAAACAAGAGAACAAAAAAACAAAACAAGTTATCTACATATTCACACATGGTACCTGAGATAAGATATAAAGGTGCGTGAGCATAGCAGCAGTATACTGTGCATGATACAGTATACTTATGGATGTTAGTTAAGGTCTAGAAAAAACACACAATAAAAAATACAAAAGTCAGTGCATTACATACATAGGATTAAGGTGCAAAATGTCAGTGCGTGTCGACCGCATAATCCACATAAGGCAGACTGACACTGCATAATCCGCAAGTAGGTCCATGAGGAAGAGCAAAGAAAAAAAAAAGTCAAGTCACTTGTCCCTTGTATAATCCACAGGTAGGTCCAAGCAAGAGCTAAGGTCCGAGACCAGCCTGACAGCACCGCTCATGCCTTGTTCAGCAGTCTGGCGGCCGCCGGGTGAAAACTGTTCAAGAACCTGGTAGTGCTGCTCTTGATACTAGGCCCCCTTGTCGTTGTAGGGGTTTGAACAGTCTGTGACTTGGGTGGTGCTTGTCCTTGATGTTGCGCTGGGCTTTGACTACATTATCTTATCTTGCTACAATTGGCAGATTGGCAGATAGAAAGTGTAACAGGTAGCTCAGATTTCACCTCATCCTGCGCACTATCTGAGCCTGTCTTGTCTTGTCTGGCCGTGGCCTTTCTGGATCACAGGTTTCCTTAGTTTTGGATTAGTCACAGTGCTCAGGTATTTTGCCACGCGTGCTTAATTTGTCCAAGAGAAGGTGCCGGATCCCCCTCTGTCGCGCGGGGGCGTGAAAATGTGCTCGTGTGCATTTTTTGTGTGCTTTTTCAAGATTTTTTTCTGCATTTTTTATAATCTTTTTCACCAACATTTATTCACCCAGTATAACATAAGCAGTAACATTTGGCACATAATGTGGCCCATCAGAACACTGGTAGTCAATCTATCAATTTGGAATTATCCATCTGAATAACTGACATATTCGAGAAATCATATTTTTATTGTTAACAGAATTCTATGACACCATGTAGCTTGTCTTTGTGTGTCAGGTAAAGCACCATATCAGAATGACAAGCAATTGAACAAAAACATGAAAATATAAAGTAAAGAAAAATGCAGCCAAAAAGGTCTCTATTTTCAAGGATGAAATTGAAAACATAAATGACCAAACATCATTAGAATTATTCTGTTTCAACATCAGAGGTGGTGTATCAAAATAATGAACATGAAACATTAATTGAACAGGTCCATTGTTTTGAACTGTAAGAACAATGCACAGCACACATAGCAAAACTCACTGTGGCTAACACAGAGAAATATGAGTTGTGTACAGTAATAAGTAAAACTCACTGTGGATACACACAGAAATATGAGTTGTGTACAGTAATAAGCAAACCTCACTGTGGCTAACACACATAAATATGAGTTGTGTAGTAATATGTCCAACCAAACTTGACAGGCAGCATATACAGTTTGATTAATTCTCCTGTTTATGGATGTATTTATTTGTCATGTTCTTGTGTGTTTTGTCCATGAATCATATGCTTGCCCACAGGGAGCTCGCAATCTTTTCTCGGGCCGTACAGTTTCCATACCAGGCGGTAAGTTAACACAGCCTGATAGAACGCCTTCAACTGAGCTGTTGTAGTACAGCCTGATGATGCGGTGTCCTACTCCAAACTTCTTCAGGCGGAGGAGTCAGTACAGTGGCTGCTGAGTCGTGTGTGGTGTGTGTCTCCCATTTAAGGTCCTCCTCGATGTGTATTCCGAGGAACTTTAACTCGCTGACCCTTTCCACTGCAGCGCCATCGATGAGGATGGGCACATGATCTCTCCGTGCCTCATGAAGTCCACGATCAGCTCCTTGGTCTTGTCAACGTTCATGGCGAGGTTGTTCTCCCGGCACCAGAGTGCCAGTGAGGTGATCTCATCTAGTCAGACACGTCATTGTTGACTATTCGGCCTATCACTGTTGTGTCGTCCGCATACTTTATGATGGTGTTGGAGTCATGTGTGGCTGTGCAGTCATACGTGTACAAGGAGTAGAGGAGAGTGCTCAGCACACATCCCTGGGGTGCTCCGGTGTTGAGGGTCAGGGGGTCAGATGTGATGCTGCCCATTCTCACCACCTGATGTTGGCTGGACAGGAAGTCTTGTATCCAGTTGCACATGCTTGGGTGTTGCCCTAGGTCTCTGAGCTTTGTGTCAAGTTTTGCTGGGACAATGGTGTTGAATGCTGAGCTGTAGTCCACGAACAGTATACGTACATATTTGTCCTTCAGCAGCTTGTTGTCCACCTGCGAGAGGACGGTGTGGAGAGCCATGGCAATGGTGTCATCGGTGGGTCTGTTTTTTGGTATGCAATCTGCCACGGGTCCAGCGAGGCAGGTAGCGTGGAGCAGATGTATTCCCTCACCAGCTTCTCAAAGCATTTGTTGACTATCGGGGCGAGGGGTTGTAGGGTTTGATGAGGCTTTGAAGATATGGGGGTGCCATACCTTTGGCTGCTTTTGTAGGTTTTGTTCTATTTTTGTGCGGGCAGTAAGTGGGAGCCAATGGAGGGGGAAGAGAAGACATGGAGAGACGTAAACATTTGGGCTGGTTGAATGACAAGCGAGGGGCTTAAGTGCACATGCTTGAAGGTCAGTAAAGAGCGAGTTAGAGAAGTCAAGTTATGATATGACTGATAATGAGCTGGGCTGACTCCTGGGTGAAGAAGGATCTGATCCTTAGAATGTTATAGAGTGTAAACCTACAGGATTGAGTGACCGCTGCAATGTGTGCCTCGAATGAGAGCAGAGAACAGAAATGTTTTTCTGGAGCAGTTTATAATACGATATATAATATTTGTTGTTTATTTTTGTCATCACGTATCATTCTAAGACAGGTTATGGATTTTGGAATCAGGGACCGTCTGGAGACGGGCCTATTTGTCTAAGCTTTAAGCTCCGGACAATCCCTACTGTATATTTCATTCTGTCATGGTAAAGAGACATTGCTAGGCTACACATCAATGCAATTGAATTGAAATTGAAAATTGAAGCAAGAAAATCCCTTCACGCTCTCCTTATCTTGTCTCTGTTCTGTCCTAGATCCTACCGTGTCTTCTACTAAAGCCTCATCTCACCTGTACTCTGTCTGTAGTATGACGGTGCCGCTTGCCAAAAATAACAGATCAACAAGCAACAAGGTGTCACATTGTGACGTGTTGTTAGCTTGTAGATCTGTTCTTCTTGGCAAGCTACACCATCCCACAATGGAATATTAATTAAAGGAGCACTTTTCGTCAGAAACCTGTCTACCAATGACATCGTCGATCGGGAATCCAGGATAATTGAAACTGTATCCTTTCTCTTCTGGAAAAGCATGCTGAAAATAGAATACATTATGCATTAATAAAATAAATAAAATAAAAAAATCTAATCTTGTCCCGAAACGTGTAGGCCTAGTGTCTACCGATGATGTCACTGGTAGACAGGGTGCATATAGCAGGATACAGAAAAGCTTTTTAAAGCAACCAATAAAATAAAAAAGCTCAATACGGATTCCATTATCACCCCAAGACATGAAGACATAAAATTAAAAATACAAAATGAATACAAAATATATAAACATATAAAAGGATATATAAACAAACACAGACCGAACAAGACAAAAACAAAAAACAAACAAAACAAACCACCTCACACATTTTCAACCTATCTGTGTTATGGACAGGGGCTATGGACAGTTCAGAAACCTGTCTACCAGTGACATCATCGGTAGACACTAGGCCTACACGTTTCGGGACAAGATTAGATTTTTTTATTTTATTTATTTTATTAATGCATAATGTATTCTATTTTCAGCATGCTTTTCCAGAAGAGAAAGGATACAGTTTCAATTATCCTGGATATCCTTTTTTTATGTCCAATGTGTTTGTATTTAAGTTCATAAGTATAACTAAATGCATTTGAAATAAAAAAAAATGTTACTTTTCAGGTTTCCAATTAAAAAATAGCAAAAATAGCAGATCTACAAGCTCAGAACGCGTCGCGGTGCGACACGATTTGAGCTTGTAGATCGGCTATTTTTGCTACTTTTGTGTGACATAGAATGGCAAAGTACGGCATTCATTTACGAAAAAAAGTTAAAATAGGGAGATGAGAGGCGTCTGCCCAACAGCATGTGCAATGTGGCCCTCTGGAGTGAGTGTGGAAATATAGGGGCCCTCTCCATCATCAAAGTGGCATCACCCCTGCTTTAGTCCGACCGGTCTGACTATGGGGAGGTTGGTGTAATGGGATGTCGGACTAACGGGACCAGCAACATGTTACCACATATGTCAGGTGTTCTCTGTGGTCGCGTATCCAATGATTTCTCCAAGTGGTCGGCAAATGCAAATACATGTGGCTAATTTGATTATACAATTTGCATAGAGATCTAGAGAAAGAAAAGCTGTTTCTTTTAATATTTCACACCATCAAATCACCTCCACTGAGGGGCCACGGCCTCTTCAATCGCACTAGAAAGAACGATAGCTATAATTCACTAAGGCAACGGTCGCCTGCTCCCAATAACAGATGAACTCTTTAACTGCTTATAAATTCAGGCACCCAACTCGAGAGAAATCACCTTCATTAGCAGGGAATCAAGCAGCTTATTGAACTCTTCCCCAGGTCAGCCTTGACTAGTTTATATTAATGAGTAATCTCTTCTCTGCCTTAATGGAGGCTGATACCCCAGCTGTAGCAGGTTGCCTGGCTGATGCTGAGGTGCAGCCATACCCTCGTTGGACTAGGCAAGTTACACATTTAATAAGGAAGGGACGTCTACGCCATTTTCTCCAACCAGCAATTCTAGCTGGCAGATCCGTTGCTCTGGGTGGAGTTTGATGGAATGCATTGTCGTCAATGAGAGCCAGGTGAACCAGCTTATGAACAAACGGATATTTCTTTGTCAAATACTCGGTGCAGGATAATGCCAGAAGCAGTGGTGTAAAGTAACTAAGTACATTTACTCAAGTACTGTACTTAAGTACAATTTTTTGAGGCACTACTATACTTGGTTCTACTTTACTTGAGTATTTCCAATTTCCCACTTACTCCACTACATATTGTGTAGTCATAACATTCTTGGCAGAGCACAGATTCTTCTGTCCAGTATTTTTTTTTATGTCCTTTGGGCTTTCTCGCTCTTTAAAACCGTTTTATAGGTAGTAAATGCTTATAGTTATGATCCACAGAGCACATTGGCGGTAGCAGGAGTGATTTTTAAGGGTCTTTTACTGACCCATAGCAAATATTTCATCCCCTGATGAAGGCTGTGTAGCCAAAGCGCATTTGTATCCGTTCGACATTGAACATGCCATTGATTCAACTAAAGGTATTTTACCGGTAATTTGAGTGTCTGTTTTTCTGCTGATGATGAGATGACTGATTTATCCCTGACCAAAGAACACCTCTCAACCACTTCTGTTTTCACCAAATGGTTTGGTCCATCAGGTGAAACCGACTGCAATTTTGCACTACAACAAATATGGTGGCATTTATATTCAGGTGGATGGAAGCAGTGGCAGCAATTATATTTGGGTGGATGTACATTTTTTTCCCCATAAAACTGTATGGAAACTCAAACGTGGTCTGTCATTGATGAACCATGACTCTTAAACCTTGGCCCTCTGACCCTTTTTCCCTGTCAAGAAACCTGTCGGGCAGAAACCTTGTATATCCATATTTAAACTTATGTTTTTTCATAAATTAATGCCCTCCTTTGTTGTTTAAGAATGTGGTACAAACATTTTGAAAATAGGCAATCTACAAGCTGAGCTTGTATGCTATCTGTGCTGTTTCTGAAAAGCTTTGAAAGTGACAGTGGTTAAGTGTGTGGGTTTGAAAATGAAATGAAAAGTATTAACAGGAGCTTGTGAATAAATACTGACAACATTGGATCCATTCTAACCCTGCTTCTGTTTTCCATTAACCGAAAAGGTACAAGGTTTCCACCCGACAGTGACGAAACGTTACCTGTGACAATTCCAGCTCTGAAACTAAAATGAAAGATGCTATTCTAGCAGCCTTAGCAATACAACAGTCAAACGGCACGGAGACAATGAGCTTTATCATAAAAAAAAAAAAACCAACAACCTGCTAGGCCTGACCTCGATTATTCGAATAGTCGACTAATCAGTCGCCAATCTCTTTGTCGAATTATGAAAAAAAAAAAAAGGTTGTTTTTATTCGACTGAGAGATTGGCCTAGTTTGTTATATTAATTAGCTAATAGTTTGCAAAAAATAGGATATACATCAAAGCAAGTATATGTTAAATCAGACACTAAGCACCCCTACAGCCCAAATGGAATGTTCCTCTATTGCATAACATATTTTTTGCATGATTTGACAGAGAGATTGGCAGTCGAATCAGACGGATTCGACTGCCAATCATGCAAAAAAAAAAAAACACGACAGCCCAGCAACCACCAGCAACATAACACTTCAGAACCATGGACAGCAACCGCAGCAACGTGTCAGCGACAGACTTGCATGAAAACTATGTGACATTTCATGCACATTTACAGTAAATGTGCGTAATGTTGTCGGCTGACTTGTTAATACCATGTCTGACAGACGGCCCTGCCCCGTCACGTTCGTCGAGTAGGCTTTTATGCTCATCAGTGAAGAGATGACAATGACCTCTCCACAGAGGCAGAGGACAGTGGTCAGGATAGTGAGAGTGAAAACATATATAACTCCTTCACCAAACCTTGTGGACATTGTTGCCTACTCTCTAAGCAAATCAACAGTATTGCATTTACAGCTGTCTGGAAGGGCAGGGCCGTGGGAAGGCGTTATAGGTTACGGGTGCTGTATGCGCGCGCATGCATTCCACAATCTTTCGTCCAAAGGTGGCGCTATAGCACTCAATTGAAAATGCCAACTTTGACCAGGTACAACTCATGCCCTGTTTGACCTACAGCCATGAAACTTGGATACACATATGCGTCTCCTCATGCTGAACAACTTTCACACTCTGACTTTTGACCTCTGACCTTTAGATCTCCCACCATTTTGAATTATATGAAAAACAGTCATTGGCTCCTAACTTCTGCATTTTTTCACTTATGGAAAATCCGTTGGAAATTTTTGTAGAAAGTGGTCCAAAGTTCAAGTGTGAAACGTTTCGTGCAGATTGCTCAAAAATCCCAGGAGGAGATAGATTTTAACTATTACAGTTTTATGAAAATTATTCATCTGTGCCTAAAACATACATGCAGACTCACATTTCTTTGAAACTTGGCAGAAATGTACAGGGTCATTCCAAATATCACTGAAACCAATCTCACTCCAATTGGCCAAAAGGGGGCGCTATAGCAATTTTTTGAAAAGGCAGACTTTAAACAGGCATAAGTCATGCCTCGTTTGGCAGAAAGTCGTGAAACTTGCTTACACATGTGCCTTGACTCATGAGGAACACATCTATCGCTTTGACCAGTAAGCTCCGCCCTTAGATTGTCCGCAATTTTGAGCAGTTTGAAAAACACTTAAACCCAGGATTTTTCAGCTATTTGCATGAAACTGTATCATCTGTGTGATCTCCTTTTTCACAGTTACTTATCTGTTGGGCCAATGGCGTCTCCCTTAAATGAAGGCCTCACAATCTCAGGGTCGCCAGTTCAAGCCTCACTTGATGCAGACTTAATTTAAGTTGAATTGCAAACAACATGACTGTATCATTGAATACATGTGCAACTGTTAAAGGTAATGATGAAATGCTTCTTGGAGAGAGTATGTTTTTGCAATGTATGACAAACTTCATTGTGAAAATAACCGATCTACAATCTCAAAACTTTTCAGATAGCAACATGTTTCTGAGCTTGTAGATCGGCTGCTTTCACTGGTTCACTTTTATCTTCAACAGATGACCTCAGCCTGGACAAAGCTATAGCCCTATAGGTAGTGTCTCAGCCTGTGAATCCAAAGGTCGAGAGTTTGATTCCTGTCAATGGCAATAGGTTGAGATGTCAATGGGTGAGGTTTTTCACCTGGGATTGCCCCCCTGCGTCCTATATATGACCACCTCAGCTGGGTTGGGCTGAAAAGAATATTCGCCTGTTGGAATCATTTGCTTTGTCTCAATTTCAATCTATTCTCTTTCCATGTCTTATTGTGCTATTATTGCACTTTGCTTTTTGTCTGTCTGTCTGTGGGTGGGTCATTCCACTTTTCAATTGCATTGCACAAAACATAACTGCATCAAATAATGCATGTGCAATTGTTAAAGATAACATGAAATGCTAATTTGAGAGTATTTCATGTTAAAGATAACATGAAATGCTTATTCAAAAGTATTGTTGTCAAAACTCTCTCTCTCTTCAATCTATTCCGTTTCCATGTCTCTCTCTCTCTCTATTCACTGGCCCCGTATTATCGCTGCTTGCAGCTATATTTATGATTATTATACAAGGCATAGCTCACCTAGATCACGTCCTGAAGGTATGGGGGGTGCCATTGTCTTTGATTTCATCATCAGTGTTTGATACATAGAAAGAGGGAGAGAGGGAGAGAGGGGGGGAGAGAGAGAAAATCTTGCTGAAAATATGCACAGTGCTCAACAACGTAAAAGGATACTGTAGTTCACCCCAAAAATATATTAGGAATGCGACAAAAACAAAAAAATAACCATGAATTCAATAATCCATGGGGAGACTAATCGATAGAAAAAAAGTCATTTTGGGGGTGAACTATCCCTTTAACCTTTAGACAGAAAGACAGAGAGAGAGCAGCCCTCCCATTCTGGAACAGTCACACATAAATGCGTGAATGTCTCCTCCATGGCTGTCTGGTTAATTGGCTAAAAGAGTGAAGATCTGACGCCCAGGGCGGCGACTGACTCTGTCTGTCTGTCTTCCCCTGTTATGGTTGTCTACCTACAGGCTCTGCGAGGAATATCTAACGGAGAACCGACAACTTGCCTTTCCAAGGACCGTGGGAACGGACCATGAGTGCGGAAAAAAGTTGGAGCTCCGGGCTGGAGAAATCGGTCATACTTTTCCTGACCAACTTCATCCTAGGTAAGAGTATTGATGAGAATCCCCACTTTAACCCGTTAGAACCGGGAAACGCATCTGTGTAACGACTTCAACCATTATTTTATACTTTGGCTACTCATAAATAGCAGATATACAAGCTCATAGTGCGATCTGCTATTTTAGATTTTTTTTTAAAGTGTGTGCAAATCTTTGAATATATATATAGTTATAATAATGTTAGGCCTTTTCCCTAATTCCAAGCTTAGAATCAGACTTTTTTTATTTCACAACATAATCCCCCACTTACACTGGGATTCCTGGGAGGAAATGAGGGAACAGTGAGTATGTGATTTGGAGCAGACCCACATTGTTGTCTATTGTCATAGTGACATTGGTGGTGTTCATTTTAATTCGTTTCTCAATTATAACTCCTCTTCTGTTCACTTTAGTCTCAACTGATTTAAGTGTTTGGGGGCTGACACGGGGGGTTTTGGATGGGTGACTGCTCTAATGGAAGCACAGAGAAGCCTGTAGGACAGCAACTCTGTATAAATCTCAGGGTTGTCATGGTTTTGTTTTACTAATGATCTCGGCCATGTTTCTAGATATGAGAGCTCAGAGCAGTGCCAACCAGAGAAGAATAATGTGACGCCTCTCCTAATCAACAATATCTGACAATTTTCTATGACGGTGGTTCTCAAACTTGTAAATGTCAAAGACCCCCATAAGTCTGAGAGTATACAAATTGAACCAAATGGACATGTACGGGTGTATTTGGTACCATTTATCCTAGGAGTGGGAGCACAACTTCGGTCAAATATAAATGATACAGTAAAACAAACTTGCCGGGTACATAGCAGCATACAGTAGCTCCAAAGTACTGCATTACACACCATTCTCCCTGCACACACCGTGAGTATTTATTTACACATACGAATGTATGTGTAACAACTAGGCCTGACCTCGATTAGTCGAATAGTCGACTAATTGATCGAGGGACTCTGATTCGACTGCCAGTCCCTCAGTCGAATCATGCAACAACAAAAAAAAGATTCAACCTTAGAGATTGGCCTAATTTGTTATATTAGTTAACTAATAGTTTGCCAAAAATAGGACATATATCATGATGTATTGGGAGAAACCAAGCAAGTATGTTAAATCAGACATTAAGCAATCCCCACAGGCCAAATGGAATGATCCTCTATTTCTTTTTTGGCAGTCGAATCAGACTGATTCGACATTTTTCTTTCTTTTTTTTTGGTGCGACTACCAGTCGACTATAGGCGACATTTGGCCAATCAGATTCGACTGTATCAATTCTTAGTCGGGGACAGGCCTTGTAACAACCAAGACAGCACTCTTGGCTGTGTTACTAAACCGGTGACGGAAAGAGGGATAATAGCAAGGTTTATGAACGGCTGCACTTACAGTAGTGACTAGCGAAAACAAAAGAGGACCCGATGAGCAGGTTGGTGTCTTCTTGCATGGTTTCCTCTGCCGTCGGTGTGTGTGTGAGTGGGTGAATGTAATGCACATTGTAAAGCATTTATCTTAATCTAATATCCCGCCTGTTGTACAGGAGATGTATTGGTAATCACATTCTGTCTTGCTGGGTTAAACTTCCTGTCATGTGCGGCTCTTTTTCCTCTTCCATTCATTTATAATTCATGCAGGCAGTAACATTCTGGTACTTGCAAAGCAAAGCAAAGCAAAGTTTGTTGTTTACCCAGGGTGTCGGACTAAGTACGAAACTTGTTTCCAGCCGGACCCTGCATGGAAGCCTTGCTCAAGGGCTATTCAGCGGTGATTCATGATTGATGTGATGAATTGGGGAATCGAACTAGGGACCTTCCGGTATCAAGGCCGCCCCTCTAACCACTAGGCCACCGCTGCCACTTCACATTGTGGACAAAATGCTAAATGCCTTCAGGGGGAGAACACTGTTTGTAAGGGTGTCACGATACTCGATACGTATCGAAATCGAACCGAAAATGACGTACAGTACGATACAGTGTATTGAAATCAAAAGCCATATTGCAATTCAAGGGTTAATAAAAGAAAAATACTCCCGCGCATGCGCACGTCCGATTGCACGTCCGGGTGAAGCCGCGTTCGAGCCGCTGTTGTGTTTTTCCGTGCATCGCGCATGCGTGCTTACGACGGGGGAGGAAAAGAAAGACGACAGGACAAACCCACACACAGTGCACACAGCGGAGGAGTTTGGAGGAGAGACAGAGAGAGAGACCGCTGTAGCGTTGCGTCTGTACAGTACTACTACTTTGCATTTCACCATGGCCACTGCTGAAGCCAGCGATGGTAATGATGATGCACAAACGGAAGATTTGGAAAACCCTCCCGCTTCCTTTAAGTCAAAAGTATGGCAATATTTTGGCTTCCCAGTGAATTATGAGGGCACCGACCCGACGCGTTGTTGACAAAACGGCTACTGTTTGTCGATTATGCTCCACATTGATAGTTGCTCCGTCTTCTCTTTTTCCCCTCTACACCTATACCTCTCGCCCAAAAATAGCCGATCTACAAGCTCACAGAGCTTGTAGATCGGCTATTTTTGGCTAAAGTTAACCTCAGAAAAGGGATGGGGTTACGGTAAAAAAAAAAAAAAAAAAAAATGTTGAAGACCCCTGGCTTAGCTTATTATTCATTTTTTTTGTTTGTTAAAGCTCTTACCTGTTCAAACAATGTGAACATACTTTAAGATGTTTAAGAACATGTAGCCAAATAGCAGTTGACTTTGGATCCTTTTTTCTTACATGTTCAACTTTGTATTTAGATTTTATTTAGTTATAGAGCTTCACAAGAAGTTGTTGTTAACTCATCTTAAAGAATCTGAAAATGACAGTTGTTGTAAGGGCATAAACCCTTTTTGTTATTCTCATTCTCATTTGATATTATTCAAATAAAAGGGACTTATTGAGAAACATGTGTTTTTCTTTACAAATCAAGACAATAGCCTAAATTAATAATCATATAGCCTTTCAAGATAAAGAGAATGATACCGGCACTCGTTCTCTCCTTCAGACATAATGAAGGCATAGAGCGGAAGCGCTTCCACCTACTTATATAATTAAAAAAGTGTCTGAAGGACAGAACGTGAGTGCTGGCATCGTTGTCTTTATCCATTTTTATACACTCTCAGACATTTGTACACTCTCAGACATGTGTACACTCTCAGACATTTGTACACTCTCAGACATTTGTGCACTCTCAGAGCTGCAGGCCAGTGAGAGTACAACCCCCCCTAAGGAACCCTTAGGGTCCCTAGACCCCACTTTGAGAACCACTGATGTATGATTTATGGAGTCATTAAGCTTACACGCTCGCACAGAAGCCAGTTATGTGTATTCCAGGTTTCTCGGGCTCTCTCTCTCTCTCTCTCTCTCTATCTTGCAGACACAACATGCTGTGTCTGTCTAGCTACTGCTGAAAGCTCTTAAGATAGCAATGTCATGCTGTGCACGCAATGCATCTCTGTGGTGTTTACATACTTATCTCACACACACGCACACGCACACGCACACACACACAGCTGATGTACTTTCTTCGGTACTGCATATGGGCACTGAATCTTTATAAGTGGTATATATGGTGTACTAGACCATACCGGACCACTTTCACACCTGGATGGATGAAGTTGGGAGATATACTGTACTGATGGCAAGATAAGGACCACAGCTCTTTGCACAGCTCAAAGTTGCTTTAAAGGTTGTCAGATTCACTTGAGTGGCAATAGTTCTTTTGGATTCAATTTGGCACTCAAGTGAATTCAAATGTGGATCATATATCAACAGTGCTCTTGGTACATTGGGAAAAATACAAATGGAAGTCACAGAGGAGGAATTATATACAATTATAATGAACCTTTTGGTAAAACTTGCTATGCATCCCCTGTCTATAAGGCTTTATAAACATACTGATACGGCAATCTGCTTATAACACTGTA
Organism: Gymnoscopelus microlampas; assembly: GCF_963454915.1. Taxonomy (NCBI): domain Eukaryota; kingdom Metazoa; phylum Chordata; class Actinopteri; order Myctophiformes; family Myctophidae; genus Gymnoscopelus; species Gymnoscopelus microlampas. Next base: position 38,038,400 of record NC_139949.1, on the reverse strand, counting down.
TAATCTTTGTAGATTTTTGTAAAGCATTCGGTAGCGTGAACAGGGAAGCCATGATGCATATGCTGCTCAATGGAATACCATAAGAAATGGTGAAAGCAATATCAAAGCCAAAGTTGGTCTCTTGCTGATGCCAAGTAGACAGAATGCCTGCTTCTGAATGAAGACTCGGACCACCCACCCATCCAATCCATAAACGGCAATGACATCAAAGAAATTGAGCAATTCAAATACCTTGGATCATATGTAACCAGTAGCAGAAAGGACTTCCTGACAGGGAAAGGACAGGCCTGGAGCGCTTGCAATAAGCTACAACATGTGGCAGTGCCAGTCAGGCATCTCATTTTTTTTAAACCAGATCCATTCTAAATCCTTTGCTCTATTTAGAATGGAATTGCAATATTATCTCAGACAGACAGACAATGGATTAGTAGCCTACAGAGACTTTCGTAGTGGTTACATGGCCTCATGTGGCATATTGCTGAAGGCAATGGAGAAGAGGTGGGTTAGTCCAGTGGCGACATAGTTGTCACTCCCAAGGGGTTGGTCAAGACAAGTTTATTTGTATATAGGTGCAACGGTTAATCCAACCGGTTTAATCGATTATTAAAATATAAAATAATAATGTCATTCTTAATTGTATATATCGGACCATTTTTTGGGGTTAATTATAAATTATAACAAATGTGTTTCAATTCATTGATATACAAACATTTATTTGTAAACTTTAGTTACTAGTTACTTTGCAGATATATATTATTATGTTTTAAAACATACATTAACCACTTCAGCTCTATTTTATACATAGGCTATTTGAAAATAATTTTGGTACTTTAAGTACATTTTGATACCAATACTTTTGTACTTTTGCTCAAGTAAATGTTTTATTACGGACTTTTACTTGTAACAGAGTACTTCTACATTGCAGTATTGATACTGATAACATTTGAGTACTTTTTCCCACCACTGGCTGTGACTGACTGACAGTGTGACTGAATTCTTGTTGTCCTAGTCTAGTCTGTCCTATGTTTCTTTTCTCTTTTTTCAGACTGCGCCCTGGTCCAGTGTAATAACTGGATTGGGGGGGGGGGGGGGTGGGGGGGATATGGGAGAGTGTAAGACAAAAGGCAAATAGTTATTAAAGAGTTTTAAATAGTTTTTAGAGAGTATTAAAAAAAAAAGCAGAATTAATCAAAACCTCAATAAAAGGCGGCGGCAAACAAATGTCTTCAGCTTTGATTTAAAAGAACTGAGAGTTGTAGCAGACCTGAAGTTTTCTGGGAGTTTGTTGCAGATATATGGTGCATACAAACTGACGGCAAACCTGTCCCCGACGATGTGTGGGTGGTTCTGTGGGATGTTTTATTACTCTACTAAAAGTAGACTTTGCTGTAGGACGTGTGAGGAGACAAATGTACAGTAGCTCACGCTTCTATTCTGGGAACGTGTGAAAATGAGAAAGTATCTGCCTATGACGTCCCATTAATACACCCACACAACTGTCGGCATTTCAAATAATCCTTATTTATAGTATTCCCCTCAGTTTGCTGAGTTGTGAGATCACTAAAATGCGTTGGTGTTAAAGTCATTTTGGATGAACAGTGGTTCCCAAACTGTTTCTCTCGAGATCCAAAATATAGATTTGGTGTTTGGGGACTCAAACATACAAAAAAAAATTAACTAACCACTTATAAGCCATACTTAATAAAAAGAAAGAGCAAATAGGCGATTCACTGGTTGGTTTAGTGGTTTTCAACCCTTTTCATATCAAGGTCCATTATTTATTTGGCATTTGAGCCACAGGCCACCAGTTGATGACATTTAGACTCTCAGACCCAAAACGTAGAATATTTTGTTATCGTTGGATACGATTTTGTCCACAATGCCATGCTGTAGTGATGTTGGTACCATAGGAGAGATGACAGGCAAACGTTGATCAAAATAACAATTATTTGATTGAGTAATGCAGATGTTTAAAAATAATGTAACTTTTGAGAGCGTGAAATGAAAGCAAATGGACCCGTATGGGTCCATTTGGTTTCATTTTACGCTCAAGAGTTAAAGATCTATAAGGGTCCATTTGGTTACCAACTCTTCATCATTTAGCTGGGGACCACCTGGAACCTCCTCAAGGACCTCTGGTGGTCCCCGGACCACTGGTTTAGAAGACCACAGAATATGCATTAACGTCATATCCAGAGTGACCCTGTCATGGAGGACATTTAAATCATCAGTCAAGTTACAGTATGCCGCTGGGAAAAGCAATTTCTCTCTTTGCCTTTGGCTGTGTTATCCTCCGTTGTTGTGCTGAAAATGGAAGGACCCCACTGGTGTACCAGCCAGTGGGACTGGGACTGGCACTGGGTCACATTTTATATGTCATTATTAATGTCATTAATATTCTACAGATTATTTTACCTGCCTGCAGCCAATCCGCTATTAATTATGTAAACCTTTATTGCTTGATTGAAACCTTTATTTATTCTCGGAAAGAGCATTGAGGTTGAGAGACACACACACACACACACACACACACACACACACACACACACACACACACACACACACACACACACACACACACACACACACACACACACACACACACACACACACACACACACACACACACACACACACACACACAAATCCACAATTAAGACAGACAGATATAAAACACAGAAACAACAAAATAAGACCATAACAGAAAAGTAGTCAGTTACATAGTGAGGTAGGGAGATTTAAGAGCAGGTTATTCAATTGTCCATTGAATATTGGGGCATTATTTTTTAGCACAAGTTGTAGATTGTTCCATGAAATTGTAGCAGAAAGCAGTTTTTCCCAGTTCAGAACTAGTGGAACCTCTAGTGTAAGCCAGTCGTTTGAGCGGGTCTGGTAAGTGCTTTTATGCTCATATGGTGGTAACTTCCCATCAATAGCCTTTATGACCTAAATGGGTCATATAAATAGGTGGCCGCAATCCAGGCATCAGTGATGGATAAGAGTTGAATTAGTGATGTTGGGGTACGACCTGCCCAAGACATGGGCTGTGTTATTTAACCACTTAAGTCCTATTTTAGACTTTGTTATGATCTTTGAAAACATGTGTAATTTATTGTAAAAGTTTTGCCAATACTAACCGAAATAGGTTGGTATAGGCTTGAAGTCGAATTGTCACAGGAAAATACACACACAGTCCAGTGTGTGCAATTGGTGGGATCAGATAATTTGCCTTTCTTGGGATGAATAATATAGTATGTATATGAAGTCCAAGAGTCCATTGTTCTAACAGCTCAAAACATGGTGAGGCAGCGTTTAGTTAAGTGACTCATACTTGGCGCAAACTTTCACAGGATCTGAGGCTTGCCTTGTACCACTTTTAAATCCAGGCTAATAACTTGTATGTTCTCTGCTGCCTTTTATCTTTATAATATTCTATTATTTCGGAAGTTTATGCTTGCCTTTTATGTCTTTGAGTGGCTTTTCCGTCTTATTCAAGAAGATGATGAAGATCACAAATTGAAACATTTCTTCTCACATATCCCTCCTACAGTAGTTACAGATATGATACACGCTCAATGAATAGTAGCTGTATGCACTATCAATATCTATCGTGTGACCAACTTTCCACAAACCCAGCATAATATGTGACCAATGTTCCACAAACCCAGCGTGAAGTGAAAGAAGACGGCTCACGGCCACCTCAATGAATAGCATCTTTGTGCAATACCGAGTGACTGTCTCTGTCTGTCTGTCCAAACACAGTAACTGTAACCAAAACATATTTGTTGAACGTTCTCTCTCCACTCTCAATGGGCCTCATTCACAAAGCTGTTTTTAAATTTCTACTTTAGTTTTAAGTGTAGACGTGCTCGTAAGTAAAGACAAATGTTGGATTCATGAAAGGCGCGGCACAAATCATTGTCTGCTTTGAATAGACTATCATCTTATATAAACACAATCGACACAAGCAATTGACACTCACTTCTGCTGATTTAATAGGAAAATTCAAATCACAGATATTCGTGGAGAATTAGGAGAGAAGGAGACCTCTGAATGTTGTACGCCCAGCTCGACTCCCGTCATGTCCGTTGCAGGCGCCCGCTCTACCAAACAAATTTGGCACAGCGGGTGGTTTTACAATCCGCTATACTTTTTCCCAAACGTGTGTGGGCAAGATAGCAATTTTAGGGAAAGCGCAAAAACACGCCCACGGGCACACCTCCAGGCGCAAATAACGGAGTCGGCATAATGAATAGCCCCAAGATACCGTTTAGGGACAGTCCCAGCTCCCTTGTGCGTAATTCACGGGTAGTGCCAGCGGGTAAAAGGCCCCGGCGAAAATAGAGCCCCAAGGATACGCACATCTGAAGATGTTTGAAGGGAAAGTAAATGGTAAACAAGGGGTCATCCCTATCTGTTCCCAGGGCCCTACTGTATGTCCCATATGGTTAGGGTTGGGTTTAAGTTTAGAGTTAGGGTTAGGCTTAACATAGGGCTGGTGGAACATAGATAAGCTCCAGTAAACAATACAAGCTGGCGAAGGAGGGAAATAATATCCCAGTGAATCCCCAGCCACTCTCAGAATATGTATGCATTCTTATTGCTTTGACATTTGGATGAGAGTGTGTTTTTTTGTGAATCAGTTCCCTACTTCTTCATACTACAGTGTCACACAAAAGTAGCAAAAATAGCTGTTCTAAAAGCTCAAAACGTGACGTGTTTTGAACTTGTAGATCTGCATTTTTTGTATTTGAATCCTGAAAAGTAACAGTTTTCCTCCTGACGTCAACGTCATGCTGTCTTTAGTGTTCTGCCTGGGCACAGCCGTTCCTCAGAGAGTAGTTGAAGACAAAACCAGAACTCCATAATAAAACCTCTGAGCAGCCGCTGTTTTACTACCGACAGGTTTTATTGTGATGTCATGATTAGCATTACAAGTCCACAGGGCACTCTAATGTTAACCACAAGAACCTTTGCATCTGGGCATCTCATAAAAGGCAAACATTCAGCAAACATTTGGTGAATATAGCTGATCTACAAGCTCACAACACCACATCACAGCACAATGCGTGAGCTTGTAGATTAGCTGTTGTCGGTAAAGATATTTGGTGGAGAGGGAAACTAGGGGCCAGGTATGGACCATTGGGGGACCCCAGGAAAATGTAGGTTTTAAGTGGTTAAGAGAACCTGGCTGAGTCTGATTTACCATGGATATCCTTTGGGCTCAAACTGGCTGTCAAAAAAAAAAGGGGGGGGGTGAGGATTTGCAGATACCCGCTAGGTCGGGGTGCCTATCCAGGGGTGTGACCTGTTATAGCGCCACCATGAGGCCGACTTAAAACATTTGGGGTGGTTGTTCTTCTTTGGCCTGCTGGGAGTGTGTGTGTAAAAGTTCCATGCCAATCGGACACTGCGTTCATGTTTTGTGGCATTTTGTGCAAAACAGGCCCTAACGCAAAATATGCACACCAATCCTAATCAGAATGGAATCTGAACCCAACGTGAAGTGAAAGAACGGTCAACTGAATGAATACTAGCTTTATGCATTAATCAATGCCGTGCCTCAACTGAAATCCACAAAGGTCACCGAGTGACTGTCTCTGTCTAAACAGTAACTGTAACCAAAACATATTTGTTGAACGTTCTCTCTCCGTTCTCAATGGGCCTCATTCACAAAGCTTTACATTTCTACTTTAGTTTCATTGCCAGGTATTAATTAATGAATCCTCCACTGCAAGCGGTTTTACCTTATTTTGAGTCTTTTTGACGATCCACAGAAAATAAATAAATTAAACCCGGATGTAAACAAATGATGTCTCGGTGGAAGGACAAGTCTCTCTTCTTTCCACCGAAACAAAAACATTGTAACCGCGATCCTCTGTTATGTAGTTATCGGCAGTTGATCCAAAAAACAGTCTGGGAGAAGAAATCCGAGCTAGATGTGTTTGTTGTCGTGGACGGAGTGATTATTATTTTTTGGATGATGTCATTTCCGGTTCTATACTTCTCTGGAAGTCAAGGCATCATTCATAGGTTGGCGAAGAGCGCCCTCTAGCATAATCACTAAAAACATGTTGTTTTTTATGGACGCAATATTGCGTCCTTGGCAGTCAATGTGTTAAGTGTAGGCGTGCTCCTAAGTAAAAACAAATGTTGGATTCATGAAAGGGTGTGTACAGCCTTTATTTGTGTGCATACATGATACGTAGCCTGCGAGTTAGTTCTGGCAGCATACACTCGAGATAGGTTACATGCATTGCTCATTCTATGAGGCTGGTTACAGCGTCATGCAGACCCATACAGTACGTCATACTCTGACGTGGCAGTCACGTCAGTCAGTTGTCCAATCGGGCGGGTTATTTAAGCTCACCTTCATCTGTGTTCTGTCTGCTTTGTGTTTCATAGGTGTTGTAGGCAGCCGCTGCATTGCAGCGTTAGCGTTCCTGGCTGGTTGTTTGGTTGTTACTGGAGCTATGCTATCATGCTCCCCTGTTCAGAAGTTGCTGGTGTTACTAATACATGCTGCTTGAATCATGCTTTTCTGCTCATAAGCTGCTGTCTATACTGTGATGAGGCCAGATTGTATGGCGTTGCGTTTGTTTTATCTACTAAAGGCTGCTGTTCTTCTATGCTGCTGCTATGCTGTTGCTGCTAATGTTGTTGCTGATGGTTAAGCGGTTGGACTGGTGCTGTTGGTTGTTATGGTTCTCGTTCCATTACTAAAGGCAAAGCTACTTTAAATTGTAGTGAAACTGCTCCGTGCTAACGTTGCAAAGTTAAGTTGAGAAACAGCGTGTTTTTTTTTGTTGTTTAACAGAGCTTTCTGTTTTGTTCCTCCGGGCTATGGGGCCTCATCTCATTACACGTCTTACGTTGCCATGTCGGTTAATTATACGCAGCATTGGCCCGGTTTCTGTAAAATCGCTTGGTTGGTTCGATTGATTGAATACTTTATCTAGAAAGTCATGGTAACAGTACATGGAAGTACAAATCACAATACAAGGTCCTCTAAACTGGATCGCTCATAAAAGCACTTGGCTTATTTAAAATGAGATCCCTGTGCACTCAAATCATGATGACATTTAAGAAGACCTACAAATATACACTACTATGCATGGTGGTTGTGGTTTGGCTTATTCTGGGTGTAGTTGTTTTGTGTGGCTAGTCTAGTCGCTTCTTTAGACATCGGCTTCGAATGCTATCAATGCATTGAATGGGAGATTATCACGTTTCTAGATTGGCTGATTTCTCTCTCTTGTGCTTCCAAACATGGTGTGGTTCATTCATTGATCAACGTCGAGTGCGTTCTTCCGGGCTATGGGACTGCAACCACAGGTCCGCAATTCAGTGCTGGGTTGCCATGTCTGCTTATTATTATAAGCACAAGTTATAACTAATAGTTTTTCTGATCTCGTTTAGTGTGCAGACAGTAGTCTGCGGATTTTACTTGAGTAAAGCAGCATAATACCAAGTATCTCAGTGTAGGGAATTAATAATGTTCCAAGTAAATCTACCCAATCTTGTTTAAAAAAAATATATAGGCTATATATATTAGTGATTCATTCTTTCAGCAGTTCAAATCTAGGAGAATGCATTTAATTATGCTGTAAAGATAACTTATGGTTAATGGTGCACAGGAAACGTTGTTACTAAAGTAGACTATAGTGTGCAGTATGGCCATTATATTGTGGTAATTTATTTAATGTTGCAGCTATATGTGCTATTGGTGGCTATAGCTATTTCCATCTGATGTAGCCTACGTTTCTGGTTATAATTTGCCTCTTAAGATAGTGGAGGCTGGTAAATATTATAATTAAGTAAATTAAACTACAAATCAAGTAAGTAATGGGCTATTATACTGTGTTGGCTGCAGTGCTTGGTTAGATGTAAGCTTTGGTTGCATTCTAAAGTTGCCTGTGCACTTTATTGCAAAGCTAATTAAGCTATTCTTGCTGTCAAGGTGATTTACATTTTGCTGCTTACACCTTGGATAAGAGACTGGTAGATTACAGGGATTTTCTTAAGTAAATCTCGAAACACTTTGAGGAAAACAACTGCTTTCCTTTATCTTTAGCATAGCAGCCCATCTAAATAGTCTTTGTTATATTAAAGATGGTTTAACACCGCTAATTGCAGAATGCAGCCAGTCCAGCAGAGGGCATTCATGCTCTCAGGGCCTAAAGGAGGGGAGCAATTCATGAGGGCACTCATGTCTTATCTGGGATCATCATATGTTCCAGATCCCCAGATGTAATGCATTCTTATAAAGCGGTTGTCAATTGATGTCATGTTGTGTGACAAGCTTCAGGAGTAAAGTTATTGCTACCAGATAAATGGTGGGGCTCTTCAGTAGAGTCAAGATCAGTAATTTGTCCAGTTGTCGAGTGTCATTTCTTCAGAGAAGGTGTGGGGAAAGGGATTTAAAAAAGGAGGCGTCATTGTGGCGATAGACTGTAATAGTAGTCAGATTGCATCAATTTATCAGCTGTCATCTCCGGCCAGGTAATGTGGCCGCTGGCCATGTTTAAAAAAATAAAAAAATAAAAAAATAATAATAATAATTATTATTATTATAATTTAGTCAGTTAACCGAGTATCATGGTGATGGGCATTTCAAAGGTTCTTGGAATCCAAACTTAGTACCAGTGTTATTGTTATGAAGTATTGGATAATGGATGTTTTGGTCGTTAATGAAATCTGCTCAGGAGGCAAACATTTAATGTTATGTTCTTTAAAGGGTGGCTTATCATTCTTAGTATTATGTCGGCTGTGGTTCTCCTTCAATTTCGTAAGCAAAGTTGCAATTTTACAAGCATGTTATGTAAAGGTAGTACTGCATTCAGATTAAATCATGTTGGTACTACTAACTACTATAAGTCAATAACCATTGCTTTCATCTATGTGGAGTCTAATCTAAGCGTATATCAAGAGTTAGTCATGCATCCATCATTTCTGATGTTGCATTTCTATGGAGGGTCATTTTATGAATATATCTTTAGTCTCTCATTGGAAGCTGCTTCAGTATTCTGTTAATTAGAAGTCAATCTATGGTTAGATGGGGCAGTCTTAGATCTTAGCTGTTAACACACAGATCTTAGTCTGTTCTCACACAAAGCAGCATTATGTTTATCTGTGGCTCATTTGTTCAACAGGTCATGTCCCATCTTCAGTTTAAGCTTTAATTCAACAGAACAAATCTCAACTGTCTGCATATTTTCAGTTGGCGCTCAGATCAACCGTTCTGATTAAAATGCTCCTTAGTGCCATGTTCGTCATGTGCGCTAAAATGAGGAGTTCTTTGTTGGATCAGGATGTAATGAATACAAGTGTTGTAATTGCTAAATGTAAATGGTAGTTCTGTTATTACCATGCATATCTGGTGGTCGCTGGGTGAAGTTAAGGTGTAGCGTGACCTCAAAGTCATGAAGTTTAAAATGCTTCTTTAGTTGGCACTAGAGAGTTCAGCTGGTTGCTCAAACTCAAGGCATCATGGTTGATGCGGTTAATTGGCATCGTGGTTGATGCGGTTATATAAAAAATAAAAATAAATAAAATAAAAAATAAATAAATAAATGAATCCTACTTGCGGTGCGGCACTGTCAGCGGTGGACATCGCTTTAGGACACAATTTAGGACTCCTGAAGTTCAGGAATCAACAGGTGCTCTGTTGAACTCACGGTTAGAAATAAATAAATAATAATAATAATTAATAATTATATTAGAAAAAAAAAAGAAAAAAAATCCTACTTGCGGTGCGGCACTGTCAGCGGTGGACATCGCTTTAGGACACCATTTAGGACTCCTGAAGTTCAGGAATCAACAGGTGCTCTGTTGAACTCACGGTTAGAAATAAATAAATAATAATAATAATTATATAAAAAAATAAAATAAAAAAAAAAGCGTAGCATCATACGGCTGATGCGGTTGGGTAGCCTCATACGGCTGATGCGGTTGGGTAGCATCATACGGCTGATGCGGTTGGGTAGCCGTAGCATCATATGGCTGATGCGGTTGGGTAGCATCATACGGCTGATGCGGTTGGGTAGCCGTAGCATCATATGGCTGATGCGGTTGGGTAGCATCATACGGCTGATGCGGTTGGGTAGCATAAGAGTTGATGCGGTTGGGGGCATCCAATGTGATGCGGTTGGGGGCATCAACTCTGAGCTTGCATCACGGTGCATGAACACTTAGTCATGTTAAGTTTAAGTAGTATATTCCTCTATGTGGCATTAGAGGAATGGTTAAGGCTGCCATGCCATGGCAGCTAAGGCCTTTTAGTTCACATAAAGTTAGTATGTCCTAGCCGATCCCAGGCGCTTGTCTCGGTGTGTTGGGGGAAAAGATGGGATATCGGCTTGGTCAATTGGTTTGAGGTAATCACCACTCCATAATAATGGAGGTAATCACCACACACATAGTTTCTACCATCAGATAGGATATTCCTCTATGTGTTATTAGGGGAATGGTTAAGTGCTGCCATGCCATATGGCAGCTAAGGCCTTTAGTTCACATAAAGTTAGTATGTCCTCGCTGATCCCAGACGCTGGTCTGTGGTGGATGGGATATCAGCTTGGTCAATTGGTATGGGTTTGAGGTAATCACCACTCCATAATAATGGAGGTCACCCCACACATAGTTTTCCTCATCAGATAGAATAATTCCTCTGGACGGTTCTAGAGGGATTGCCAAACGGCGGTCTGTAGCCATGGCTCACATAGAAGTTCACATAATGTTAAAATATCCTAGCATGATCCAGAATTGCTAGCGGCAATTTCGTCACTGTCTCCATAAGGAGTCAAGTGGGATATCTGCTTGGATGAATCGGTGAGCGTTCACCGTAGGGCGTTCTTGGTTCCGCAGTGTTGGGGGTTGTTATGTATATCTATCTCCCTGCTCTTAATGGTTAATGATGGCTGTATGATTGTGCTGAGCAGGGAGAAAAAATATAGCAGAGCCTGAACGCCAAAATAAAATATTACATCCACACTTGTATTCTCATTCTATTATATTGCTTAAATATATTCGGTCTATAATATTGGTTCAATCTTTCGTGAGTTATCTGACAGAAATGATACGTAGCCTGCGAGTTAGTTCTGGCAGCATACACTCGAGATAGGTTACATGCATTGCTCATTCTATGAGGCTGGTTACAGCGTCATGCAGACCCATACAGTACGTCATACTCTGACGTGGCAGTCACGTCAGTCAGTTGTCCAATCGGGCGGGTTATTTAAGCTCACCTTCATCTGTGTTCTGTCTGCTTTGTGTTTCATAGGTGTTGTAGGCAGTGTTTGCTCCCACCACCACCCCAGCACCACCAGTGGGCTCTGCTATTGTTCTGTTCCCCATGGGGGGTTGTTATGTATATCTATCTCCCTGCTCTTAATGGTTAATGATGGCTGTATGATTGTGCTGAGCAGGGAGAAAAAATATAGCAGAGCCTGAACGCCAAAATAAAATATTACATCCACACTTGTATTCTCATTCTATTATATTGCTTAAATATATTCGGTCTATAATATTGGTTCAATCTTTCGTGAGTTATCTGACAGAAACGGGTGTATTATAGGAATGAAACTTGTTCGGATGCGCATTCACGTATGATTCATTTGTGTAGATCAGGGGCATTAGACTCCATAGTACGACAAGTCGCTCATTAAAAAGAACAGCTCCTTGTCCGCTTGTTGATCTGGTATATTTGGGAAGTGAGTCCCTCTCACGATTATAAGCTGAAATTTAGTGAAGGTGAATCAACTATTGCTCTCACTGCCTGCCTCACTGTAGCAGGATCAGGTCACTTAAATACTCTCCAACTTCAACGTCATTTTATTGTCACATCAGTAGAGTAAACATATCAAAACAATATCAAATATTTATGTACCGAGATAATCAAATAAATAAAGTCAGAGAAATGAAAAACTTATCAAATAGCAGCAGATATGACACATGATTTGGGAATGCATTGACAGTCATGCAGTATATCCTATTATAATTCTAGTAAGCTCACGGTGGTGGTGGTGGTTGGTGGTAGAGTGGTCTCTTGATCAAACTGCGCATGCGTGGTTGTGTGCCAGGTTTCGCGAGAGAAACAAGCAGCGAGGTCTATGAAAACGAGGCCAAACCAAACGAACCCTATAACACCAACATTGGCCCTAAAGCGCTTACAATCGGCGGACATGGCAACACCGACGCCGACCCTACACCATAGACCCCGCCCACTCTCTGCTGTGGAAAGTAAACACTCCAGATTTGTTTCCCCACACACGACACGATGCACATTAGCTCCATAAAGAACGGTTCTATGTCGTTCTCTTCCAGGATCGGGCGAACGTCCGCCAAGGCTCCGCTGTTTACCCTTTTGTATACATCGTATCCCAAAACTAATGGTAGATTCTAAACCGCACGGATGTTTAAGGTTTGGTCGGCTGCATAATATTTTCGGTCGCCAGCGAAACTACCCGTTTAAATCGCTTATTTAGTCAGCCTGTGGCCATGTTTCCCATTGTAGCCAAACCGGGAGCAGTAGTGGCAGCGGACGTAGGGTTTTTTTCCGGGTTGAATGGGAAACATGGCCACAGGTTTCGCGAGAGAAACAAGCAACAAGGTCTATGAAAACGAGGCCAAACCAAACGAACCCCATACCACCAACATGCAACCTGATAATAATGTCCAAAGCATGTCTGTGTATGTTTACATCCATTACTGTGTTGGCGTTAGTTGGGATTAATGTTTATTAGCCAAACCAAGTTAATATGAGCCGTTAGCGTGATGCTAAGCTAACGGACGTTTGGCGCTAGCATGCGGCTAACGCTAATGTTAACCAACGCTGCTGTCGTCACTCAAACGGCTACGTTAAACATCTTATCAACAACCTGTATGAACGTCAGTATGGTCAATGTCATCAATGCTAACTAATTAGCCCGTTGAACAGTGTTCATTTGGTGACTTCTGGGGGTTTCTGACTGTGACACAATGTCACGATGTCGCGGACGCAGCTCGCGGGAATCGCGGCCTACTGCGCCACCAGAAGCCTCGGATCATGGTAGTGGCCCTGTCCCCCAATCAACGTGCTTTCAGCACTCACGACAACAACACATCTACCGGATGTACCATCTCAAGAGTGTTATGTAAACACGGAATGAATAGCTTAGCACTTCCGGTGGTTCCTTCACAATAAAGGTTGAAACAAATACACACACCATGCAATGAAATAATCATATGCGTTTCTTAAACTCTAAATTGATACATTCCTTTATTAACTGTTTTAACTACTCCTGCAATTACATTTATATGAAATAAATCACAACACCCCCCTATAACATTAAAAAAAACGCCCAGTGGTGGACAAAGTCCTCACATTTTCAACTTAAGTAAAAGTATCAATACTGCAATGTATAAGTACTAAAATGTTTGAAAATACCTCATCATCAGGCTCACAACGCGTCGCCATGCGTTGTGAAAATAGCAGATCTACAAGCTCACAATACCTCGCAATGCGTTGTGAAAATAGGGAGATGGAGAGAGAGAGAGAGAGGGACGGAGAGAATACTCAAATACCTTGAGTAAACATAATTCAGAGTACTCAAAATGAGTAAAAATACTTAAAAGTACTGAAAATGAGTAAAAATATTTCAAAGTTGAAAAACAAAGTACAAATACTTAAAAATTGATAAAAACACTAAAAATACCTAAAAGTTGAGAAAAACCGTAAAAATACTTAAAAATAGGGGGGCGCCACGACGGGGCGCGCGCGGGGGAGAAACCGCGACAGGACGTGCATTAACCCCAACTTTGCAACTACTTTCGCCTGCGCCCTTCACCGGGTATGGTCTAGTACTTATATAAAATGACAGTGCCAGTGAAATGGGAGTATGTAAGACAATCAGTGCCTATTCAGCAGTCTAATGACCTGGCTGTGGAAAGTGTCCTTCAGTCAGTTCAATGGGCATGTGATGCTGGGATATCAGATGCCTGATGGTAGAATTGTGTGAACAGATTGTGGCTGGGCTGGTGTCTTTGATGATCTATTGTCTGTGGCTAAATGCCTTGACCTATTTACCTGACCTGCTGGCTGCAATGTGTGCCTGTGTGAGTTGGCAGAGCCACCCCTGCCTCCCCCGATCACAGATGCTGCCTACACCAGTGCTTTTCAAACATTGTCATGTCAAGGTAGGACCCCCAAATGTATATGTATTTGGCGACGGACCCCCATGTTAAAACATTTTGTGCCAGCTTGGACCCCCATAAGAGAAGATTTGTCAAGATCTTCCCATTTTTTTCTTTGAAAATAGCAAATCTTTAGCAGATCTTTTAATGAGCAGTAGTGAGGCTCAATTACAGTAAGTGAAGATAGGTTGAAAATGGGTGAATTTGTCCTTTAACTTAATATACTTGAGTTCTTGTATCAGCTCAGACGTCATTTAAAATTCATAGCTGCTTCCTCTCTAGCTCCCGTAAAAAGGAAGGACTGAAATACACGACCATCTACTGTATTTCCTTCATGGCTTTTGGTGGGTATACTTTTTCTTTAAGGCATGATATAGACATCTTAAAAGACTTACATGTAGATTTCCCCCCATCCTGTCACCTGCTTATACTCTACCTGCAACTCATTTGTTTCGTTATTTTCAAATGCGTAATTTTGTTTCCAAGTCCTTCCATAATTCCCCCTCTGTACATCCCAAACAGCCTTAGGACGATTTGCTCTCTCTGAATCCACAAGAGAGTGCTGATTTCAAAGACACTAGTTAGGGGTTGTGGATTTGATTTATAGATATATTTCTGGAGAACTATTGATCCAACCGACTTCACACTGGGCACAGGCCTCCCTTGGGTACTCGGCAATGCACATACCAAGTTTCAAATCGATCAGTCGGACAGTTCTCAATATACACAGAGGACACAATACACATGTTTGTATTACTATACTTGTGTATATTTTTTGGGATAAAAGCCTCATCACCAATGATTTATTTATTTATTCACCAGGGACAGTGCACATTAATCAACATGTCAGTTTTCACATCCACCAATTATGGAGTCTAGGCCAGACGTCAGTACTATGGCGGTTGATTGATGACATCAGGTACTCCATAGCCTATGCGGGTATTTGCGGCTATGTGTTTTTGAACAAACGCCGATCCGACCGACTGTTTTCCAGTCTGTGTGTGTGTGTGTGTGTGTGTGTGTGTGTGTGTGTGTGTGTGTGTGTGTGCGTGTGCGTGTGCGTGTATTTTCGTGCATGTTTATGCATGCATTGTATGTGTGTGGGGGAATGGAGTTGTGTGTCCAACAGTCCTTGGAAAAAAAGGGTAACTGTTTTCCAGTCTCTTTAATCCTTGGATTTAATCCCTTAGCCCCTGGAGATCTTGGAGGCCTGCTTATGGAGACGGCTAAAGAGTGGATGTCACTCAGGCGTGGTAGTGGAGAACCTGTCATAACCAGTGGCGTCAGTTCAGCAAAAGCTAAGGTTCCAGAGATGAAAATAAGGGACACCTAAAAAATGTTTGGTGGTCAAACCCCCTAAAACCCCCGAAATGCATAGAAAACTATGGAGCCACGGTACTTGCCATACCCAATTGACGTCCCTGGTCATAACCACCCACCGCAGGTCTTTTCTCTCTGCATTGGTGCAGCCGGAGTAGGCTACCACCAGACTGTCCAGGCATATGCCAGGATACTCTGGATGGTAGAATTGCTGTATAGAAGTTTCTGTAGGAGTTTGTTGTGTTTTAACTCTCTCAGTGCCACACAACGAGATATCCCGAGTTTTTTCTGAATGCCCTCAGTGCCAAGAACGAAAGATCCTGAGTATTTAAAATATTGACTTGATGCTCATATTAGCCTTAGGAAGTATTAAAGGGATATTTCACTTTCAAAACAAATTTGGGTCATTTTATCGTCTACTCAGGCTTTTGGGAGCACCCCGCACAGTTTTTAAGTTGTTTGATTCAGTATTTAGATATTTGATATTCATTTTATCAGACACGCCCCCTTCCTATACAAACCCATTGTAACTTCAAACTCCAAAACGTTAGTTATTAGTTACTTTGTGGATTTTGATTATTATTACAAAACTTCAGCCCATTTAGGCCATTTGAAAATAGCCTATCTACAAGCATTGTGAGCTTGTAGATCTTCAATTTTCAAAATGTATTTTTGAAAAACATTCTGCATAATGAATACTTTTTCTTTTGGTACATTAAGTACATTTTTATGCCGATACTTTTTGAAAGCAGGACTTCAGTATATCTAAACTGCTCACAAAATGTAAGGAAACTTGAATTTGGGCCATTATATCTCCCCTTTACTAATACCAATCAGTAAAGTGTTATATATAATTTTTATCGGTGATTAGTCACCTTTACAATGAGGTACAGCTTGTAAGCATCGGGCATTCATGGAATGAGCAACATAGGCAAACGTGTGGGTAGCGCCGAGCAAAAATGTGCCAAAATCACCCAATATGCTTTTGCTGGTAATCGCTCTTGTTTTGAGCGACCTGCCAGCACACACCTGCTGAGAGGTGGGTTCTGCAACTTTGCGTTCTGCAACATGGGTTCTGCAACTTTGTTGAGTTTGTGTATGCTCCAAGCAGCAACACTGCCCCCATGGAAAGATGCCACGTTTGTCCCTTCAGGATAAGGCCTGTGCAATAGGGCAAGTGAAGCTGGTGTTCCGTTACGCAGATTACGCATTATTTGATGTCAGCCCTGGTAGGATTTGCAGGCCGGTGTGTGCAAGTCAAAGGTGTGTGTCTGGCACCTGAGCATGGGCCCTGCAACTTTGACATCTGTCTTTGGTACCGTTGTGCAAATCTTGCCTGTAAATCTATGGTTCCTCAGTGAAGCAAGGGATCTGGGTTGTTGTCTTCCTTGTTGACTTCACCAGTCTCACAGAACTTAGTCCTAAGTTTGGAAATGGTACCAGGGCTAACACCAAATAATGCTGTCACGCATAACGGAACACCAGCTTCACTTGCCCTGTTGCACGGGCCTTATCCTGACAAAAGTGGCATCTTTCCATGGGGGCAGTGTTGCTGCTTGGAGCATACACAAACTCAACAAAGTTGCAGAACCCATGTTCAGGTGCCAGTCACTCACCTGTGAGACAGTCACACACCTGTGACTGGCACACACCTGAAGCCCATTGAATGTCATGAATGTCACAACATTGAATGTCATGAATGTCACAACATTGAATGTCAGCAGAAAAGTCTAACAGGCCATTTTGGCACATTTTTGCTCGGCGCTACCCACACGTTTGCTTGTGTTGCTCATTCCATGAATAGTAAAGGGGAGATATAATGGCCCAAATTCAAGTTTCCTTACATTTTGTGAGCGGTTTACATTGCAGTATCGATATTTTTACTTTCCACCACTGGTTAAAGGAAGATGAGGATTGATGATGATGATTTGATGAGCCTAACCAGATTCTCCCAAGCTTGGGTGCACACTGACAGCCAAGGCCTGCCCACTCCTTCCACTCTGAACTTGGCACGTTAGCTCCAAATATCACCCTCACTGCCCGTAACCTAGGTGTAATTTTTGACCCAGCCATATCATTTCACACACAAGTCACAAGAGTAGTCCAGTCCTGCTACTACCAGATTAGGAACATTGCCAAGATCAAATCATTCCTATCCACTGCAGACCTGGAAACCGTCATACATGCCTTTATTTCATCCCGTTTAGATTACTGTAACTCCCTCTACTCAGATATCAATAAAAAAAACAATATCCCGTCTCCAGATGGTGCAAAACTCTGCTGCCAGGTTACTCACCAACACAAAGAAAAGAGAGCATATCACACCCATCCTGGCTGCCCTACATTGGCTGCCCGTGAGCTACAGAATAGATTTTAAGATTTTATTGATCACTTTTAAAGCCCTACATGGACTGGCCCCCAGTTACATTGTGGACTTGCTAAAACCTCATGAGCCAGCTCGCCAGCTTAGATCCGCAGATTGGGCCCTCCTGGATCCTCCCACAACACACTTTCACACGGGGGGACCGGGCCTTTTTGGCCTGGGCACCGCTGCTCTGGAATGCCCTACCCTTGGACCTTAGGTTAGCAGAGTCAGTATCCTCTTTTAAATCGCTTTTGAAAACACATCTGTATATAAAGTGTTTTTCCTAAGGATTGTTTTATGGACTGACTTTAAATGCCGTTTTTATGTTTTTGTTTATGTTTTCTTATGTTTTCTTATTTTATTCTTTCTCCTGTTGATGTTTTCGGTTTTTAATCATGTATGTAAAGCACTTTGTAACTTTGTTTGGAAAAACGCTATACAAATAAAATTCATTCATTCATTCATGCTGCGCTCCCCCGTTAATTATGAGTCAAGCATTGTGAAACGGCTCCACTGGGGCTCATAAAAGTTGAAGGAAATTTTATTTGGCCATTGGCCTTGTGCGCCTGACAAATCGTACTTGAAACCTTGTTTGCAAAATGACGACGCAATTAAAGGACATAATTATATGAAAGAAGCCAGCAGCCAATGTTAAGTGTATGAGCTTTGTCACTATTGTAATAATAATGACAGCTGTGGTAGCTGTCGTTACGTTATATTAAAATAAATATTATAACAAAATAAAAAATACATTTTCAAAAGAGATTTGCTGTAGAGGGAGGGGGGAGGAGGGGACAGAGCAAAGCCAATGAAATATGTCAGGGTTCCCCAATTACTTTTCCCCAAGGGCCAAATTATGTCTTGGGTACCAATTCGAGGGCGGGGGCATTGCCGAAATCGTGCACGCGCGCATCATTTTTAGTTTTTTTATTTGTTTTTTTTCTCTAATCGAGCTAATTTGACACTGTGTTATTTTAGGCCTGGGATTCTTAAATCCTGTGTTGAGGGTCACACAAGGAAAAAATGCACTCTGGAAACAAAATAAGTTGAGAATCAACCAACAGCAGCCAGTTGTACATACTGAAAATCTAAGCGCAGGGCAGGCACAGACACAGACAGAGGATTGGCACAGCCACACAGAACGTATCTTAGCAACGCGAAAGCGCTAACTCTTTGATCGTGAGTTGCTGAGCGCACTCCCAGACAATGGCATCATACCAGAGTTGCCAAGTCTGTTTGTTTACCGCAACGTTTGGACAACATTTGGCTTGTTTTTGGCTTGTTTTTGTAGGTCGGCTGGCTCATTTCTCTCACTATACTTGGCAACACTGACTGACACACGGACAGCTGAGCTCTCACATTCCCAGTCAAACAACGGAGAAACAGGACAGCACATCATCGCCCTGTCATTCATATTGATTCCACGGGACAAAGTGCGTCCCGTATCAGTTCAATACGGGACGCGTCTTTTAGTTTCCAATTACAGGACTATTCCGTATTTTATGGGACGGGTGGCACATCAATTTTCCACTTTCAGTTTCTTATTTCTTATTTCCACACAACAGCTCTAAGGTGTATTAAATATATAGTTCAATGTTGAAATTGAGTGGCATTCCCCTTTAAGTTCTGGTCATTCTCCACCACCAACCAACGTTGCATAATCCTTGGTTTCAGAGAGGGTTGATGGAAAGGAAATCCTTTGTGTTTTTAGATTAGAGTTGGCCTAATTAATCGTGCAGTGGATATATTTTCAACACAGATGCCTGCTGCTTTGATGCGAGAAGTGGATTAATTAAAGAGGCGGAAAAGTAGCGCAAATGAATTACAAATATTCATGCTTCTGTCTTATATAGTCTGTGCCATGTGTCTATCCAATTGAAGGTTTTCTCTAGCTCAAGAACTGGCAGTCAGATGTGTCCCAGCAGTAGGCATCTGTTTTGAAAATAGTGAAGTGGTTTGGAAATAGTGAAGTGAATGTGAGGGGGCTTTGGTAGCAGAACTAGGCCTGGATAAGTAGGGATGCTGAAAGCTGCATGTTGACAGAGAGCGATAGCAAGCACCAATTCTTTAATGAACGATTGCCCAGTTGGACTAAATATATACCGTACATTCTGTAGTGATCATTGAAGAAAATAAGTGTGTGTGTGTGTGTGTGTGTGTGTGTGTGTGTGTGTGTGTGTGTGTGTGTGTGTGTGTGTGTGTGTGTGTGTGTGTGTGTGTGTGTGTGTGTGTGTGTGTGTGTGTGTGTGTGTGTGTGTGTGTGTGTGTGTGTGTGTGTGTGTGTGTGTGTGTGTGTGTGTGTGCGTGCGTGCGTGCGCGCATGCAAAGAACAAGTAAAAAAGTTCACAAAACACACACATTCAAAACAAGAAATCCCAGGTGCTGAAACCGAAGAACACATTAAAAATAGAAATATTTAATCTGCACACTGGATCATTCTCCCAAAGTGTATTTAATTATTTACCACCAAGGGTAATGGCATTTCGAGCGGCCGGGGGAAGAGCGGAGATGCCCGAAACGACACCTTGGTGTTAATTAATGAATACACTTTGCCAGCGTGATTCATTGTATGGACTGTATATATCTATTAAAAACCCAGACGCACCTAAAAGGCAAAGCAACGCTAGGGGATCAATTAGAGCTGGAGCGGACCAGATTAATCAGGATGCGGGTTGCGGAGGGCTAAAAAAAAGTTAGCCCTCTGCAGATTTCATCTGGCACCGCTCAGTTGTGATTGGATTTCACTCCCTCTGAAGTAGTGAGGGACCAATCAGGGCCCAGTATGCAAATATGGGCCGGGTTTATCACCAGAGGCATTCTTTGAATAGGCTCTATGCACAGCAGCCATTTTGGAGAAAAATTGGGCCTCTTCTTACTTCCTTCACAGGTGTTACCAATGACACTAATGAAGGCTCTGTTCCATTCTGGTCAAACAGAGTCAGGGTGCTGATATTGTGCATGTTGGCTCACTAGAAACACTAGTGGGTCTCAAAGTGTGGTCCAGGGACCCTCATGGTGCCTTGAGAGGCTGTAACTGAGAGTGTACGAATGGAACAAAATGGACCCTCCCGGGTCCATTTGGTTCCATTTGTACACTCTCAGAGTTATGGGGGTCCTTGACATTAAAAGGTCTGAGAACCACTGTGCTACACTAAATGGAACAGAGCCTTCATTAGTGTCATTGGTAACACCTGTGAAGGAAGCAAGGAAGGGGCCCAATTTCTGTCCAATATGGCTGCTGTGCATAGAGCCTATTTTCCCCTTGGAAATGCAGGTTCCAAACAGAGATTCCAGACTAATATCTCGCAGTGATATTAGTCTGGCCGTAGGCTAACCCATAGGCTAACCCTGGAGGGCCTTTCTTTAGAGACGTAAATAAAAACACTGCACTCTCTGCTGACTTATGACTTATAATGCCTTGGCTGATGGTGTCGAACACTCCATTCATCAAGCGGCTGGTCTTCGGGGACGTGACATTCTGAAATATCAGAGCTCAGTATTTAGACTAGGAGATAGTTCAAGCTGTAGCCTACTATGTAACTTTTCTTTGTGAATAAAATGCTATTTTGTCCATTCTGTATGGTAGAGTATGTAATACAAAATAACTTACAGTACAAATGAGGTGGTTGCATTTGGTCTCCCTGTCTTCTATCGACATATTTACTGTAGATTATGTGTCTGTGCTGACACGACCTTTGACACAATCCTGTTTCTGGTTTGACACACATTTTGACCTGAAGGTCAAAATTCAATCGCTCCACTGAGCAAGCAGGCAGGCAGGTTCTATTATCTGAAGCAGAGATGCTCATAGGCCTGCGTCCTGCGTCGCTGACGTAGTACAACGGTTAGACACCGTTGTACTGGAGAAGTATAACTCGGTTAGACACCGTTGTGTGGGGACTCTCGCACACGTCGTAGCAGCAGCAGCAGCACAATGCCAGAAATGTCAGCACTTGCACAGGAGACACAGTTCAAATCCAGGTTAGAACAGGAAAGTTGCATAGTGCAGCTTTAACTGTTCTCTGAAGGAGACTGGTAAAAGAAAATGATGTTCATTCATTCGTCCTTTCCTTTGAACTTTATAAAAGTGTTATATAGAAGGATGGGAGTAATTCATCACCGCAGATGTCAA
Organism: Gymnoscopelus microlampas; assembly: GCF_963454915.1. Lineage (NCBI taxonomy): Eukaryota > Metazoa > Chordata > Actinopteri > Myctophiformes > Myctophidae > Gymnoscopelus > Gymnoscopelus microlampas. The sequence continues at coordinate 38,016,414 of NC_139949.1, read as the reverse complement.
AAAATAACCCTGTGATCAGGTTTAGACTAATGTCTGAGCTGAGCTAATGGAAGCCGAGTTCACATAAAGGATGGTTCTGAGCTCCCATGAACATCTTTTAACACATTGGCTGCCATGGACGCAGATCTGCGTTCTTTTGCGCAAAAGACCCGACGCTGCCATGGACGCAGATCTGCGTTCTTTCAAAAAAAAAAAAAATCCAAAAAAAAGTGTTTTTTTTTTTTTTTTTTTTTTTTTTTTGACCCAAAGACCAAGGAGATATGATTTTCCGAAGATTTAGACTCCCATCCACTTCCTTGTAACTTAAAACTTAAAAATTCTGTATCTCGGCTCCTAAGTACTTTTTTTTTCTCATTGAAAAAGTCTGGCAGTCTACTGTAGGAAAAAAAAAAAAAAGATGGCAGCCAATGTGTTAACAAGCTCCTCTACGCTAACGTTTAATCTCAGAGTATTGTATTGTGCGTGTCCATCCGTCCGCGCGCTAGCGTGTGAGTGATAAAACTGAGAGGTCTTTTGGAGAAGGATTTGTAGATACCCAGAAGCATCTTGTTAACTGTCGGGATGACAATGCATTTCCAAATGAATACACTGTGAATTATAAATACAGAGTAGGGGGTGAGGGGTGGGACGCTGTGTGTATGTGTGTGTTCACCCACAGCAGAGGTGAGAAGAGGGATCTTGTGTCACAAAGCAGAGGGGGCCCCTGCCACACACAGTCACCGGGTCACAATCCAGACAGCTCAGCTTGCTGTGTGATTTATTCATGCAAAATAAATGACCCTGGTATGTAGTCATCTTCCGGACGGACGGACAGACACACACACACACACACACACACACACACACACACACACACACACACACACACACACACACACACACACACACACACACACACATTAAAAGAACTAAAGACAATAAACAGCAGGCCGACGGTCCAGGAGGAAAAGACTCAACGGTTACTCTTCCATCCACACATTTGTAAAAGAACCCCCTGTCCTACCGTTGCTCCTGTCACCAGAACCAGCCCCACCGTCATTCCAGCCCTCATCAGAAATAGGCCTCGTCCGCGCACTCCACCAGCATGTACAGTCACCAACAATAAACGTAATCACACCGTCTATTCATAGTCGACCAGCTATCCTCACTCCACCTGTCAGGTCACCTATTTAGTAATCTCTCAAGAACAGATTCTGCTCTGCGTTTGAATCTGTCGGGGGGGTTCGTCATATCGCGTACGCACTGGCCTACAAGTGGGCGTGCCTTCAGATCAGGAAGCAGGCCGCGGTTTACAATCAAATGTAGTGGGAGGGATTTACGTGTCTGCCGATCCTTCCCCACTAGAAACAAACCAAAACTCATTTAACAATAGCGTCCTTGGAGCAGACAAAACCACAGAAAGATATTCACATTTTAACTTGCTCTTTCTTCATAGAAACAAGTGGGCTTATAACCAAAACGATCCATGTTCTCTGGGAGAAGTGGTGTTAGTGTTCTGTGTAGAAATATTGTTAGTGGCAATGAAAACATAGTCGCACCACCGGAAGTGAAAGGCTGAAGGCAGACCAAAACCCTGGTTTCCTTGCGTACATGTGCTACGTCGACTTCCTCCCAGAGAAAACAAGTAAAAAACAGCAGAGGGCGCTGTTTTTCCTTTTCATTTGGCGATGGTTTCCCAGATTGCCTATTTAGCAGTGTCTTTGAAATGTCAGGGATGAGAGGTACATTGTGAGAAGGATGCTGAAGATTACTATTTCTACACATTTGATGTATTACCTTGTGTTGTCCTTGCTTACTGTAAATCGCTCTGGTTTAAGAGCGTCTGCTAAATGCCTGAATTGTAAATTGTAAAACCATACAATTTGGAAATGTATGACAAAATGTGTGAGCTAGTTTGCAAGATTAGACCACACACATATTTCTAATAATCTGATAATCACAAATGGCGTTGACCCGCGCAGTACCAAATTACACTATATTGAACTTTATGTTACCAGACACGCCCCAGTAATAACAATCCCTTCGGGCTTTATGATACGATTTAAGTTACAGTGAAACCATGATCCTACAAATTAAGTAATTTAGAGTCTTTGGTAGTAGATCATTTTAAGACCGGAAGCCGATTCTACAAATGTCTCCTAAATCTAGGCCTGTCAAAAAAAATCGATTCATGAATAAATCGCGATTCTTAATGCCACGATTTTAAAAATCGAATCAAAATATAAAAATTGATTTTTTGAAAAAAAAAAAAAAAAATAATAATAATAATATTTTTTTTTTTTATAAGTTAGTACCTTTTTCACTGGCAATTTGTCTGAAATCAATGTCAGAAAGACTACCTGACATGATCTGGCTGCATTGAAGTGATTTGGGGTAGAAAATCGCAATAAATCGCAGAATCGAATATCAATTAATCGCAGAATCGCAATTTTAATCGAATCGGCACCCTATAAAATCGCAATAAATCGCAGAATCGTAATTTGAATCGAATCGGCACCCTAGAAAATCGCAATAAATCGCAGAATCGAATCGAATATCAATTAATCGCAGAATCGCAATTTTAATCGAATCGGCACCCTAGGTATCGATTTTGAATCGAATCGTGAGGTAAGTGAATCGTGACACCCCTACCTAAATCCCAACAGTATTCTGAAAAAAAAAACCTGTTTGTTTCTATATCAGTGGTGCTCAAACTTTTTCATGTCAAGGACCCCCAAAATGATATGTATTTGGCCGCGGACCCCATCTCAAAATATGTTGTTCCAGGGGGTCCCAGAAGCAAAGATTTGAGTTAAAATGTTTGCTTTAAAAATATATATATTCAAAGATTTGAACACATTTTAACGACTTTTAAAAAATAGCAGATCTACAAGCTCGTGCTATGAGCTTGTATATCTGCTATTTTTGAATAGCCAAAGTGTAAAATAATGCTTTTTAGTTCAAATCAAAAAATGACACAGATGCGTCCGGTCTTAAAGGGTCTTTAGTCCTATATTTAATGTATTCTCACTCTCTCCCTCTGCCCCTTTTTGTGTCTCTCTCACCCTCCCCGTTCACCATTCCCTCTTGTCCCTTACTATCTTTCTCCCCCCTAACCCCAGCAGTAGCCATGGTGTCCAAACGGGCGGATGGAGAGGGCTCCTGCCCTCTGGGTCTGTTTCCGTGTGGGAACCTCAGTGAGCTGTGTCTGCCTCAGATGATGCACTGCAACGGACACAAGGACTGTCCCAACGGAGCCGATGAGCGCCGCTGTGGTGGGTGTTTTGTTTTGTTTATCTTCACTGTCACGCGCACAGCGAGGAGTAGGGGAGGTGCCTCAGGCATTGAAAAAATTAACAACGTAAAAGCACAGTCAACTTTAAAGGGAAAGACCACTTTGAGGTTTGGGTTCTGTAGTTACCTTGCCATGATGTAACTCCAAAGGTGGACAAGAAATCAAAAATAGTTGCTCCATTGATTAGAAATTGATCATTCTAAATATGCTCCTCATTGACTTACATTGTACGGTAAAACGGCTCTCAAAGTCGCTCTTTTAGCACGTAAACGAACACAAAGTTGATTCAGACAATTTAGAACATCACCAAACCCAGTACTGTTTTTTTTTTATTATAAAGATGTCAACTTCCTGTTCATTTTACTATTTGATAAAAAATAGTTGCAGCGCGACACGTTGTGAGCTTGTAGATCTGCTACTTTCAGAACGCAACACCCGAGTGCAACCAAACATAAAATAACTTGTCTTAGTTCTACTGGATCTCTTTTCCACTCGTCCCTCACTAACATTTTAGTCTAGTTTTTATTTGTTGACGAAATTGTCAATATATGTAGTCTTAGTTTTAGCACTTGTTTTTATCTAGTTTTCATCAGTGAAAAAACTAAAAGGTTGTCGACGAACATTTTTCGTCATAGTTTTAGTCGACAAAATCAACACTGCCTTCATGCTCTGTTGCTCTGGAACACACACTGTGAGCGTATGTAGATTGGCTATTTATGCCATTGTTGTTTTGTTTTTGAAACATCACATTTTCAATGCAGGACTTTTACTTGTAACAGAGTATTTCTACATTGTGGTATTGCTACTTTTATTTAAGTAAAAAAAAATGGAGTACTATTTTTTTTCACCACTGACAGCTTCCATGTGGGTGTGGTGGTGTGCTTGTGTTGTGTTGTGTTGTGTTGTGTGTTGTGTTGTTGTGTGTTGTGTTATGCTTGCAGGGGACAACGTTGGATGGGCTGATCTGTTTGGTCAAATCCTGTTCCTAACGAACGCCAGTCTGACTGTGGACGACGACGACGACGCAGAGGAATGCTGTAAGTGTGTGTGTGTGTGTGTGTGTGTGTGTGTGTGTGTGTGTGTGTGTGTGTGTGTGTGTGTGTGTGTGTGTGTGTGTGTGTGTGTGTGTGTGTGTGTGTGTGTGTACAAATGTATGTCAGCAAGATCTAAACAAAACATTAGAGTATATTTAGTTTCATGTCGGGGGGGGGGGGGGGGGTTCTGCCTCGGTACCACCACCTTGGATACAGTGGAGGAGGCCAACAGTAGGATGAAGACTAAACTCCTGGCCATCATGGACAATCCTAGCCTGGTAAACCCTCCCTCCGGAAATCTCATTTCCATTTGATTTCAGGAGTGAGTCTGGCATGATTGCCCATTGTGGGGGTTTCTAGTGGAATTACCCACTAACCGAGCCTATCAGCGTCGTCGCTCATCGTTCTGTGATTGACAGCGACAGTTGGCCAATCAGGTGGCGAGTACGAGTGAGCCCCGAATGGGACCGAGTGCAGCCGACAAAAATGGAACGATCCACCATTGTTTCTGTGGCCAGTTACACTTTTTACTTTCGTTTTTAAAACGCTCTCAAACTTCGTTTTTGAGGCACAGAATTTACTTTTAAGATATCGTTTGGATATAATTTAGTTGTTTAACTTCATATATGTGGTCAATTAATCATGACAGAGCCTATTTAAAAATACAAATTTAGAGAACCGGGAGGGGCGGGCAGTGCCACGCATGTATCCGAATAAGGCAACCTATTTTGGGCATGGCCATCTCAAAAGTCCTGTTGCGTCACATTAGTCTGGAGGTCTGCTGATTGGCTGTAGGGGAACAACGATCATTGGCTGAAGGGGTTGTCAGTCAACGGTATTACTCCCACCCAACTCCAGCCCACAGCCAATATTGCAGAATGGGCAATCATGCCAGACTCACTCCTGAAATCAAATGGAAATGGGATTTCCGGAGGGAGGGTTTACCAGGCTAGGACAATCCCTCTCATCCTCTACATGACACTGTGACAAGGCAGAAAAGCTCCTTTAGCAACAGACGGTTACACCCAAGTTGCGAGAAGGAGCACTATAGGAGATATTTTCTGCAATAAGACACATGTACAACTCCTCATGTGGTTGGCTTGATCAGGCTGATTAGGATGGGGGATGTTGGATGCTAGCCATCGGACTCTTAGTAGTGTTTGGTCTGTCGTTTTTGAACACATTAAAACTGGGAACTTATCTGTGTAATCATTTAAACCATTATTTTATACTTTGGCTATTCAAAAATAGCAGATCTACAAGCTCATAGAGTGGCACACAAGCTTGTAGATCTGCAATTTTTTAAAATATTTTGGACATTTGGTGCAAATCTTTGAATATATATATTTTTAAAGCAAACATTTGTATTTGTGCGTGTGTGTGTGTGTGTGTGTGTGTGTGTGTGTGTGTGTGTGTGTGTGTGTGTGTAGTCATACAGGAGTATCCAGAGAGCTGTGACTGTAAACAGGCCATGGTGTGGTGTGTGGACATGAACCTGGAGGAGGTCCCTCATCTCTCCCACAACATCACCTTGCTGTAAGTCAATGTTTTTTTTCAAGAAGGTCTCCCCTTAACTCTGACAGTATATAAATGGAACCAAATGGACCTGGTACAGACTTGTAAGGGTCAATTTAGCCCCCCCCCCCCCCCAAAGGAACTCTGAGAGTCCCTAGAGTCCACTTTGAGAGTGACAAGCTGCTACCTGGTTCTGTTCTCAAACTTTTCTTTTCCATGTCAAAAAACCCCAACTTAATCTGTATTTGGCTGCGGACCCCGATCTGAAAATATGTTGTTACAAGGACCCCTAATATACAAGCTTTGTGTTTGTCTGTCACATGATAAACACATGATCCCGGCGGTTTTACTCTTATGGATATGCATCAACTGACGGTGATAAAGCGCTAATGTTACTTCCGCCGAATTGGTTTAATTTTCGCCAGAAACAGACTGTGTCAAATATGAGTGACTGACTATCATAAACGATACAGAACCACCTCCCAGACAATATCGCAGAGACAGTTTGTTTAGTTTTGGACGACAATTCTTATATGAGACGATTCTAAGATGACCCAATGTTATTCTCCATAGAGAAATTACTTCCACGACCCAGGGGATGAACGAGTGACATTCTGTACTCTATGGTCGGGCGGATTAACATGCACTCTCCGGTGCGCCACCCAAGTCAAATAGGATATTGTTGCTGTCGGGCAGAAACATCTTATCTCCGTATTCAAACATTTTGCTTTTTCGTAAATGAATGCCCTTACATGATCACATTACAGCGTCACAAAAAAGTCAAAAATAGCAGATATGCAAGCTTGAAACATGGCGCAAAGTAAAGCGTTTTGAGCTCGTCGATCTGCTACTTTTTGCTATTTTTTTTATTTGAATCCTGAAAAGTAACATATGAGGGTTCCACCCGACAGAGAGTGACGATATATAGTCCAGGGGCCAACACTGATATTTTCACAAATTGGTACCACCTAAGGTGACCGTAAAGTTTTTGTATTTTTGTCTTCCTACATGTCTCTAGTTTATATTTTGGTATGATAACCCTTCCAATCTTGTAGCTTAATGGCAGTTATCACTACCTACCGGCTAATGTATCCGGTAGGAGACACAAAGTAGAATCTTTGTGTCTCCTACCCCGGGCATCAAATTATTGTGACAAAAAACAAATATATCCATGTATTCAAGGCTTCATGGGGTGTGCAATTGATAGAAAATAAATATTTTTTTGGGTGAACTCCTCCTTTGAGTTTTTCAGGGGGACTAGTCTCTACCCATTCAGCTATGACCACCCTAGACCGAAGGAGGGTCAACTTTTACAAGCTTATGGAAAGCAGTCTTTTTGCAAACACCAAAAATCTGAGAAGTTATCAATTGCACACCCCATGAAGCCTTGAATACATGGATATATTTTGTTTTTTGTCGCAATAATTTGATGCCCGGGGTAGGAGACACAAAGATTGTACTTTGTGTCTCCTACCGGATACATTAGCCGGTAGGTAGTGATAACTGCCATTAAGCTACAAGATTGGAAGGGTTATCATACCAAAATATAAACTAGAGACATGTAGGAAGACAAAAATACAAAAACTTTACGGTCACCTTAGGTGGTACCAAAATATGGCTTGGCCCCTGGACTAATATTTAAACTGAAGATGCGAGGGAAGTGTCTCTCTGCTGCCGCGCAGTAGGCAGGGAGTAGACGATCTACCTTGATCAATGTGCCTCAGTCTGGAAACAAGTCTCTTGAAGTCACAAACGAGGACTTGACAAACTGAGAGCCTCTTAATAATAAATGGGATGGTGTCTCCCGGCTTTTAATGAACAGAAACTCTGATCCACAGCACTGCCTGCTCGCTGAGGGGTTGTTTTAAGTTTTGTTCTCTTCCCGTCTTCCCTCTTCCTGCATATATTCGCAGTTAGAACATAATTCAATCTCCTTGGCCCCACCCGTGGCGGTGCTCTATAGGATGTCCTTTGATTGAACCGTGCTATACTCTGGCAGAAGTAATTTAGTCATTATTTTTGGTCATAACACCAAAATTCTATATCATATCATATCATATCATATGGTTTAGACCACAAAGGTGTAGGCTGAAGCCAATGGCTTATTTTGCCCATCCTTTTTTTGGTCTCAAGCAACATCCATCAGCTGGTCAGCAGGTAAGTTTGGCCTCGGGCCAATTTTTATCCAAGCCATTAGATCATGGGCCAGAACATACTGTAATGTGAAATCAACGGCCATTTTCCTTTTCCTTTTTTTTTTGGTAATGTATCAGAGTGCAATACACCTCCCAACCATTATTGTCGCATAGTTGAAAGTAACAGAGAAAATTTGGAGAAAATGGCCGGCGATCGGATTAAAATGCTTTTTATTGAACAATACGCGAGATACGGGTACTTATTACTGGTCGGATCAACTTGTAACATCCGTGGCTCGTGGGTAAGCACTTTATATTTGAAATCTGAACGTTTATGTACATGTGAGAGTTGTCAATGTAACTCATTTAATGTAAATCGAAAACCAGGAACTCTCGGTTCCATGACGCTTGTGGCAGACGAGCGTCATGTGAACCATGGCTAGTTATGGCCCATCATGGGCCACCTATTGCCGACCACCATCACCATGGTGGGTCGGTCGGTCGGTCGGTGGACCAAAAAAAGGAAAACCTGTGACGTTACAATAAAGATGATTCTGATTTTGCCAAGGATCCATGAGATTAGAGATGTATCGAGTGGCGGTTCTCTGAAAATATAGATACATCTGAGAATCCCTGTGAGTACCCTCATGTCACATCAATATCACATAATACTGACATCATGGACTGGCCTGGACTCCAATATTTGAGCATGGCTGACACAGTAGATCCATTTATGGGCATTGTATATCTGCTATTTTTGAATAGCCAAAGAAAATGACACAGATGCGTTCCCAGTCTTAATGACATAAACGACTGGGGCATGAATTCCCAACTCGCTTTGCCCACAGAGTAGACCTGCGTGTTCCCCGAGTAGGCCAGTGCCCAAAGGGCTAGTAGCTTGAAAGCTACTGAATGGATTGCCATGGGATTTACTACGCACACTCCTGCTTCCCAGACTGACGATGGCTAATTTTATTAACACTGTAGTCCTTCCTCTAGCACTACTATTTGGTCAAAATGTCCAATAGCATGGACGCAGAACCTTCCTGGCAAATGGAAAGTAAACCAAACTTTGAGTTAATGAAACAGACGAGACTTGTTAAACTATATTTATGCTATGCAATGAAAACAAAACAAAAACAAAGGTATTGTTCAGTCTGGAAAAGTTTTAAGGACAATTACAGGAAACAGTGGATAATAAAAATGAATTTCAAGGCTTGGTTTTGGTTGGATAACTGCTCCAGTGGAATCCCGGAGAAGAATAATATAGGACTGTGAGTGTGTCCCCTGGCGAATCGCCTTCCTCTTGTAGGACATCAGAGCATATAAATAATATCCCTGAGCTGCTTTCCTCGTAAATGGCACAGCAGAATTGCACTGTAAGCTATCCTGATTGCCTGTTTAGTGGATACAGTCAGGACTAGATTAATTTAAGACGGGTATTTCATTTTGTTCAGGCCATAAAGCTGCTCTCTGTAAAGTTTATGCCCCCCCCCCCCATTTTATGTCTCAGGGGAGACATAGAATTTTGACCTTCAGGCAGTACCATTTGTCAACCAGTAGTGTGGTCAGACCATACCACAGGATCTTCATTTCTCAACAGAAGAGCATACAGATTGGTCCAAATAAAAATGTATTCACTAAACAAAGTTACATACAGTAGTGGAGTTGTTAATTAAAGCGACCCACCTACACTGTGAGTAGGCCAAACGTTTAGCGCATTTCACCAGCTGACAGAATGTTGCTGAATGATGATGCCAGTATTTAAGGCCAAAGCATTTATTTGTAAGCAATAGTGGAGAGTTTTGATTCGTTTTTTAAAGATGGTTTGCTGGTTTAGTATAGTTTTTGAAGCATGAAGTTTTGAAGTATGAGTTTATTGTATTAGTTTTAGAATTCATTTTGTAAAGGGGCAAGATTTAACGAGGTCAGGAGAATAGATTGTATTTTATTCTTTTACAATTCTAGTTTTTGTCATTTCATTAGTTTTAGTTAACTATAAAAAACAATGTTATGCACGCTACCTGGTGAGCCACGGCCATTTATAATGTCAGCATTGTGTGCATGTCTTTTACTTTTACCAAGCATGGATTTTTGTATTGGCCCCCGTTCTGTTTTATTCAAATACACCCTTTTCTCACCTCTGACCTATTAACCACCATTAATAATATCCCTATTTAGATTTTCTCTGGAGATACAAAAATATATAAACTTTTTAAAGATTTTCAATTTTTTCAAAATATAGCAGCTTACATCACGACAGAGTACATTATGGTTTATTAGTACTCCTATTAGCCCTATACTTTGTTGTGAAGTATTAAGTGCAGAAAGGTTACCAAGCATGAAAACCAAACAACATTGTAGCATAATTTGTAATTATGTGTGACTCCTATAGCAGAGTCACAGGCATGACAAATACAAATGTGTGTTTTTCTTTCTGTTTGTTTTGTTTTGGTTTTCATGCTTTGGTAACTTTTCCATTCGGAGGAGCAGTGCGGAGTGATTGAAGTTTAATTAATCCATAGATCCGGGGCTATGTAGAGACATGAGACTTAATTTGCATAAGCTAGTTTCAAAAGAGACAGTTAACACCAAGTCCTGCTCTAACCTTTCTTTCATCTAATTGTATGCATTATCGGATTCCTTTATTCTCTGTGTGTGTGTGTGTGTGTGTGTGTGTGTGTGTGTGTGTGTGTGTGTGTGTGTGTGTGTGTGTGTGTGTGTGTGTGTGTGTGTGTGTGTGTGTGTGTGTGTGTGTGTGTGTGTGTGTGTGTGTGTGTGTGTGTGTGTGTGCCCATTCAATCCGGGAACGCATTCTGTGTCATTTTAGATTTTTATAGCTATAACCATTATTTTATACTTGAGTAGGCTATTCAAAAATAGTAGATCTACAAGTTTATAGTGCAGCACCGAGTGCCACACTACAAGTTTATAGATCTGCTATTGGTTTTGACAAATCGTGATAAATCTTTGAAAATATGTTTTTTAAAGCGAACATTTTTCTTTCTTTTTAAAACTTATGTCGCTATAATATCAGTGGTTCTCAAACCTTTTTCATGTCAAGGACCCCCCAAAATGATATGTAATTGTCCACGCCCCCCCCCCCCCCCCCCATCTCAAAGTATTTTGTTCCAGGGACCCCCAGAAGCAAAGATTTGAGTTAAAAATGTATATATTATATATTAAAAGATTTGTACAGATTTTCACGATTGTTTTTCTTCAACAATAGCAGATCTACAAGTTCATAGCACGGCACTCGGTGCCGAGCTATGAGCTTGTATATCTGCTATTTTTTTAATGGCAAAATAAATCTAAAATGACACAGACGCGTTCCTTAATGGGATAGAAGACATGTTGAGGTGCCTTTGAGTAACTGGGACATTTCCTGTGTTTCCGTTTCAGGTCCCTGAAGAGCAATAAGATCCGAACGCTGTCTGACAACATCTTCTCACAATATTCCACCCTGGAGAGACTGTGAGTCATGTACAGTAACACACACATCCTACACACGCTTTCATATAATACCTTTATTTAGCCCAGTAAAAATTACATTGAGGCAAAGTCTCTTTTACAAGTATGCACAGGCCTGTCGGGCCAGGAGGCAGAAATATCATATAGCATTCACCAGTGGTGGAAAAAGTACTCAAATGTTTTACTTAAGTAAAAGTAAAAAAGTATTGGCATAAAAATGTACTTAAAGTACCAAAAGTAAAAGTACTCATTTTGCAGAATGTCCCATTTCAAGTTTTTAAATGTATAAAAAGCTTTTGAAAATAGCAGATCTACAAGCTCACAATGCGTCACATTGCGACGGATTGTGAGCTTGTAGATCGGCTATTTTCAAATGGCTGAAATGTAAACTCCTTAGTGAAATTAAAGAAGGCAATTTGAGTCTGATCTGAAGGTCATTTCAAGCCCACGGACCAAAATAAAATAAAAAGTACGAGCCTCAGTTAACAAAGGGGGCACAGCATAGCGCAGCCAGGCGTTTGATCTGAGGTTAATGGATTAACACAAACCTTGAACAACTAAAAGAGGCGATATTACCAAGGAATACAATTATCTCTGTACTGTAACACACACGCACGCAGGCACGTCGCACTCACGCACAGACAGACACACTGCACACACTGCCATGGTGCATCGCGCTCCTTTGGTTTGAACAGTTTATATTATATTATCCCTTATCAAATCAAATCAGATTTGATTTAACTTTTAGATCATTATCATCTCATTACTCACCTGTAAGTTGTTGTTCTATGGCTTTAGTCGAGCAGATCTAGGCCAAGATCTAAACCAGTGTTTCCCAGACATATTGGGTTGCGGACCCGTCTTTATGGGCCGTGATTAAATGCAGTATCATGTAATAGCCTTTTGTTTATAGTGAAACAAGAGGCAACAGGAAGGATTGCTAGAAGGAGTAGTGTGGTCTACAAAGACAGTCAGGCTGCAGTCCCTCACTGGACAATGATGGCCAGGGGCTTTTTAGTTAGAACAAAACAATAGTAAACAAAAAAAGTGTCAATACAAAATAATCCTAGCTCCCACCGGAGCTACTGACTAATACAACTGAAACTAACTATGCCGGGCCGCTATGCAGCTTACCGGACTGAACAAACATGGTGTAAAGTAACTATTAAAGTACATTTACTCAAGTACTTTACTTAAGTACAGTTTTGAGTAACTTTTACTTTACTGGAGTATTTCCAATTGTCTATACTTTTACTTCTACTCCACTACATACCAGAGGCAAATATTGTACTTTTACTCCACTACAATTTTTGGAAAACTTTAGTTACTTTGCAGATATAAATTACTACATTATGAAACATATATTAACCACTTAAGCCCTATTTCATACCTAGTCTATTTGAAAATAGCAGATCTACAATATCACAACGCGTCGCATCGTTGTGAGCTTGTAGATTGGCTATTTTCAAATAGCCGATGTAGTGGAGTAGAAGTTAAAGTACTGAAAATTGGAAATACTCCAGTAAAGTAAAACATACTTCAAAATGTCACTTATTGTACAGTACTTGAGTAAATGTACTTGTCAATCAAACTGCCACACTCTGTAACCTGATGCTCACAGTCAGTGCAACGGTTAGATCCTTTTTTACAGCTTTGCTAAAGCAATAATGTTTGTATTCAAATATATTCACGAATTTAAAAAAAAATGCAGATCTACAGTACAAGCTTGTAGCACGGCACTCGGTGCCGCGCTACGAGCTTGTATACCTGCTATTTTTTAATAGCTAAATAAATCTAAAAATGAGAGATATGCGTCCTCCGGATTGAATGGGTTAAATCATAGTAAATTATTGGACCAAAAAAACATTAATTTTAATGTTTTGTCTGCTTAGGGTTATAGATAAAAACTCGATTTGGTATTTGATAGGTTTTGTTTCGTTTTATTTGCTCCTTTAATTAAGAAAATGCTATAGATTGAGTCTACTGTCTGCATCAGCAGCAGTCAGTCAAGCCAGATAAAATAAATTTATAATAAAATGTACATTTAAGCAGTACTTTTTGCCTTAAATCCCCCCACAATGATTATCGTGATTAGATTAGCGTGCAAGCTGCTATAAATTATGACTGTGTCATTTTTCTCTTGTTTTTTAAACTTTGTGCTTCTACTCCAGCACATCTCAGAGGCATAAACATTGTACTTTGTACTATCTCTGAACACAGGACAGCCGAAGGGGACACAATGGTAACAGAGATCTCATGTTTCTGCAGGACGCAGCATTTGGGGGGAGTCATCAAAATGTAATCTGAATTTGTTTACCCTATGAGCACATTTGGAAGGGCCTGAGACGCCGTGTTCTGTAACGACATATTACAGTCTGTAGGCAGGATACAAGTGCAGGCCAACAGAGTTATAATCATTTTAAATCCAGTCAGAGGTACAAAGTCCTAAAGCAAAAACATTGGCATGGGTGAAAGTTAAAAAATTAACGAAAATGCCAGCACTCACAAACAAGTCCTTCTGGTACTTTTAATTAACCCATTAAAACCGGGAAAGCATCTATTCTGTGTCATTTTAGATTTGAACCACTTTAACCATTATTTTACACTTTTACATTTTTTGTGGGTGTCCTTGACATGAAAACGTTTGAGAACCACTGTCAGGATTTAGAATACATTTTTAGAATCGGCCTCAGGTCTTAACGGGTTAAATGTACACGGGCAGACTGCTTGTGGCATGTGGCATGTACATTTAATTAACAGTTGCTTGAGAGTGCTGGCATTTTGCTTGTCTTTACGTGGACTCCTGTTGAGCCTTGCAACCGGTAAACAAACAGTATATATGTTAATTTAACCATTTGCACACTCATTTAACCATTTGTACAAACTCTAACACTCAGGATTTCTGTGCACAGTAAAGGGGCGCACTACACTTCTCATCTGAATACACAGGCAGACGATCGCTAAATGCTTACCGATCTATGCCAGCTTCAGCTGTGTCCAAAAAGTTGACCACAAATCCAGCTCTTGGCTTGATTGTGGTAAAAATGGGGGGATTATGTTTAGACCCCTGTTGGACACTGGTCAACAAAGTATATAGCGGGGGCCTAGTGGTTAAGGCTTATACCACATACACTGTATGCTCTAATACAGCCTGACAGCGAGTCGCAGGTTCCATTCCCAAGCCCGACGATCATTGCTGCGTGTCAATCCCTGTCTCTCTCTCCCTGTTTCCTGTCACTCTATCACTATACAGTCTGAATTAAGGCAGAAAAGTCCCAAAAATATATTTTAAAAATATCCTTTTTCATCAGTTTTTACACATTTAATTGCTGCTAAAATATTCCCCATTTAGATGACTGAGGATTTTCATTATTAGTGAAAAGCTGGCTGATGACCAATTTGGCAATCCAGAAACCCTTCAGGGGAAGCTTTGTAACTACATTTATAGTAGTGTGATATAAACCAACAGCCAAAGGCAATCGGATGTGTTTTGACACAGTGCTGGGATAAACTTCTGTAATCCCCCTGAGAAGGTGTGCAGGGTCATTTTTGTCCCGCTGTCTTTCATAAGACTAACAGTGGAGTGGCTCATGGCATTGCTTTGCCACCTGGAAACGAACTGCTTTCAGACTCCATGCTATGTCACGGATGAGATAAGACCTTTACCGATACCGCTGGAGGCGCCAAAGACAGTACAGCAGTTAAAAACAGATTACAGGGCAAGGGGGAAAAAAACACACAGAAGCATACTATACTGAAATGCTTGTTTCCGAAGCAATTAGTCCACTGAGCCAGATGAGCGGCCAACATGTGCCTCGTTATACATCTTCACAGCTAACGGCACAAAGGACTGTCCAAGTCCATTGGTTGTCCCCGGGGGAGCATGAATCTATCACTCCCCCTGCTGCTAAACCTTCCCACAAATCTCCAAGTGAAGGGGATGAGAGTGGTTGTCCATAATAGCGCCCAGCCTCCTCACCATACGCACCTTCATCACCTTGTAGGGCTCCGGCATATCAGTAACGCACTTGGGAGCCTGTCCATGCAGGGCTGTAAAAGTGATTAGCAAAATCTTAAATCGGTAGCCAGTGGAGAGCAGCCGATATAGGGGTGATATGGTCATGCTTCTTAGTGTTTGTTAAAAGCCTAGCGGCAGCGTTCTGAAATAATAGAAGACAGGATAAAACTTTTTTGAACTTTAACCCATTAAGACCTGGAACTGTGTAATTTTTAGATTTGCGGTAAAAAGCATTATTTTACCCTTTGGGCTAATCAAAAATAGCAGATATACAAGCTCATAGCCGCGCTACGAGCTTGTAGATCTGCTATTTTTGAAAAATCGTGAAAATGTGTGCAAATCTTTTGAATATAAATATTTTTAAAGCGCACATTTCTAACTTAAACCTTTGGTTTTGGGGGTCCCTGGAACAACATATTTTGATGGGGATCCGCGGCCAAATACATATCATTTTGGGGGTCCTTGACATGAAAAAGATTGAGCACCACTGATATAGAAACATACGTTTTTCAGAATACTGTTGAAACTTTGGAGACATGTAGAATCGGCTTCAGGTCTCAATGGGTTAAAAGCCCAGCAAATAATTGAAGACAGGATAAAACTTTTTTGAACTTTAAACTTGAACTCTAAACCTTTTTGCTAAGCTGGACAAGATACGTAGGATTTCAATTCTAAGATGAGTTTGAACAGGCTGTGAGAACAGCGGCGAAGTCTGTCCCTGATGATACTTTCAGCCTTGGGTACCCATCGCTTATCGTGTATTGTCCTGGAGGGAGCGAAGCTCACCTCCTACAGTACGATGCGCTGAGCTGTCTTCAACCACTCTCTGCAGAGCTTTGTGTTCGAGGACAGTTGTTCTTGGTCCGTAAAACTGTAAGGTCAGGGAAGTGGGACTGGGAGGCATAAATCTTTCTAAAAAAATCCTTGAAGAAAATAAACATGCTGGGGACGTTCTTGTTGCCAATGATAATGTTTTTGACCCTTCGCATGTACTGTGTGACAAAACAGAGAGTCTTTGAAAATAAACCCTGAAGAAAGTAAAGACAATATTACTGAGATGGACACATACTGTTAAGTCCGCAGTACGTAGAAATGAAAGAGATAATGGGAAAAAGTAATACAAACTATATCCAATATTATCTCGCCGTTTGTCTTAGCATATTGCTGCTGTCGGGCAGAAACCTTGTAGCCTGCCCGACAGTATGTCCAAAAACATTGCTTTTCAGGAAATGAACAAAATACCCGGCAAATAGATCCAATGTAGTCATCATTTAGTCACACGCTCTGCATATAATACTTTTCATTATAAAACTCACAGACACACGTAACCATTTTAAACTTTTACTTTAAAAACCTTTTCAAAGCAGCAAAACTAGCGGATCCACAAGCTCACAATGCGTCACATCACCACGTGTTGTGAGCTTGTAGATCGGCTATTTTTCAATACTGTTGCGCGACACTCTTGTACACCACACCTGTAAGGCAAAGTAGGGCATTCATTTAAAAGAAATGTACTAAAACATAAACCGTTTAATTATGGAGGTACAAGTTTTCTGCCCAACAGAGAGACGATATTATTATTACTTCCACCGGAGAAACGACTGTCAGGAGCTCATAAAAAGATAACCACTTAAGGCTCACTTCAGGTGAAACGCTGTTTAGCAATTGCCTAGAAAAGTACAGCAGTATCTAAAGCTGAACATTGGTTTAAAACTCTGTCCAACATTGTAGCCTTGGGCAAACTGACTGATGTGTGCAAGCGGGAATATACAGAGCTTTTCTGAAGTACAATTTGTTGAATTTAACAAGCATCGCCTATCAGGAGGTGTGCTGAATGCTTGAAAATGGAAACGTTGCAATATATATAATATACAGTATATTATGGCTATTTAAGTTTCATAAGGATTGCACTGTATTTCTTTTATTCTTTCTTCCTCTATACTTATATATACTGTAGAGTACATTATGTGTAACTGTGAGGGTCTTCATTTTTTTTAAACCTAAATCCTACATATAATTAAGGAAACCTCTGTCGACAGGATCTGTCTGTTCAGAATCTGTCTGTCCTGCCCGGTTCTCCTCAATGGCTGGAGCAATTGGTTTGTATTTGCACACGGCCATAGCTTATTGGCATATTTGTGCTAATCCGGAGATTCGGAGTTTGGGCTATGAGAGCTATCGCCGCCATGCTTGCAGCCGTCGCCATGGTTATAGCGCCCCAAGCTATGGGATGAATGATCAAACTGCAAACTGCGCACGGGCACTGTTACACAGAGAACGCTGCAAACTTATAAAGGACTTTCATTCATTTACGTGTCCACAGACACTGCATTTCATGAGAGGGAGGGCACTTTGGCTATGATCTTAATGCCACAAGCACACAGATTCACACGCGCAATGTTCTAATCCAGGTGTGTGTATGTGTGTGTGTGTGTGTGTGTGTGTGTGTGTGTGTGTGTGTGTGTTCGCTGTGGGCGCGTGTGTGTATTCGTTGTGGGTTCGCGACTGGTCGCGCGCATGTGTGTGTGTGAGTTGGAACTATTTATGAGGGTGTGTGTGTGTGTGTGTTCGCTGTGGGTCCACGACACGGCGACGGGACGTGCACGCGCGTGTGTTGGAACTGTTGCAGGTACCAAGTAGGCTACGAAGTCACTTTCCATCCCTAATATACTGTCTGTGCACAGCGCATAACCCAAACTGCACATACTTAGGGTGCTCATATCCCCGGACGGTAGTGATGCGCAGGAGAGGACTGCATGACATGAGATGTGTGAGGGCAGGCTGAACAGCCTCAGGCAGGAAGGAACTGGTCCTATAAGCACCAGCATCCTCCTGACAGCTTCCTATAAATCAGTGGTTTGGCTAGAAAACATATAACTGACTAGAGTCTAAGATATGGCTAAAGTCACCCATACACACCCATTGGAAATCTATGTGTCTGATGATCCAACAGCGTTCCGGCTGGTGTTTTTTCCGACGGCGTTGTCAGTGGTGCGTGTGTGTGTGAGTGATCCCCAACCCGTGTTTTATGACGGGCTTATCATGAAGGGAAGCAGCTGGCTGCCCCACGCACACCTCTCTCCACTTCTGTAAACTGAAGGAGACGGGGGGAGAGAGAGAGAGAGATAGCTAGTGGGAAGTGGAAGCAGAAAAAATAATATTTTTACATTGCATTATTACAACCCTTAAAGTGATAGTTCACCCAAAAAATGATCGATTAGTCACCCCATGGAGACTTGAATTCATGTTGGGTTTTTTTTGCCGACCCGTTACCCGCAGGTCGAGTCAAGATTTCATAGGCAACTAGACGCGTCGCAATTCAGGGCAATTGCAGAGTGTGGTTGCGCCGACGCGAGTCGCGGATCGCTGCCGTCGGGACTCGAGGAATACGCTGGGAGGAATACCATCAGAGGCTGCGCCAATTACATTGTCACATAACTCCTGAGATCACTTGCGTTTCATTTTGAGAGGATTGATCCCCCCAACATAAGGTTTTTGCATCAAACGGTTACAGTTTGAGCATTTGTGGCGCCCCCTATGGATCAAAGTGGAAATGCTTTTGGGGATTTGTTGAGTAAACCACCCTTGACATGTGATTCAAATTTGGGATTGACTGGACGTTTCGTTCGTGATTTGTGGCCTTTTTTGTAAAACGGGCCCCTTCCGCTAACTTTGGAAGCCATTTACGGACGAACGGTATGGACTATCAAAATTCTGTTTCCGTCCAGATTATCGCATGGGTCCAGAGATCATGTGTACCGATTTTTGTGAAATTTGGACAAAATATATGGGAGGAGGAGCTAAAAGTGTGTTTTGAAGAAAATTCAAAATGGCGGAAAATCTATCCAGACGCAAATGGGCGTGGCCTATATGGGAAGTTGCCTAATGACCCAAGGAATCCAGGGGAAAATAAATTTTGATTTTACGACCTACGGTTCAAAAGTTATAGGCCAAAACGTAAAGGGGGCTGTTATAGCGCCACCATGAGGCCGATTGGTTAAATTATTTTCATAATAATTTCGGACAATATTATGAACCTTTCCTCCAAATCTAGTAACTCTAGCTCTTACGGTTTCTGAGAAAAAAATACTTGAATTTGAGTTTTTTCACTTTTACATTAAAGTGGATGGGGAAATTTAATGCACTAATAAATCAATATCAATTAAACTATTTAACCAATCTCTTAGCCCTATACACGCGCACGATTCCCGATTTAGACGGTCATTTTGATATATGGCACAACATTAGGGGATAAAAACTGTGGGAGGAGATGCGGCTGAAAGTATTGTTTATCTATAATAATAATAAAGTGTGAAGATAACTATAGTCTGGTTGCCCTGTTGGGCAACCACACTAATTATGCGGTCTGCAGGTGTAGCGGGTTGACACCACTCTCACACGCAAAAAAAAGAAAAAAGACAGTTACAGAATCGCATGCTTAATAGGCCTATTCATGTTCTAACTCTATCCATGTTCTATCCTGGTGTTTAAAGACCTAATGCGATAGGCCTTTTGATCATTTCATTTGTCGATTGTTTAAGAATACTCGATGTTGTCGAGGGGAAAGGCTTCCGTGAGCTGATGGCATTTCCAGAATAAGCCGTGCCCTGTCGTCAAACAATGACAGCGCGGCGAGAGAGAGAAACGTACGCTGAGGTAACCGGAACGATCGCCCCAAAACACACTCGCCCCCATTTTTACTGAGGTTACGTGTAGGAGTACGTGGTGGTGACCGTTCCCAGGTCGCCGGATTTGATCCGGGGCGACCGTGTTTCAGGGCGAGCACCTTGCTGAGGTTACAAAAAACGCTCTGTAAGATGTTATAAAAGTTTATATGAGGCCATACAGCTATATATTGTTGTCTGAGCTATTATGATGATGATTATCTTCTTTTTTTTCACCGCGGGGGGGGGCGGGCCAAGTCTTTGATTTATATATTGTTCTGCGGGACAGGTTGGGGTGGGTTATGAAAAAACCCGACCCGCACATCACTACCGGACGGGTATAGACTAGTATAATATCATTTTTTAAGACATACAGTAGACAGACTCGACGTCAGCAAGGGCATGCGGTCACAACGGGCTCCTAGTGCCAAATCAACTGGGTTCAGATATGAGCCAAGTCTCCTGAGGGTCTGAAGCCTGTCCTGGACAGGGGTTATTTCATATTGTGTACTCCCTAGTGCAGATAGTGGATATATACAGTGTATTTGCTGCTTTGTACTGTGTTGCATTTATTTATGTTATTTATTTATTTTATATTGTGCACTCAGCCCCACAGGCAAGGGCAAGGCTCTCCCTGAATGTGCTCAGAGAAATAAACACTTGAAATGAGATATTTAATGAAATGTATTGACAAGCTAAGTCTTAGGGGAAGAACGCAGACAAACAGATAGCCAGGAGTGAAGGAAAATAATGCCAGAGCACGCATGAAATGTCCTTCAGCTATTGTTTATATTTTGACAACGGCAACAACGAGAAAGAAGTGAGTGTTGGTTTGTTGAGTGTTCTACTAACATTCTTTCTACTTGGAGTGGATGACACCCAGCTGACAGAGACAGAAAGTAGTTTTTCTCAAAAGGTTTCATATATAAATATATATAAATACTACAATTATTTGAAATGTTTAGTTACTACAGTAGTTACTTTGCGATGCGACGCGTTGTGAGCTTGTAGATCTGCTATTTTCAAACATTTTAGTACTTTTACTTTTGGTACTTTAAGTACATTTCAATATCAATACTTTTGTGCTTTTGTCAATTTAGAATTCCGGACTTTTACTTATAACAGAGTACTTCTATATTGCTATAAGGACCCCTAACTCAAGAATCAAGAAGCAAGGTTTTGTTTGTCACCACTTATAGGTACAAAGCTATAGCAGCAATAGTAACACAACCCTCATCTCCAAATATGTGGTGCCAGGGGACACCCACAAGATTTGTGTTGTTAAAACGTGTCACAATAGATCACCGAAGTCTGACGTAATTTACACATCCTACCTGGGTCGCGTTTTTTTCCCCCATTCTGAATGGTTTGACTCACATGGATATGAAGCATGAACTGACGGTGAGAAAACGCTAATTAGACACTAAACGCCGACCGAATTAGTTACATTTTCGCCAGAAACGGACCAAGAAACAGTATCAAATATGAGATATGAGAAAACCTTTTGTATCAATTTTTTTTAGGTTAAGGGCCATTTTTTCATAGATTGACTCACCTACAGACTAGAGTCTAGCATCTGTCTAAAGTCACACAGGCGTGCGTTTTACCCATACACACCCATTGGAAATCAACGTGTCTGATGATCCAACAGCGTTCCGGGGGGGGGGGGAGAGACAGAGAGAGAGAGAGCAAGCACGCGAGTGGGAAGTGGTAGCAGAATTTAAAAAAACATCTTTTACATTATATTATTACAATGCTTAAAGGGATAGTTCACCCAAAAAAATATTGATTAGTCACCCCATGGAGACTTGAATTCATGGGGGAAATAAATTGGTCGCATTCCTAATGGCATTTTGGGGGTGAACTAACCCTTTAAGTGTGTACTCCAACCCTATCCTACACACACTCTGTATAAGCAGACATACATTTTATTTAGTGCAAATATCTGAAAATAGTTTTTATTTTCATGCACTCTTTCATACTGTACATGTGTTGCAGCTTTGCTCATTTGCTCTTGACTTTAGGTACAGACATGCAGTACTCGCATACCCACCCACTGGACTTAGACTAAGAAGGATTATTCCAAGTGCCAGTGGCATCTTTTTATGCACTTTTTATTCATGTGGTTACTGAACTATTGAAAAGTTTTACTCTAAGCCACAGAAGGGAGAATCTAGTTGAAATTCTCCTGCAGACAGAGACGTCTTGAGAGCAGGCACGTGCACACATAGACATGAAAGGGGGCTTGAGCACCTTCCTAGCCTGTGTTATTAAAGAAAAACGGGCGACAATGGACAAAACTTCATCGGCAAAAGTGGCCGTCTTCAAGACGTTTTGGCCATTATCTCTGGAACGGGAGGTCCAATCTGCTCAGTTCAAATCTTGTTGGATTCGTGACTTTGAGGACATTAAGTACGCAATGACACCTTTTTATTTTTTTGGGGGGTTTTCTGGCCTAAAAGTATGGTAATCGGGCCGGCCGGCAACAGGTGCCCTTTTGAAATTACAGCCCCTGCATCTCCAAATCCCTCCGCATGTCCCTGCCTGAGGGCATACCATAGCATCTCATGGTTTGAATGAAGATTTTGATCTAACTTATGTTCTTCTAAATTGAGGTGCAATTGTGTCATTGATAATGTTGGTTGGGACTATTTAACCCATTAAAACCGGTGAAAGCATCTGTGTCATTTGACATCATTTTGCATCACAATCTTTTAACCATAATTGGTTACTTTGGCTATTCAAAAATAGTAGCTATGCAAGCTCATGGCACGCCACTTTGTGCAGCACTATGAACCTGTTTAACTCAAATCTTTGCTTACGGAGGTCCAGCTAGAACAAAATGTTTTCAGATGGGGGTCCGCTGCCAAATACATATCAGTTTGGGGGTCCTTGACATGAAAACGTTTGAGCACCACCAATATATACATAAGTATTTTCAGATAACTGTTAGGATTTAGACGACATTTTTAGAATAAACCTCAGGTCTTAATGGGTTCAGGCAAATATTACAGTATGGTAGCGAGCTATACTGGCCCCCCTCCTTTCCCACCCCCAGGCCCCCCTGCACCAAATATGTTTGGCAAAAATAGCTGATCTACAAGCTCACAACCGCTTGTACTGTAGATCTGCTGTTTTTGCTGAATCATTGCCCCCAGAATAGGGATGCTAGGGCTCATGTGGTTAAATCAATAAATATGTGTTTGTTGTTATACTTAATTGTTATTGATATCTTAATTAAGTATCTGTGTAATAAGCAGGATAATGAATAGTGAGGCAGTCATTATTAGCATATGAATAGGGCTGTCACAATTACAAATTTAACTTGACGATTAATTGTCATTCAAATAATTGTGATTAATGATTTAATTGTGTGTTTGGTATTGAATATTGGAACATTAATACAATTAAAAATTCTGTTTGCCTTTTAGGCTTCCTAGATATGACAAAGGCTGACACAGGCTAATCTCTGTACAATGTGTTCTGTCTCATTCTGATGCAAATTCAGCCCATTTTCCATGTATTTTTAGGTGACACATTCAAAGCTGAACATGATTATTCTGGTGCAAATTCGGACCGTTTTTCATGTATTTTTAGTTGACGCATTCAAAGCTGAACGTAATTATTTTTGTCCCTCAGCATGTTTGCCTTCTCTGCCACTGTGACCATAATTTATGAAGCTGACTATTATGTCATGCTTACTGCTGTAAGCATGGGTAGTTAGATCTCTGTACAATGTGTTCTGTCTCATTCTGATGCAAATTCAAACCGTTGTTTGCCTTCTCTGACACTGTGACCATAATTTATGAAGCTGATTATTATGCTTACTGCTGTAAGCATGGCTAGTTAGATCTCTGTACAATGTGTTCCGCCTCATTCTGATGCAAATTCAGACCGTTTGTCATGTATTTTTAGTTGACGCATTCAAAGCTGAACATGATTATTTTTGTCCCTCAGCATGTTTGCCTTCTCTACCACTGTGACCATAAGTTGTCAAGCTGATTATTCTGTCCTGCTTACTGCTGCAGGAGACCGCAGACGCACCATCGCACTTATTAATCTCTGATGGCAAAATTTATCTGGTTGACGACATCATGAGAACGCGGCCACGCAATATCCTACTAGTCTTACCATCTGATGAAGAAGTACAACATTTTCAAAAGATTTTGTACTTTTACTTTTGGTACTTTAAGTAAAGTTTGATACGTAATTTTTACTCAAGTACATTCTGAATTCCAGACTTTTACTTGCAACAGAGTACTTCTACAGCATTATTGATACTTTTACTTAAGTAAAACATTTGAGTACTTTTTTTCCACCACTGACCTCATTGAACACGATGTTCCTTGCCTGGATCCATTGGTGCGGTTCATCGGGACTCTGAAGCGCGTCTTCATAAAGCAATGGTTCTCAAACATAATGGGTTCCCCCAGGGTTCTTTGAGTGGGTTCCAAATGGACTCTTAACGGGCCTGCATGTTCTCTGAGAGTCGTGGGGGTCCTTGAATTTAAAAAAAAAGTTTGAGAACAACTGTCGCAACGGAAGATGTTGATACTCAGGGTGGGGTCTGACTCTGAAGTCGTATTCTGGATCAGGCTGTTGATGATGGTTTCTTCATAGACAGCCTGGAGTCTGCATGGGGATCATGTCTGACTCTGCTTGATTTTCATCATTTTCATCAAATCGATTAATCCATTACGACCGGGAACTACAAGCTCTATGAGCTTGTAGATCTGCTATTTTATTTATTTTTAATCGTGAACATTAAGTGCAAATATTTGAATATATAAAGGGAACATTTTTAACTCAAATCTTTGCTTCTGGGGGGGTCCCTGGAACAAAATATTTTCAGATGGGGGTCCGCGGACAAAAAAAATTGGGTGGTTCTTGACATGAAAAAGTTTGAGCACCACTGATATAGCAAAACAAGTTTTTCAGAAAACTCACGATTTAGAAGACATTTGTAGAATCCCCCAGAAGCAAAGATTTGAGTTACAAATGTTTGCTTTAAAAAAGATTTGCACTTAATGTTCACGATTATTCAAAAATAGTGCCGCGCTACGAGCTTGTAGATCTGCTATTTTTGAATAGCCAAAGAAATCTAAAAATGACTTATTTTTCTCTGTCTAAATCATAGACTGTAAAAAAGAATGGACAAAGCCACTCCTCTGCTTTCTACAGAACGAAAATGAAGCCGATAGTTCAGAAACGTGCATTCCTCCATCGTTAATATATACAGTTGGCCACGCCGGAACTCAAACGCTATTGGTTGAGACCAGACACGTGACCAGCGAACCGGAAAACAACCCCCAAAAATGCTATTGGTTGGGTAGCTTGTCAATCAAGAGTAGTGCGGGGAATGAATGCTATTGGTTGTGTAGGTTGTCAATCAAATCATCCCGCCCCTCCTGGAGCATAGCCTACTTTATCGTCAATTTTAGAATAAATGGGACCATAATTTAGCAAAACGCATATCATGATGATTGAAAGGAGACTTTAAACTAGCGACTGGAAGCATATAGAATTTATGACAATTTTTATTACGGTAAGAAAATCTAGTCTAAAGTTTGTCAAAAACCCAATCACTTGCGTTAAAATAAATTCTTTCTGACACTGCAGGTCGGCGCAGGGTAAAACAGTGCCTCACTCTGGCCATTCATAAGCTTCCGTGTTGGCCTCATCGTAAATATCCAAGCCTTGCCCCTTGGTCTAAATGGGGTAAGTTCACAGAACAAAGTACAACAGCATGTAGGGCCACAGACCGTAATGGGTTCCGACTTCCGACCTCAGTCAGTGGACATTTGAGGTAATTTCTGTTGAAGGCTAATCTCAATGTGCAATGTGTTCTGTCCCATCCTATTGTCCCAGGCTAATTAAAACTGATTTGTACGTATTATTTTAGTTGACTCATTCAGGGTCATAATGAACATAATTATTTCGTCCCTCAGTTTGCCGTTCCTGCTTACTGCTGCAGGAGACCGCAGACGCACCATCGCACTTATTAATCTCTGATGGCAAAATTTATCTGGTTGACGACATCATGAGAACGCGGCCACGCAATATCCTACTAGTCTTACCATCTGATGAAGAAGTACAACATTTTCAAAAGATTTTGTACTTTTACTTTTGGTACTTTAAGTAAAGTTTGATACGTAATTTTTACTCAAGTACATTCTGAATTCCAGACTTTTACTTGCAACAGAGTACTTCTACAGCATTATTGATACTTTTACTTAAGTAAAACATTTGAGTACTTTTTTTCCACCACTGACCTCATTGAACACGATGTTCCTTGCCTGGATCCATTGGTGCGGTTCATCGGGACTCTGAAGCGCGTCTTCATAAAGCAATGGTTCTCAAACATAATGGGTTCCCCCAGGGTTCTTTGAGTGGGTTCCAAATGGACTCTTAACGGGCCTGCATGTTCTCTGAGAGTCGTGGGGGTCCTTGAATTTAAAAAAAAAGTTTGAGAACAACTGTCGCAACGGAAGATGTTGATACTCAGGGTGGGGTCTGACTCTGAAGTCGTATTCTGGATCAGGCTGTTGATGATGGTTTCTTCATAGACAGCCTGGAGTCTGCATGGGGATCATGTCTGACTCTGCTTGATTTTCATCATTTTCATCAAATCGATTAATCCATTACGACCGGGAACTACAAGCTCTATGAGCTTGTAGATCTGCTATTTTATTTATTTTTAATCGTGAACATTAAGTGCAAATATTTGAATATATAAAGGGAACATTTTTAACTCAAATCTTTGCTTCTGGGGGGGTCCCTGGAACAAAATATTTTCAGATGGGGGTCCGCGGACAAAAAAAATTGGGTGGTTCTTGACATGAAAAAGTTTGAGCACCACTGATATAGCAAAACAAGTTTTTCAGAAAACTCACGATTTAGAAGACATTTGTAGAATCCCCCAGAAGCAAAGATTTGAGTTACAAATGTTTGCTTTAAAAAAGATTTGCACTTAATGTTCACGATTATTCAAAAATAGTGCCGCGCTACGAGCTTGTAGATCTGCTATTTTTGAATAGCCAAAGAAATCTAAAAATGACTTATTTTTCTCTGTCTAAATCATAGACTGTAAAAAAGAATGGACAAAGCCACTCCTCTGCTTTCTACAGAACGAAAATGAAGCCGATAGTTCAGAAACGTGCATTCCTCCATCGTTAATATATACAGTTGGCCACGCCGGAACTCAAACGCTATTGGTTGAGACCAGACACGTGACCAGCGAACCGGAAAACAACCCCCAAAAATGCTATTGGTTGGGTAGCTTGTCAATCAAGAGTAGTGCGGGGAATGAATGCTATTGGTTGTGTAGGTTGTCAATCAAATCATCCCGCCCCTCCTGGAGCATAGCCTACTTTATCGTCAATTTTAGAATAAATGGGACCATAATTTAGCAAAACGCATATCATGATGATTGAAAGGAGACTTTAAACTAGCGACTGGAAGCATATAGAATTTATGACAATTTTTATTACGGTAAGAAAATCTAGTCTAAAGTTTGTCAAAAACCCAATCACTTGCGTTAAAATAAATTCTTTCTGACACTGCAGGTCGGCGCAGGGTAAAACAGTGCCTCACTCTGGCCATTCATAAGCTTCCGTGTTGGCCTCATCGTAAATATCCAAGCCTTGCCCCTTGGTCTAAATGGGGTAAGTTCACAGAACAAAGTACAACAGCATGTAGGGCCACAGACCGTAATGGGTTCCGACTTCCGACCTCAGTCAGTGGACATTTGAGGTAATTTCTGTTGAAGGCTAATCTCAATGTGCAATGTGTTCTGTCCCATCCTATTGTCCCAGGCTAATTAAAACTGATTTGTACGTATTATTTTAGTTGACTCATTCAGGGTCATAATGAACATAATTATTTCGTCCCTCAGTTTGCCGTTCCTGCAAATGTGACCATAATTTGTCGAAACTCATTAGCCTGTCATGCTTAATGCTGCAGCAGACCACAGACGTGCCATTGTCACGGTACTTATTAATCTCTAATAGCAGTATGAAACTGGTTGATGACAGAACACGGCCACACAATATCCTGCTAGTCTTACCGTCTGGATGAAATCTGTGTCCATTCCCATAGTACGTCTATTTATATGTTAATTAAAAATATGCATTTGACCTCAGTGATCAATATATTATGTAAAGCTATAATCCATAATCTCTCAGGTAACAGCTTTCCAGTGTGTCCCGCATTCCAGCAGCATTGTTTTTGTTTAGTTTTTACCTCAGCAAAGGTGGGCAGCTGTTCAGTAGAGAAGGCTTGTATAATATCCCACCATGCTTTATTAGTCTAATATATTATTTGTTTATTGGTGTGTGCCAATAAAAAAAGTGGAAATGTGAGTACTCTGCCCTCCATTGATTTGAAATTTTGGATGTGCTACCTTTTTGGGATTTTTAAAATTCATTTTGATATCGTTTTTCTGTGACATTAAGCTATTTCACTCATGTTCAACTGATCCATCGCGTGAGCGACTCGCTTGCCAAATAAACCAAATCCACCGCGATTATGAAGCGTTGTAGGCTTGTAGATCTTTTCTTTTTGGACGAGCGACACATTGAAGTTGTATGCTTTCAACACGGCAGATTTTATTTCAGCTTGCCTATTCCGGTGTTGCCTTATGGTATTAATTGGGCGTCGGATAATACAAATGGGGCATACGTACATGAACGCGCATTTGATTTACAAACAAAGGTGGGATTCATCATCTGATACTTCTGTTATTGATACTTTTACTTAAAGTAATACTAGGTAACTTTTTCAGCAAAACTAAAGTTAAATTGTATATCTTTTGTGAGTGGCAAATCTTTCACAACACCCACTCCATGAATTTCACCCCCGAAAGCCTTTTCTATTATATTTTCTTTTGAAACGGTGGCTAGGTTGGTCATTGCCGCGAAAATGACGTCATCCGGCCGGAAAACGGAAACGGAAATGCAACGGTTTCCTGTTTGGCCAGGAACTACCGCACCAGTTTCCTGTTTGGCCAGGAACTACCGCGCTAATAACAAAAAGGAATCTCACGCTGTTTTTAAGAGATTGTAGGATTTGAAGATCGAAAAACAACAGAAAAAGAAAACACAGCTCACGGTAACTAAGAGCGGTTTCACATTGGGTGCGTTTGAAGCGAAGCGTTCCTCCTCCGTTCCCGAGTGCGCTTGGTTGGCCAGCATTCACACTGGCCAAGACTCGAGACCATTTCATTTAACAGTAATGGTAAATAGGTGCCTCATGGGGGCGCTGTGGACTATGACGCTTTGGGAGAGCGAATGTCATTCACAGAAGAAAAGTCATTCTAGAGTGAATAATAAAGTTTGACTGTGTTCCTGACGTTGTCTTGAGTTATAATAACAACAGATCAACAATACACAACCAAAGCAGTGTGTGCACTGGTCTTTGAAACCTCGAAATGCACTGTCGTCTGTTAATATGATATTGGCGTCACGGACGCATCCTTTGTAATTTAGCAGTGACGTCACGTCACGGACTAATCCTTGGTGTATTTATCCTTACAAATACGTTCGCCACACATGTGTTTTTTGTTTATTATTTTTCACGGCTCGCGCTACTCAAACACTAGCGGGATTATTATTTCTTGTCAACATTCAAGTATAACTATGAGAAGGTATAACCCAGCTAAAATAATGTGTCATTATAAAAATATATAAATGATATATGATTAGCAGTCCACTTCCTTCTCTTGGTACGGATGGATTCACACTGCCGCGTTCCGTTCCCGACTCCGCAGCAATCGGACCCGAGACTACCTCCCGAGGTGGTTTCGAGTACGGAACGGTGATGCGTTACGGGGAACGGTTCGCTACGTTCACACTACAACAATATCAGCCAAGTGGTCCAGGGTGCGCACCCGGGACCATAGTGTGAAACCGCTCTAAAGCTCCACTGGCTAAGAGAAACGATCCACAGATAGTATAAAACAATTAAAAGAACGCTTTTTGAAACGCTTCCGTCTCGCGGTGAAAACAAATGGAATTTAGGGTAACGCAGGAATAAACGAACGGCCTGCAGTGACGGTAATGACCAGCAGAGGCTGCTAAAAATCGTTATTTGTGGACCTGCATTGTATTACTTTAAAGGAGCATTTCACCCCTGGAAGAAACTGCAATCACTCAATGGTAATAGTATTTGTAGTAGATAACAGTAGCACAATTTAAAATTTGCACCCTATGGCCAGAAAAATAATGAAATCTGTGTGTTTGACTAGGTTTTGACTGGACTGCTTATTACTACAATGACCATAATGCTTTTGGTGCACTGCCCCTCCTTGTGGCAGGGGTGGTTCGGTGTGGGTGGGATCTCCAACAACAACGTTGAAACAGCATGGTAGTGTTGCCATGTCTGCTTATTATAAGCGGCTTCTTTCTAAAATGTAGTTGATATTTGGGCTTGTTTCCAAATGTTTTGATTGTTGTTTAAACCAGTGGTTCTCAAAGATGTTCATGTATTTTTCCACGGACCCCGATCTGAAATTATAATTTGTGCCAGGAAGCCCCAACCAAATATGTGTTGTTAAAACGATTAAAAAATACTCCACATTTTGCACTTTTTCCCCTCAAGATTTTTTGGAAAATAGCAGATCTACAAGCTCACAATGGGTAACATCGCAACGTGTTGTGAGCTTGTAGATCGGCATTTTTCAAATATATAATATCCCATGTCTAGGTTTAAAGTGCTCTTGGCTTAGTTATCTTCTTTTGGGCTTGTTTTCATAGACCTGGTTTCTTATTTCTTTCACAATATCTGGCAACACTGGAAGTCAGTTTGTTTACCGTCTCCACGTTGTATTTGGATTCTTTCACGCTTGCGCTTATGAAACACTACACAGGATTATTATTTCATGTCAACATTCAAGTACAACTATCAGAAGATGTAACTCAGGTAAAGTAATGCGTCACTCTTCAAATTTAACAAAAGGTCCGCGAACAAATGCGCAGTTTGGGCTGTTTTCTGTGTTCTCTGGCAGGAGGGGGGCGGGGGGCTGCCCGCTGGCTGCATGACGCGTCGAGACAACATGTAGTGCGGAAAGGAATGATGTAACATCTCGTGACGTAAATAACGTCACGAGATGTTCGAAGATTACTATATATCTCAAAACACAGATCATACACAAAAATAATAATAATTGAGTCCTAAACTTCATTACCATTGGGTCAGTTTCTTCCAGGGGTGAAATGTCCCTTTAAGTAAAACATGTGAGTACTTTGTCCACCACTGCGTGCGCATGCACACACACACACACACACACACACACACACACACACACACACACACACACACACACACACACACACACACACACACACACACACACACACACACACACACACACACACAATGGTAGAGTCTCAAATGAAAAGCCATTGTATATCATGTTCCCATCAGGTGATGAATTGCTGCTTGTTTTTCGCTGCCCTTCAGGTTTCTTCAGAACAACAGTGTGCAGTTGATCAGTAGCCAGGCCTTCAGTGGACTCTACAGGCTCAAGAGGCTGTGAGTACCCTGCTTACCTCAGCAGTAGACCCATCAATAACACACATAAAACATTTATTAAATAAACCTTTATTTTGTCACTGTCGGGTGGAAAACCCTAACTTTTCAGGAAATGGGTAAAAATAAGAACCTGTGTTGCAATGAATCCACTGTAGTTATAATATTATAATACGTTTCATTATCATATATTTATGAAGCAACCATGAACAAAAGATTCATGAACAAAAATCCTGCATTCTGCTCTTTATCAACAGCATCAGTTTTATTCAAATTGACATAAAAAAACTGATGCTGCTGAGCAAGAGGCAGAGTGCAGGATATTTGTTTTTCATAAAGGTTTGTTCATGATTGCCTCATCTGTCACTGTCCAACGCACCCGCATCTGAACGAAGTGGATATGCGAATATTTTCTTATTCATAAAAGAAAATCAGTATTTCCAAACCCTCTTCCTCAGACTTTGGCTCTAAATGTCATCTTTGGTGGTAGCTAATAAAGATTCATGCCGTTGGAGGCTGGATCCAGTGTGCGGACTTTCTAAGTGTTTGTCTCTGCCCAGCACCTGGCTTTGGATGTGCGCACAGGCAGTGGTGGAAAGTAACTAAGTACATTTACTTAAGTACTGTACTTAAGTACAATTTTGAGGTAGTTGTACTTTACTTGAGTATTTCCAATTTCCAATACTTTAACTTCTACTCCACTACATCTCAGAGGCTAATATTGTACTTTTACTCCACTACATTTATTTGAAAACTTTAGTTACTTGTTACTTTTCAGATATAAACTATGATATAATTAAACATACATTAACCACTTTAGCCCTATTTTATACCTAGGCTATTTGAAAATAGCCGATCTACAAGCTCACAACGCGTCGCATCGCGACGCGTTGTGAGCTTGTAGATCTGCTATTTTCAAATATTTAGTACTTTTACTTTTGGTACTTTAAGTACATTTTGATGCCAATACTTTTGTACTTTTACTCAAGTAAATTTTGAATTCTGGACTTTTACTTGTAACAGAGTATTTTTATATTGCAGTATTGGTACTTTTACTTAAGTAAAGAATTGAAGTACTTTTTCCACCACTGCGCGCAGGGCGCTTTATTCACTGTTTGCTCAATATTTATAAAACCCACAGACAGACGTAACCACTTTCTCTTTCAACACTATTGCAAAAGTAGCTAAAAAAGCAGACCTAACAAGCTAACGCATCACGATGCAGGGCATTGTGAGCTTGTACATCGGCTATTTCTGCTATTCTTTTCCGTGACTGTTGTACGACGAAGTCGCATACTACGTAATACAACATAAAAAAGTTGTTTTATGGAGATACAAGGTTTCTGCCCAGTAGCGAGATGTATTATTATGTTGTGGTTTTGGACAGTTAGTCTTTTTCCCAATGAATCCTATCTTTGTCATAATATGTGAACATTAGTTGTGTTTATCGTCGCCGTCGGGCAGAAACCTCCTATCATCATATTCTAAATACAATACTAAGTACTATAGTAAATCAATAACCTTGTTGATCATGCTACAGCATTAAAAGTAGCAAATCCACAAGCTCGAAACGCGGCACGAAGCGACGCGTTTCGAGCTTGTAGATCTGCTACGTTTGCTACTTTTGAATTTGAAACCTGAAAAGCAACAGTTTTGGACATGTGAGGTTCCACCCGACAGAGATGATATACAATGTTGTCTGACTCTATCTGATGTAATGTTGTGTGTCTCCCAGGCATCTGAGCGATAACCTCATAACCCATCTGAGTCCGGGTGTGTTCAGTGACCTCCACCAATTACAGTGGCTGTAAGTAGAAAAGACGCTAGGCCGCTGTCTCCCAAGCGTATGGGCTCGCAGACCCATGTTTTGTCGCGGACCCGTGTTTATGGCTAGCGAGTAACTTCCCTAACCCCCCCCCCCCCCCCCCCCACACACACACACACACACACACACACACACACACACACACATTTTCTCCAGTCTAACTTTCCTCGGAAGGAATTAGGAGTTACAGTGTACCCCACCTTGTCTGAAAGGTGAGGGACAAATAAAATGGACATAATTACTCCTAACCAGTGGTGGAAAAAGTTCTAATTTTTTTTTACTTAAGTAAAAGTATCAATACTGCAATGTAGAAATACGGAAGTCCGGAATTAAAAATGTACTTGAGTAAAACGTAAAAAGTATTGGTATCAAAATGGACTTAAAGTCCAAAAGTAGAAAGTAGTCATTATGCATAATGTCCCATTTCACAAGTTTTCAAATGTATAACATTTATACAAAATCTTTTGAAAATAGCAGACTTACAAGTTCACATGCAACATATTGTGAGCTTGTAGATCGGCTATTTTCAAATGGCCGAAATGTATATGGGGCTGAAGTGTAATCAAAATCTACAAAGTAACTAGTAACTAAAGTTTTCATATAATTGTAGTGGAGTAAAAAGTACAATATTTCCCGATGTAGTGGAGTAGAAATAAAAGGCGTTTGGAGGCGTTTTTGGCGAGCGCTTGGCGTTTTCAGCTGGGGAAGAAGCAAGGCCCGTTAGCATGAGTCACATTCACAGACGGGACACATTTCCCCAAGGGGACAATAAAGTACATCAAATATCAATTGTCAAATATAAATAGTCACAATGTGAATACACATAGGACTCATCACTTAAACCCGAGTTGACTGGAGTCCCCTAGGGGTCTATTAAGTTTAAACTAACTATCAAAAATCACACGGTCACAATGAGAAATACACAGAGCAGTCATGGGCTTTTCATAACGATGTGTTTCATCGCGTTGTTGTGAAAGGCCTGCAGACACTGCATGTCCTTTTTAATGTGGCCAATATTCCTGGAGGATTTTCCATCTGGAACAGAGAATGCCCAGACCCATGAAACCACTGGGGCTTGAATTGAGGCCTTGTCTGTTTTCACATAATCTCTCACAGATTCTCTGCTAACAGCAGAATCTGGCTTGAGTTCAGTGCCGGGTTAACGGAAGAGTGCTGCAGCACAGGACACCAACCTGGGGGGGGGGGGGGGGGGGGGGGGTACCAAACGGCGGGGGGGGTACCAAACGGCGGGGAGAAAGTGAAAGAAGACTTAACTATTGCCGCAAGAGCGCCGAAATTTAGAAGCAAAGGCTGCTGAAGGAGTACTAAATATATACAAAAATGAGCAGCAGACAGCGACAGACGCCGACATCAATGTTGTCATTATTACAGGCAGACAGCTTTCTAACAAGAACGGCAGTGTGACTTCTAACAAAAGGCATGGGTTTCCGAGGCTATATGACTTCTGACACGGTGCACAGTTCAGCCTGTCAATCACTGGGACAGAGCACACGCAGCGCAGCGGACCTCGGCACATCAGAGGCAGAGGCACAGCTGCAAAGGGCTTGTTAATTGATGGCTGAGAACCGCCGAACAGCCTGGTCAGTCACATTGAAAAACAAAATGAGTATACATATAGTATAACACAGTTGGGAAAAGGAAAGAATCACTCCTGCTCCTTGACAATAACCAATCCTACTGTGTGCATTCCGTACACACGCACACACACTCACAAATAATGATAAAAATCACACCCTGTGTGAAGGTAGCGGCGCCTTTGATACATTTTGTCATCGATATGTGTTTATAATGTGTTTATAAACACACGTGTCATGTGAAGCTTGACCAATCACTTTGTTGACGGGTCTGACCAATCAGAGCGTTGACGGGTCTGACCAATCAGAGCGTTGACGGGTCTGACCAATCAGAGCGTTGACGGGTCTGACCAATCAGAGCGTTGACGGGTCTGACCAATCAGAGCGTTGACGGGTCTGACCAATCAGAGCGTTGACGGGTCTGACCAATCAGAACATTGACGGTGAACACGGACATAGTCAGGTATAGAGCAGGATCCGCTCTATACCTAAAGGTATAGAGCCCAATCAGAACGCTAAAAATAATTAAAATCAAATACAAATGCGCCTTTGACATCTCCCGGTGGGCATCTACTTGTGTGACTGAAGTCAACTTTTGGTTTAATCCATTCAGACTGGGAAAGCATCATTTTAGATATCTTTGGGCTATTCAAAAATAGCAGATATACAAGCTCTACGAGCATGTAGATCTGCTATTTTTTGAAAATGTGTGCAAAAGCATCAAAAAGTAGCAGATCTACAAGCTCAAGCTACTTTTGCTATTTTTGAATTTGGAATCCTGAAAAGTAACAGTTTTGGACATGTGAGGTTTCCACCCGACAGAGACGACATCATGGCCATGTCGGACATCCAGCATCACGTTAACCACTTAAAGCTGCGATCCATAACCCTTTTCAGTGAATAAAATGTTACTTTACATACTCTACCAATCTGTATGGTTAATGCAATATAACTGACACAACTGCAGTGGTTGTATTTGGTCACCCTGCTCTTCTATTGAGTCATCTATATACAGTGGTCGGGTAATAATTATTATTATTATAATTGTTGTTATTATTATTATTACTATTATCATTATTACACACCTAATTCATGAAGTGCTTTTCAAAACATAGTTACAAAGTGCTTTACAATAATAACATAGAATACTGCCCTAAAAGGGTAAAAGTGCAATATATTCTCTGACAAAATCATAGACTGTAAAAAATAAATAAGGGAGCCGTGTCTTCACCCGTTGGTTTATACCGAGCGGTTTTGAAGCCACTGATGCGACACGCTGTGAGCTTGTAATACGCTTCTAAGCCTGTAATTATGTAAAACATGATGTGAAATGTTGCGACTGTAATGGGTTTTTGGAAGATAGGCAGGTGCGCTTCCTCTGGACACCCTCATGAGCAGTGGTTTAAACTTAAAGTAACTACTGTAGGTACATTTACTCAAGTAATATACTTAAGTACAATTTTTTTTCTACACATCTCAGAGGCAAATATTGTACTTTTACTCCACTACTATTATTTGAAAACTTTAGTTACTTGTTGCTTTGTAGATTTAAATTTTTGGTTACAAAACATACATTACTCGCTTCAGCCCTATATACATTTTGGCCATTTGAAAATAGCAGATCTACAAGCTCACAATGCGTTGCGATGCGACGGATTGTGAGCTTGTAATCTGCTATTTTCAAAAGATTTTACACATTTTATACATTTGAAAACTTGTGAAATGGGACATTCTGCACAATGAGTACTTTCTGCTTTAAGTACATTTTGATACCAATACGTTTGTACTTACTCGAGTACATTTTGACAGGGTATTTTTATATTGCAGTATTGATACTTTTACTTAAGTAAAAAACGTGAGTACTTTTTCCACCACTGCTCACGAGCAGGTGGGTGCTCAGCCACAGCAACGACTAGTGAGAAAACGTTGCCACGAGGTGGAAGTGGCGGCACTCCAAAATAATAATAATTTTTGCTTGTGCCCGAAACGCGTTGGCCAATAAAGAATGAATAAGTGAGCCTTTGTCTTGTAATCCTGTAATGAGTTTTTGTTTGTTTGTTTTACCAGGATGTTGGATAACAACCCTCTAACAAGGCTGTCTCACGACACCTTCCGTGGACTCCAGTCTCTCATGTTCCTGTGAGTGTGTTGCCCTTCTTTTGACATTTCCAAAGTATTTCTGTGTTACTTAATATGTATATCTGTGGTCATATTTTTTGAGGATGGAACCGTTAGTCATTTTAACCACATGAACCATTGCGTTCCCCATTGTGGTAATGTCATAGTATGCGAGCATGTCTAGAGTATATGTCATGTGTTTTCTTTTAACTTTCAAATCATTATAAATCAAATCAGTACAGCAGTCATGATGTTGTTGTCAGGAATGCAGAAAGACTGAACCCAAATGCAGAAGCCACAAGCAGAATCGTTTCAATTCACAGATTTATTCAGCAGTAGTTCAAGCTTACAGCCAAACGTAGGTAACACGCAGAACGTGCAAACCTTTCAGAAGCATGAAACAACAAGCACGACTCTCCAAGGCAGATCACAGGAATGACAAAGTACTTACTGACTGTGTGTGTGTGTGTGTGTGTGTGTGTGTGTGTGTGTGTGTGTGTGTGTGTGTGTGTGGAATGAGTCCAGTCTTATAGGCAGCAGGTTTATTAGAGCAGGGTTTCTCAAAGTAGGTGCCGTGGCACCCTAGGGTGCCGTGACACCAGTCCAGGGGTGCCTCAGAATGTTTTGATAATATTTGGAATTGATCCATATCACTTTTGGACCTACACCAAATCTCTTTGTCAAAAATAGCCGATCTACAAGCTCACGATGCGTTGTGAGCTTGTAGACCTGCTATTTTTGACGAATATACCACCCAGAGTGGTTAAACGTCAAGTATAGAATTATTTTCAACCTGCCCTAATGGAAATTGATATTCTCTCAAGTTTTCCTCGTGACATACTGCATCTTAGGCGGAAATATTTACATTTTTAAGTTAATATGACATAAATGGAGGGTTCTATAAGTAAGTAAGTAACAATGTAATTCAGGGGTGCCGTGGATGAAAAAGTTATTTACTTTACCCATTCTGAATTCCCATAGACGTCTTTAATATCGTGTCAAATAAGAACTGTGTTCCAAAAATAAACAAATGATCCCGGCGGTTTGACTCTTATGGATATGAAGCATCAACTGACGGTGAGAAAACGTTAATGTTACTTCCGCCAAATTAGTTACATTCTGTGACAATATCGCAGAGACAGTTTGTTTATTTTTGGACCACAATTCTTACAGCGGGCGGCAGTGGCTCAGGGGTAGAGTGGCCGTGTAGAGTGAACTGGAAACCGCAAGGTTCCCACTTTGATCCCGGGCTGGGGGGCTCCCCCAGAGTTAGTGTCGAAGTGATGAGCAGGTTGGTGGCTTGCAGGGTTTCCTCCGTCATCGGTGTATGAATGTGTGTGTGAATGGGTGAATGTAGGCTAATGCACAAACTATGTAAAGCGCTTTGGATAAAAGCACTATATAAATGCACCATTTACCCTTTACCATTTATATGAGACGATTCTAAGATGACCCAATGTTATTCTCCATAGCGAAATTACTTTACGACCCAGGGGATGAAGGAGTGCGTCAGGACTTCTGTACTCTATACTTATTTAACTTCATGCTGTGTTATTTTGACATCAAAACTGGACTTGCTGAAATGTTATGGCTACAGTTTAAAATAGATCTGCTCAGGGGACGCTAATTGCATCTCTTTCACTCCATTTCAGGCATCAGGGAAAGAGGGGTACTGATGCCAAAATAACGTTTGAGAACTACTTACCTAAAGTATATGTTCTCCTAATAATTTTCTCAAAAACGCATATTTTTCCTGACAATTTTGGGATATTTTTTTTTACACTTTACTATAAAGCCAGATAAATAAATCATGCTCCCCACCCCCACCCCCACATACTGCACACATTCCTAAAGTGGTTTTACTTGTTCTATTGCCAACGTTATACTTTTTTTATCTGCTAAAGTGGTTTTGCCTGTAGTTTTGCCAACTTTCGGGCATCTAGTACAGGCTGACCTCATGGGTGTCTGGCTGCTAGTGGAGGGAGGTCTTCGGGGGGGAACGTCCCTCACTGGGAGGAGGCCTCGGGGCAGACCAAAGGACCAGATAAGGGGGGGGGATTACCGTATCTCCACAGTCTGTCTGTCTCCCCTCTTAGAAGTGGCTAATGTGCCTCAGGAGAGGGAAGTCTGAGATAATCCGCTGGAGCTGTCACCCTTGTGACCCGACGGCGGATAAAGATGGATGGATGGAGTATTGCAAAAAAAAAAAAACATATCGTTGCTGTCGTGTAGAAACCTCTCATCTCAAAATGTTTTAAATAACAGTTCAACAATTTAAAGGTAGTAGGGTAAGTGATATTTTTTGGTTAAAACAAAAAGTATTTTGTAAAAAGGTTAAAACACTATATTCTGATAGTAATCATTGCTATAGAGTGTTTTTTCAGTAACTGATGTCTCCCTGTCGCTCCAGCTCTTTAAGAAACAGAAAATACATTTTTCGGTAGGTGTCAAAATCTCAGCCAATCAGGAGAAAGTACCCATTTTTAAGCTTAATTTGTATAGTGTTCCAATTCCAATTTGTCAGCTCATTTCTTAGTGTCATCATTTCCAATTCCACTTGTTTAATCTATATCCTGATTGAGTTCTCTGTCCTGGTTGGATGAAATTGAAACTGAAACGAAAATGCATTTTCTGTTTAATAAAGAGGTGGAGAGACAAGGAGACTCCTGTTACTGAACAAACACTCTATAGCAATGAGTACTATCAGAATATAGAGCTA
Source organism: Gymnoscopelus microlampas (assembly GCF_963454915.1). Classification (NCBI taxonomy): domain Eukaryota; kingdom Metazoa; phylum Chordata; class Actinopteri; order Myctophiformes; family Myctophidae; genus Gymnoscopelus; species Gymnoscopelus microlampas. Next base: position 37,976,520 of record NC_139949.1, on the reverse strand, counting down.
TTTAACACTTATTTTAAGAAAAGCAAATCACTTACCCTACCTTTAAATTCAACAATTTAAATTATTTTCATAAATGAATAGTACTTCATCACACTACAGCGTCACACAAAAGTAGCAGATCCGCAAGCTTGAAACTGAGCCTGTGAATCAATTTGTTTATTTGAATCCTGAAAAGTAACAGTTTTGGACATATAGAGGTTTGCACCCGACAGGGACGATATGTACTTTTTAAATGTAACCACTTGAACCTCCTCAGCATCCATATTCTGGGGGGAAACGTTAGCCAAAACAATTGCCGATCTACGAGATCACAACGCGTTGTGTTTGAGATTTTTATGTACTTTTTCCACCACTGTCTCTGTTAGTATTATCTTGTTGTTCACTGTGTTGTTGTTGTTGCTGTTGTTAGCACAGTCTCTGCATGCCGAACATTTCACTGTGTGTCGTATGCCTGTGTGAGTGAGTGACACATGAAAACCTCCTCTTGCATCTCTTGAATCTGTTTGAAATGTATTTCGTTTTGTGTAAGGTTGAGGAGGTGTTGTTGTTGTTAAGTTCTCTATAGTGACAGCGGTGCCAAGCCTTGCGTAAACAAGCCTCGCTTCACTGGAGATAAACACACTTCTTCATTCTGTTTGCCTTTGTCCTTGTGTGTGTGTGTGTGTGTGTGTGTGTGTGTGTGTGTGTGTGTGTGTGTGTGTGTGTGTGTGTGTGTGTGTGTGTGTGTGTGTGTGTGTGTGTGTGTGTGTGTGTGTGTGTGTGTGTGTGTGTGTGTGTGTGTGTGTGTGTGTGTGTGTGTGTGTGCGCGCGCGTGTGTGTACTTGTATAACAAGTGTTGGAAAGTAACTAAGTACATTTACCCAAGTACTGTACTTAAGTACATGTTTTAGGTATTTTTACTTTATTTCCAGTTGTTAGTACTTTTACTTCTACTCCACTACATCTCAGAGACAAATATTGTACTATTACTCCACTATAATTATTTAAAAACTTTAGTCACTAGTTACTTTGCAGATATAAATTATTATATTAGAAAACATACATTAACCACTTTAGCCCTATTTTATACATGGGCTATTTGAAAATAGCATATCTACAAGCTCACAACACGTCACGATGCGACGTGTTGTGAGCTTGTAGATCTGCTATTTTCAAACATGTTATACTTTTACCAATACTTTTACTCAAGTGACATTTGGAACACATGCCTTTTACTTTTAACAGAGTATTTTTTTAAATTGTGGTATTGGGACTTTTACTTAAGTAAAATATTTGAGTACTTCTTCCACCAACTAACCAAATGTTCCCACAAGTATAGTAGCATTTGAGAAATAGACAATTGTCCTGGTCCTCCTCGTGAGAGAAATGTTTTTTTTTTTGTCTCCCTCTGTCTCTCTGCAGGTCCATGGTGAACGCCTCTCTAGAGCAGATGTCCCATCCCAGCTTCTGTCATCACATGCCCGCTCTGGGCTGGCTGTGAGTCCACTGTGTGTGTGTGTGTGTGTGTGTGTGTGTGTGTGTGTGTGTGTGTGTGTGTGTGTTACATGTACATGATGTCTAGATATCATTTCAGCTCACCACATGCTCTCCCTGCTTGACAAGTCATTTGAAATGAACAGTATGATACTTGTTTTTTTTCCCCCACACATACTTATCTGTCTCACATTAACAACTCATTGAGTGCCAGGATTGCCAGAATTATTTCAGAATTAATTCTGAAAAGTGCCAGAGTTTTTTTCACAGAAAACAAAAAGTGCTTAGGAAGCGAGATACAGCCTTTTTCAGTTCTAAGTTAAACAAGGAGTGGATGGAGCTGCACATCTTCAGATGATGATATCTTGGGTTCTGAACATGTTTTTTTTTTTACTATTTTTTCAAAAACACGTCAAACACGTAATTGGCACCCAGCGCCATAGCGGTAAAAACACGTGAAACACGTTAATGGCACTCAATGAGTTAAGACGGATCACTCGTCTTCTCCTCTCCTCTCCTCTCCTCTCCTCTCCTCTCCTCTCCTCTCCTCTCCTCGTTGTTGAGTGGACATGTGTGTTGTGCGCCCCGGCCAGGTTTCGATTGTGTGTATACTTTGTTGCGCACTAATAATAATAACTTGGATTTATATACTTTAATTTATATACCACTACGCGGCACCGCGCTCAATTAAGCAAGCTTTACTGGAGATGCAGCGTATAGGCGGCATAGATTTCTACAGAGGGCAATTCTTTCAACATAAAATGCTGCATTCAAGTTCAGGAGAGTAAGAAAGGGGCAATTCTCTTGAATGCTGCCTTCGAGTAGGGCAGGGAGAGGAGGGCATTTGCGTTTTTTTTTCTTCTCCATAGTAAATGCTGCATCCATGGTCTGGAGAGAGGGCACTTGTTACCGACAGGCAAAAGGGCGGGGCTTCAAGCCCCCTTTGATGTCTATGTGTGCACGTGCATGCCCTACTTGATCATACTACAGCGTCACACAAAAGTTCAAAACGCAGTCGGTAGCAGTGTTGACTTCGTCAGCTATTTCTTAGTCTTAGTCCAGTTTTAGTCCAGTTTCAATGACGGTTGTTAGTTTTTATCACATTTAGTCAAACTCATCCTTTTTTTATTTAGTCTAGTTTTAGTCGACTAAAAGTCAAGCATTTTAGTCTTCATCTTAGTCCAAGAAAACATATTTTTATTAGTCTAGTTTTAGTCGACTAAAAGTCGAGCATTTTTGTCTTTATCTTAGTCCAAGAAAACATATTTTTATTAGTCTAGTTTTAGTCGACTAAAAGTCGAGCATTTTAGTCTTTATCTTAGTCCAAGAAAACTGTTGACATTTTAGTCAAGTTTTAGTCAATACAATTATATTAGACCTTTACTTTTTTGTCAGCAGATAATATAGAACATTTCCATGAATGAAAAAATGAATAAAATAAAATAAAGTGCCTCATGGACTTAACCACTTGAAGTTGAACAACAGCATCTATATTCTAAGGGGAAAACATAAGCCAAAAAGCTTGTAGAGCTTGTAGATTGGTTATTTCTGGCAAAGAGATTTGGAGTAGAAGGGAAAAGCAGTCCAACTAAGTACAGACAGAGCCAACTCAGGTCAAGTTTACCAGTAACTGGTTCTCATTGAGAATGAAAAAGGTGACAGATACCAGGGTAAATATAAACTACTCACAAATCATTCACTTGTAGTAGTGTGATTGATTAATGGATTGATTGATTGAATACTGTATTTAGAAGTGTGCAGAAACAAAGCACATGATAGTACAGTTCCAATACAAGGTCAGCTAAAAAAAAGGGGGAAAAAAAGTTTCTGTCCTAATGTTATTTTGGAAACGGTGAGTGTGTCACCTAAATATTACTTGTTTGCATCCATGTATAGCTGCCCACATGTTTTGTGCACAATCTGCACACTGGGTTGTTTACAAGTTACTATGGTTCGCTTGCTGCTACTAGATTTATAGCTGCAAACTACATGACGTTCATATCATGACAGTCATGACGAAACTTCAACCTTTTTTTTTCACGCGAAAATATCACCTATCTTTCTCCCGAACCCCGTGAAAAGCATTTTACCGTTTTATTTGGTAAAGTTTCGCTCTGAAATCTGAATCCTCCTGCCACTCATTTGACGGTGGTGTGTGTGTGTGTGTGTGCGCACGCGGCTGCAACTTAGAAAGGGGGTGTGTGAGTGAGGAACAGCAGCATGCGCTGCGCTGCGCATCAAAGGAGACAGGGAGTGACAAAATCATATAATAAATATATAATATAATATTTCGTCTCGTCTTCGTTCGTCAACTAAAATGACCATAGCTTTTAGTCTAGTTTTTATTTAGTGAACTACATTTTCGTCTCGTCTTTCTTAGTCAACGAAATTGCATGAAGATTTAGTCCCAGTTATTGTTTATTCATGTGGGCGGTGGCCTCGTCTCGTCTCGTCTTCGTCGTTTGAAAAATGTGCGTTGACGAACATATTTCGTTTAGTTTTCGTTAAAGAAATCAACACTGGTCGGTAGCGCTGTCGCCTCACAGCTAGAAGGTCCTGGGTTCGATTCCCGCCGGGGACGCTGGGGGCGTGTCTTCTCCTCCGCATCATCAGTGCCCATACCCTAGGTGGGGTTGGCGAAAGGGCCCACTCTGTGTGGAGTTTGCATGTTCTCCCCGTGTCTCCTAGGGTAGTTAATACCCTCACAAAAACATGCAGTAATCCTGGTCGCTATACCACCCCCATGACAGCCGGGGCGCCTGATGGAGGTGAAGGGAACTGTTTGGAATAACGTGTTCCTTCCACGAGTTGCGTCCTACCGGGGAAACTCCCCCCTGTCAGGTGACAAGAAGGTCAGTTGGCTCTCATGCACTGAAGGAGGCATGAGTTCGGCCCTGGGCTCCCTAGGCTGGTGGGGGGAGTGTAGCACCCAGGATCACTTAGAAAATTGACACCGGGTGAAAAAGGGTTACAAAATCGTGGGATGAAAAATTAAGAAATAAAAAAGTTCAAAATCTTAAACAATCTTCACAATCTTAAAACCAGGATGTGTTCCCGGTCTAATGGATTAAAGTAGATGAGAAGTGAAATATCACTTAATCCCTAAATATCACTAAATGTGGTGTATTTACTGGAATGCCCATTTATATTTAATGTGTCATGTTTGTTTATATTGTGCAGTGCACATACCCCCAGGCAATGTTTTAGTGCATTTCTCTTCCAATTTAGCTGATGGACATAAATTGCTCGAATCGACCCAGTTCACTTTCTCTACAGCGCCTCCAGCAGGTGGTCTCGGCCTCGAAAATAGCCGATCTACAAGCTGATCTACAAGCCGAGCTTGTAGATCGGCTATTTTCAAACATTTTAGTACTTTTACTTTTGGTACTTTAAGTACATTTTGATACGAATACTCTTGTACTTTTATTCAAGTACATTTTTAATTCCTGACTTTTACTTGTAACAGAGTACTTCGACATTGCAGTATTAATACTTTTACTTAAGTAAAAAGACCTCCATTCTCGCTCCACTCCGAATGGAGGTCTGGAGAAACTCTCATTTTGTTGTGAAGCTCACATCGTGAGCTTGTAGATCTGCTATTTTCAAAAGATATACATTTGAAAACATGAAATGGGACATGCTGCATAATGAGTACTTTTACTATTGGTACTTTAAGTACATTTTGATACCAATACTTTTGAACTTTTACTCAAGCCGATTTTACATTCTGGACTTTCACTTGTAACAGAGTCTACATTGCAGTATCAATACTTTTACTTAAAGGTAGGGTAAGGGATTTGCTTTGGTTAAAATAAGTGTTAAATAGCTCTATATTCTGATAGTAGGATAGTAGGAGTCTCCTTGTCTCTCCACCTCTTTATTAAACAGAAAATGCATTTTCGTTTCAGTTTCAGTTTCATTTCCAATTTTATCCAACCAGGACAGAGAACTCAATCAGGATACAGATTAAACAAGTGAAATTGGAAGTGATGACACTAAGAAATGAGCAGGCAAAATTTGAACTGGAACACTATACAAATTAAGCTGAAATATCGGTACTTTCTCCTGATTGGTTGAGATTCTGACACCTACCGAAAAATGTATTTTCTGTTTATTAAAGAGCTGGAGAGACAGGGAGACATCTGTTACTGAAAAAACCCTCTATAGCAATGATTACTATCAGAATATAGTGCTTTAAACTTTTGACAAAATACTTTTTGTTTTGACCAAAAAATATCACTTACCCTACCTTTAATTAAAAAAAAATAAGTAAAAGTGTGTGTGTGTGTGAGAGAGAGAGAGAGAGAGAGAGTGAGTGAGAGAGAGAGAGAGAGAGAACGAGACAGACAGAGAGAGTGAATGGGTGCACATCTGACAGTAGCTCAAATTCACAGTGTCGCGCGAGCACAATGGCCCTCGGCTTGGTACCCGAGACATAATTTGGCCCTTGGGGAAAAGTAATTGGGGAACCGTGGTGTAGTCCATTACTTCTGTTGGGCACACTGTGTCCGAGACGACGTCTGAATTCTAATGCTTGAACTTCCGTTGGGCTCACTGCATCGGAGACAACGTCTGAATTCTAATGCTTGAGAAAAGACTCATCGCTGATGGCTTCAGTCAGTCATGCACACTTCTCCTACTCTGCCATTATTGTCACACTCACTTGCAGTGGTGTAAAGTAACTAAGTACATTTACTTAAGTACTGTACTTTACTTTACTGGAGTATTTCCAATTGTCGATACTTTTACTTCTACTCCACTACGAACTCCAGCACATGTTTCTGTACCGTGCGCTCAAAGAGCGTCGCTATTCTGAGAAGAACATTAAGGTGAAAATATTGCAGATCTACGACCTCACAACGCACGTCACAACACCATGACGAAACTTGTGAGCTTGTACATCAGCTGTTTTCGGGCAGAGAGATTTGCTTTAGAGCAGTGGTTCTCAGTGGTCCTTGAGGGGGTTCCAAGGGGTCCCCAACAAATGGTGTTAATGCATTTTCAACCCCTTTATCCATATTGTATGAATTGGCTATTCAAAAATAGCAGATATACGAACATTTTCGAAAAGTCTTGAAAGTGTATTTTGAATTTTGCAATTTTTTTAACACAAATCTTCTCTTCTGGGGTCCCTGGCACAAAACATTTCCAGATGGGGGTCCGCGGCCAAATGTATATCAAATTAGACATTGACATGAAAACCACTGCTTTAGAGGGGAAATTCTGGCAGACCGAGAATCGAATGTCAGAAGAACGACCGCAGCACACTCACAAGTTGAGCCTCTCTTCTAGTGTTTATGCCACAGCAGCAGTCACAGAGCATATGCCGAACGAATTGCAGAGACGCTGACGAACAAGGCCTGCAGGCCAAAATCACGTCCGTTTTCTGCCCAGTGCTGTGACTGCTGCGGTGTCAGATTAGACACTTTGAAGAGATCATTCAACTTGTGAGTTGCGGGGGTTGTTCTTTTGATATTCTACATCGCTCGGGAATCTCACATCTCACAGAATTCTCACAGCTACAGGTCAAAGACAGTTCATCCGTTATAGTTGAGCAGGCCGGGCCTTTGAAGAGACACAGAATATAGCCATGGGGGATTCCCCCCATCAACTGTATTAAGTGTCTCTCGCCTGGCCAGCTATCCAATATCGCTCCACTCCAAATCTAGTCCTGCTTCGAAGAACTTCTTTTGTTTCACTTGCTGGAGTGTGGCTGGACTGTGTGGACCGAGTGGTGACAGGCCCAGAGTACGTCTGTGTTATTCCGATCGGCTGTGACACCACATGAGATCAATACCCATCAGCTAAATTGGAAGAGAAATGTTTTAATCCATTAAGACCTGGAACGCATCTGTGGCACTTTTTCATTTGAGCTAAAATGCATTATTTTACACTTTGGCTATTCAAAAATAGCAGATATACAAGCTCATAGTGCGGCACCGAGTGCCGCGCTATGAGCTTGTAGATCTGCTATTTTTGAAAAATCGGGAAAATGTGTGCAAGTCTTTGAATATATATTGTTTTAATGGGAACATTTTTAACTAAAATCTTTGCTTCTGGGGGTCCCTGGAACACAATATTTTGAGATGGGGATCCGCGGCCAAATACATATCATCTTGGGGGTCGTTGACATGAAAAAGTTTGAGCACCACTGATATAGAAATATACGTTTTTTCAGAATACTGTTGGGATTTAGAAGACATTTGTAGAATCGGCTTCAGGTCTTAATGGGTTAAAACACTGCGGTCTGTGTGCGTTGTACAATATAAACATGACTGCTAACACTTTCCACTTCAACGTTTCACCATACTGTCTGTCTGAGAGAAGCCTGCGATCTGCGGTTAAAGGGATATGTCAGTTTCAAACATGTTTATGGGTTCATTTTAATGTCTACTCTGGCTTTTGTGTGGACCCCAGAGAGTTCTTAAGTAGCTTTCAGTATTTAGATATTTGATATTAATCTAATCAGACACACCCCCTCCCTATGTAAACCCATTGTAACTTCAAACTCCATTTTAACCACATTAGATTAATTGAAAACACACAACCTGGCTTTGCCGACTGATATTGTTCTTCTAATACCTGATATATTTAGATCTTTAGAGCATTGCTCCTACTTTAAGTATTTAGTTTACTTTAAAACACAGACAATATTACATTTCGCCCGCAGTTGGCCTCCACCTGATGAAGGCAATGCTGTTGTGTGGACTTTTATTTCATTTAATTATTTCATTGTCAAATATTGAGTTCTTCTACTTCAACAATAAGGGTGCCATATGGTCCAATAATGGTTGCCATGTTTTGTGAAAAGAGTTCAAGGATCCGCCAAGGGAGAACCTTATTCTCTCAAGTTTAATACAATACAAGATTTCATGGATCCACCTGTTATGGGTGGGAGGGGATGGATCAACCTCCTGGTCAGCAAGGTTGTAAATGCAATAACTCGCCATGTGGATGCTGGTTTGTTCGGAATAGAGGAGAGTCCGAAAAAGGGCAGTAAGAGGATCAGGGTCAATTGGCTCACCCGAAACACTCCCCAAGGTATCAAACACTGCAGCCCAAAACCCTCACAGTTTGGGACGAGACCAAAACATGTGCATATAGTCAGGAGGAGAGTGTTTACATCTATTACATGCATCAGATCTCTCAGGTAGGGATGTCCGATATTATCGGCCTCCCGATGTTATCGGGCCGATATTAGCATAAAAATCAATATCGGAAAATATTGGCATTGTTTTTTTAATTATTTTTAATTATTATTTTTAAATAAGTTACAGGAGTTCTTATTGTATGGTGTGTGTTACATGAAATGTTAGCATACCATAATCACAGTAATCCTTAATCATATTCCATCATATTCAAGGGCCTTTGCAGAGAAATGAGACTGACTCCAATCACTTTCAAATTAGACCACTGCAGAGGGCAGGTGTGTGTGTCTGGGTCCAGCTGACGCTCGTTTACACTCGTTAATGTAATAGGCATCAGAGCAATTATGCATATGCACTGTCAAATAGGCCAACATCTAGTGGGACTCATTCAAATGGCAACCAGTGAGTCCCGGGACTCACTTTATTGAAAATCTAACAACATCACTCTATTATATTACATTTATTAGATATTATATTGATATTACAGCTATTTCATTTTATTAGATATGTGATGTTGTTACCTGACAATTAGTAGATTTTTGGTGAAAAAGGCCGCATATATCAGCATCGGTTGATATCGGTATCGGAAATTAGGAGTTGGACAATATCGGTATATCGGTTATCGGTAAAAAAGCTAGCTTTGCGTTTGTAAAATAGGACTAGATGTCAAATCTTACACTGTAACAATCTGTGCCTTGCACATATATAGATAATGTGTGTCCCAGAGCCAGTATCTGTTCCCACTGCTCGTCTGACACAGTAATCCTGAGATCCTGGTCCCATGCAGCTCTTAAAGAGTCTAGCTGAGTAGGATTGAGTCTAAAAATATTATCACATATAATAGAGGTTAGCCTCTGGACTCCAGTCTCAAGTGATAAAAAAAGAGTCAATCGTAGAGTCCTAGTGGGAATTGGGGAGGTTAAATTTAACAGCCAATTATGCAAATGAGGAACAAATACCATCAACATAAAGGTTGTTAATGGAACGTAAAGCCCTTACTTGACCAAGTCTGGAAGATGGGATCTGAGCATGACGGAAGAAAAAGATGATTACGATAAACTGGTGCCAGACCTGATGACGCATGCAGACCAAACTGCTTTCTGAACTGAGACGAGGTTTTCAGGGTATTTGACACTAATGGATTGCGAGAAACTCTCTTAACCCATAAAGACCGGGGTAATTTTCAGATTTATTTGGGCTATTAAAAAATAGCAGATTTACAAGCTCATAGCACGGAACCGAGTGCAGCACTACGAGCTTGTAGATCTGCTATGTTTTGGGGAAAATCGTGAAAATATGTGCAAATCTTTGAATACATACATTTTTAACTCAAATCTTTGTTTTGGGGGATTCTACAAATGTCTTCTAAATCCTAACAGTTAGGAACAAAAAAAAGTGTGTTGCTATATATCAGTGGTTCTCAAAAAAAAATCATGTGAAGGACCCCTAAAATGATAATATTTTCCCGGGGCCCCATCTGAAAATATGTTGTTCCAGGGACCCCCAGAAGCAAAGACTTTAGTTAAAAAAAATATATATATATATATATTCAAAGATTTGCACAAATGTTCACAATTTCACGAAAAAAATAGATCTACAAGCTCATAGTACCGCGCTATGAGCTTGTAGATCTGCTATTTTTGAATAGCCAAAGAAATCTAAAATGACACAGATGCGTTCCCGGTCTTAATGGGTTAACTGAGATTGGCAGCTGCTGAACAAACCACTGAGCAAAGCGAGAGGCCCAAAGACGATGCCTCCATCTGCGCCCATCGGGGTTGAGTGCCGGCTGTTAAATTAGTATTCCAAAAGAGAAGTTTGTGATTGTTTGAAGCCCAACAGTATTGACGAATAGTAGGTAACGTATTGGCCACCTTCGGACGATTTAGAGAGTTGAAGAACTGCTCCCCTAATACGTGCTCTTCAAGCCTTTTTGTTCGAGTATTTGAAACAGTTAAGACCGGTGCCAGAGGACCTGAGAGCTACCAGGCACATTACCTAAAAGGCATTGCAGATAAATAGGTGGTTACATTTCCATTTAGAGTGGTTTCAAAAAACTAGAAAAGGACCTTAAAATCAATTTCGAAACTAACAGGCAAACCCTGGAGGGGAGGCATACGTTAGTCCGACAGCCCATTCCTCCGACAGCCCGAAACTCCTCAGCCTGATTATCAGACTGAAGCTGCGTGGAGCTTCAGTCTGAAATTGGCTCCAGTGTCGGGGATTACAAGGGGGAAGGGATTAGAAATTCCCTAAACCAATCCTAAGGGATCCCCACGCCCACCTCCACCTCTCATTTTGACAACGCATTTTGTACCGGAGAAGTCACATTTACAACTCCAGACCAAGAGGCAGTCCACTCAGAGAGTGGGCGGGGTCTATGGTATGGAACCAGGCTACGAAACTCCTACTATAGAGAGATAGTTTCGGGCTGTTGGAGGAATGGGCTGTCGGAGGAATGGGCCGTCGTACTAACGTAGTGCACCCCCAGTGGAGTAACTCTATAATGGGTGTAATGTGCGCCAGGATTTCCGGCAGGCAATTTTTTGGGGCCGGCCACCTTGACCGACAGGATTATATTTTACTGTCCAAAGAATGAATTAATCGGCCATATTATAATCAACGTGCAAATGCATGTTTGCAAATAGGCTATGTGCACCCATAATTATACCTCGTATCTGTTCCTGTTTTTATGGTTTACTAAATAATATGATCTACGTATGTTTTGGGCTTTCTCATTCAACCGTTTTGCTTTATTAAAAGGATTCCTGGCCAACAAGCCTTATATACCTTAACACATTCACCGCCATTGACGTAGATCTAAGTCAATTAAAACAAAATGTTTTTTTTTTTTTAAACTAAGTAAATGTATAGTTACTTTACACCACTGGTCAAAAGTCAACAATTTTGAGGTACTTTTACTTTACTGGAGTATTTCCAAATGTGTATACTTTTACTTCTACTCCACTACATCCACTACATCTAAGTAAATGTACTTAGTTACTGTCCCCCACTGCTTGGAGCCGCTTGTGCTGGTACTGTAGGTCTTAACGGTCTGGTGAGCCCACACCAACAGAGGGCTGTTGACAGAGATGGTTCATGAAGGGCACTGTTCCAGAACACATACAATTAACTGGGGAGAATTGTCTTTCTTTTTTGGGGGGGGGGGGGTTTAAGAAAAGAAAAGGAATCGGAGTGAATCTCTGATAATAAAATAGTTGTACTCCTTGAGAAATGTACTGATAAAAACTTTTTCTCTTTCTCTCCCTCTCTCTCTCTCTCTCTCTCTCTCTCTCTCTCTCCGTCAGTGATCTCGTTGGGAACCAGATTGAGATGCTCAACTATTCCTTGTTGAAGAACTGCAGTAAACTTCAAGTTCTGTAAGTATTACATTATGAACAAATATCATTGGCATTACGTTTCAACGCACACACGCAAGAGAACACACATACACACACACACACACACACACACACACACACACACACACACACACACACACACACACATCTGTGTTTAGCTGATCCCCAGTGTTTCCATGTGCAGGAATCTAAAGCACCAACATTATTTTTAAACCACAGTTTGACACGAATGAAGACATAACTGTCTGTTTCTGTTACCGCCGTGCTCTGACCACTCTGGTGCGTTGTTTCAATAAACTAATGCAATAACTAAGTAATAACTAAGTATCTTATGCTCTGCTCCTGGAGGTTTTGTGATCTCAGATCTGAATGCAAAATACATGACTATATATATTATGTCAAAAGTGTCTCTCTGAAAAGTGCTTAAGTGTGCCTGTGGGTTTTATAATATCCGGTGGATTGGCAAAACACTTCATGTGCCGTTTTCCTGGCTTTCCACGTGGGGGACTTGCCTGAGGGGTGCCCACCCAGGACTAACCTAAACTGGGAACTCTCTTTCCATCCGGACCCACATATTGAACCGATTCAAACTAAGTATTAACAACAGCTTGTGACTAAATAATAACTAGACATTGGATCTACTGGATCTAATGTAGTTGTTATTGAAAAGTAATAGTTGGGGGCGCCCGCTGGCCTAGCGGACCAGGCGCATACCACATATGCTGGTAATCCAGCTTGACGGCGCGTCGCGGGATCGACTCCCGATCCTGACGATCCCCCCCATATCTCGCCCCATTTCCTGTCAGCCCACTATCCTATCAACAAAAAGGCAGAAAAAGCCCCCCCCCCCCCAAAAAAAAGAAGAAAGAAAAGTAACAGTTTTTGTACATACAAGGTTTCAAAGCTGACAGCAACAAGGTGGCGCGTGGCCTCAGATTTGAGGTGGATTTCCTGGCAAACAAACTTTCAAACAAACAGACTGTCCAAACTGACAGTGGCGTGATGACAAACTGTAGTGGCACTAAACCGTCCGCCTGAGTACCCGCTGATAGCGCAGCAGAGTGTTTGTGGTGTCGCTGGGGATTGAATTGATGCTAACTAGAAGTGCTCATTGCTGAATCAGCACAGCTGGTCAGGTGGGGGGGGAGAGCAGGGACGTCACGGGTTCTCAGAAGGTGGGGGGGGTGGACTTTCGGTGGACTATAGCCCTTATTTTACACTTTGGCTATTCAAAAATAGCAGATATACAAGCTCATAACGTAACTGTCAAATTGTTGTTGTTGTTTTTTGGGCGGATTTTGTTAGTTTTTTTTCGTGTTTAGGTTACTTTATTCCGGGGTTAGGGTTAGGTTATTTAATTCTTATTTTTGCTTGATTTTACCAATTTATTATCAAAAAATATTTTTATTTTTTATTTTTTCAAAAAGTGGGGGGTATGAAATCACGGATCTGTGAGAGTGAGGGTGTCACGTCGTACGCACAGTGAATGGCCGTGACGCCCCTGGGGGAGAGAGAGGGAAGGGCACAAGTAGACCGAGGCAAAAACCAAAGCACACAACACACACACACACACACACACACACACACACACACACACACACACACACACACACACACACACAGTCAAAGGGTTGGACAATAAAACTAAACAAAAGCACAGTCACAACAGGCTGAAAGGCGTCACAGAGCCTGGGTCATGACAGCTGGTTAGGGACAGAGTTGAGGCGACCTGAGGTTGCGAACCATCATACCAAGTAGTTGTGGAGGGCTCCCATTGAGGCAAAGGGGGCCCCCTACTGGCAAAAAGTGATTTATTTTTATTTTTATCTTACTTTTTCTTTTTTGACAATGGTCATGGGGGAGTACCGTGCAGAAACGTATTTTAGTATATATTTTTTATCTTACAATTTTAAAGAGGAGCAGAGAGAGAGAGAGAGAGAGGAAGAGGGAGGGAGGTACATGCGGCCCCCACCTTCACTTAATGCGGCCCGCAGGTTAATATCGGAATACTGATATATTATTGATTTCAGCTGTTACAATTCCAAACATGCAAACATGACCCGCTTTAATTACTTCAGTCTATATTAGTAGCTTAAAAATTCTATTGTCTTTTTAATGTCCAATGTATTTGTATTTAACTTCATAAAGTTAACATAAGTATAACTAAATGCATTTGAAATTAAATAAAAATGTAACTTTTCAGGATTCCATTTAAAAAATAGCAAAAAATATATCAGGATTCCAATTCAAAAATAGCGGATCTGCAAGCTCAAAACTGGGACGTGTTTTGAGCTTGTAGATCGGCTATTTTTGCTGCTTTTCTGTGACAAAGAATGGCGCACAAAAAAAGTTCAAATACGGAGATAAGAGGTGTCTGCCCGACAATATGCAATGTGGCCCTCTGTAGTGAGTGTGGAAATATAGTGGCCCTCCCCATCATCAAAGTTGACCTACAGGTTTCATTGTTATTGCTCGTCTTCTTAAGAAGAAAATGCCTACAACTTGGATGGTGCGTGTGTTGTGTGACAGCGTCACTGTCCATGGTGCTTAGCGTAGGGCAGGGGTGGGTAACCACCGGCATCACAACTCAATGTGGCCCATTGATTGATTGATTGATTGATTGATTGATTGATGTACTTTATTTAGCAAGACATGAGAACATCAGTACATGGAAGTACAAAAAAATCACAATACAAGGTCTACTAAACTGGGAGGCTCATTAAGCACTAAGCTTGTTTAAGATGAGATCCCCATGCACACAAATCATGATGACATATAAGAGACAGACAGATATACACAAACTACTATACAGAATGTCATACAATCAGCTTACAGGTTACTGGTATGAAGAGTGAAAAGAAATGTACAAGAGAACAAAGAAATGGGGGGGGGGGGGGGTAGGGGGGGTAGGTTAAGACTTAGACACGGGCCATTTTCGAATTGCAGCCTCCTGAAGGTGTATCTTTAGGGCAGTTTTGAAAGTGAGTAGGGTTTTGCACTCGTTTACTCCTTTTGGTAGGGCGTTCCACATTTTAGATGAATAGCGTGAGAACGAGTTCATTCCCTTTGTTGAGCCAAATCTGGGTTGCACATGATTTGTGGAGCTGCCTCTGGTGTTATGATCGTGGACTTCATTAACATTTAGGAAGTATTTAGACAAATACAGGGGGATCCCAATGTTGTGGTGTATCTGGAAGACCAGGCCCATAGCAAGTTGCTGTACTCTGTCCTCAACAAAAGCCATCCAATCCTAGCAAAATGAGCAGGGGTTAGATGGGTTTTGTGATTGAGGCCAAGCAGTAGCCTTACTAGTTTGTTTTGCAATGTTTGGAGCCTTGTTTTTAAGGCCTTGGAGGTGTTGTGATACCATGAAGTGCATGCATAATCATAATAACCTTGTAATAATGATAATAACCATGGGTGTGTTGAAGGCCATCTGGGGGTCCCCGGACCCCACTTTGAGAGCCAACGATGTAGTGCCTCAAAGAAACAACTATATCAGGTATAAGTGTTCATGAGAGGCAACATGGTATTTGTTCTTCGCCGTCAATATGCTATTGACATTATCGCCTGAGGTCTAAGCACAGGCAGACGGTTTTGTCCTTCCATCAAAGAAGGAACTGGCATCACGGGGCTAAGTAGATGGACAGATTATCCCCACCGCCAGGCAGGAAATTTTGATCTCTGCACTGTATCCCGCTCAGGCTTTGAGCCAGGCTTTGAGCCAGGCTTTTTAACAGAATGAAAGCACTCCAGGCAATTCATTCTTTCAGATTTTTCTTTCATTTGTCTTTTATCGTTGTCTCCTTTCCTCTGTCTGTTCGTCCGTCCGTCCATCCGTCCGTCCGTCCGTCCGTCCGTCCGTCCTTTCCAAATATCTGCCGGACAGGCTGCGTTCGGAAATATAGCACTGAGCGCACTGGCCAATGCAAACTGTGCGCAATTTCCGAACGCACCCCAGGCTGGTGTCAGTCTCATGTCAGTTTATTATACTCAGTCATCCGGTGAAAGAGTACTGGAGCACGCACAGCCTTTTTATGAATTAACGTATTTATGAGCCGCCAGCTGCGGTTCATAAAGCTGCCAGCCTCATTTCCCGATGGCCTGCTGGCGTAATCACTGTAGTCATGGCCTGTCAAATCGCAGGGCAAAAAATATATAAATCAGTTGCGCTGAGTGAGAGGAGGTGAGAGAACTACAAAGCATATTTAACCCATTAAGACGGGGAACGCATCTGTGTCATTTTCAGATTTCTTTGGCGATAAAAAAAATAGCAGATATACAAGCTCTCTGAGCTTGTAGATCAGGGCGGCAGTGGCTCATGGGTAGAGTGAACTGGAAACCGAAAGATTCCCAGTTCGATCCCGGGCTGGGGGGCTCCCCCAGAGTTAGTGCCGAAGTGTCCTTGAGCAAGACGCTGAACCCCTAATTGCCCGATGAGCAGGTTGGTGCCTTGCATGGTTTCCTCCTCCATCGGTGTATGAATGTGTGTGTGAATGGGTGAATGTAATGCACAATCTATCTAAAGCGCTTTGGATAAAAGTGCTATATAAATGCACCATTTACTGCTATTCTTTTAAATAAAGTCGTGAAAATGTGTGCAAATCTTTGTGTGTGTGTGTGTGTGTGTGTGTGTGTGTGTGTGTGTGTGTGTGTGTGTGTGTGTGTGTGTGTGTGTGTGTGTGTGTGTGTGTGTGTGTGTGTGTGTGTGTGTGTGTGTGTGTGTGTGTGTGTGTGTGTGTGTGTGTGTGTTACAGTACAGAGATAATTGTATTCCTTGGTAATATCCCCTCTTTTAGTTTAGTTCAAGGTTTGTGTTAATCCAAAACTCACTTAACCTCAGATCAAACGCCTGGCTGCGCTATGCTGTGCCCCCTTTGTGAACTGAGGCTGGTACTTTTTCTTTTATTCTGGTCCGTGGGCTTGGAGTGACCTTCAGATCAGACTCAAATTGCCTTCTTTAATTTCACTAAGGAGTTTAAGACATATTACTGCGGAAGTCCTCGCTTAGAAGCTGTTCCTGCTTTGGGGTGTACTTTTTTGAATTGGTGTTCTATCGCTTTTACCTTGTTTGGTTCTTAATGACTTTTGAAACTCATGGACTCTCACTGGAGTAATGTTCGGTTGTCCGTTCTGGTTTTCTTTTGCTTTGTTTTGCGGTGTTCTTCTGTCCTTGTATTGTCCTTTTGTAAGCATGTGAATGCCATATAATATTTCTGCCTCTTGGCCCGCGCATACTTGTAATTTATACTGGGATATAAAGAAAACATCACATGGATGCACCTGGGACGTATCATCAGTGTTGTAGCCTGGGGTCATAGGGTGTTTCGGGTCTCGCAAAAACATTCATCCTCGCCCAGGTGACCCAGCCGGGGTTGATCAAGCCCCGACTTACGTCCCAGTAGCTACCCACGGTCAGTCCTCTTAGGGAAAGACAGGGCCACTCAGTCCGGAACTACTCTGCCGGGACTGGGGGAGGCTCTGGCACGTGGAGGGACTAGGCTCTGTGGATGGCCTCCTGGCCGGGCTCCTCCTTCGTCTCACCAGGTCCAGGACCTGAGCGCTGCACCAGACTTCCCCCGATCCAAACATTTCCTTCTGGCGTGATGGTTTCTTGGGCCGTGGCGGTACTGCAGGCTCCACCTGCGGCTTGCTTGAATGGCCCTCCTAAAGGCCTCACCGTGGATTTGTTGGGCTTCTTCCGCACGGAAGACACAGGCTGGGGCGCCAACCCATACTGCTCCCGGGATGCCGTTTACATTCCGGCTGTCACCCGTCTCTCCGGTGGTCACCAAACTATTCCTGGTTGTCACGTAGTCTAATTCCTATGAGCCACTATGATTAGAGTCACTAACTATAAAGAAAATCACTCACAGACTCTCCAGGGTGGAATATTGTGAGAAGATGTTGTCATTTATACTGGGATATAAAGAATGTTGTTCGGATCTTATTGCTCTTCAGGGACCTGAAACGGAAACCACAGGAAATGTCCCAGTTACTCAAAGGCACCTCACATGTCTTCTAACCCATTAAGGAACGCCTCTGTTTAATTTTAGATTTATTTGGCTACTAAAAAAATAGCAGATATGCAAGCTCATAGCACCGCGCTATGAACTTGTAGATCTGCGATTTTTGAAGAAAAAAAAGAAATGAATATATATTTACATTTTTAACTCAAATCTTTGCTTCTGGGGGTACATGGAACAAAATATTTTGAGATGGGGGGGGGGGGGGGGTCCGTGGACAATTACATATCATTTTGGGTGGTCCTTCACATGAAGAAAGTTTGAGAACCACTGATATTATAGCAACATAAGACATTTGTAGAATTCCCAGAAGCTAAAGTTAAAAATGTAGACAGACAGACAGACAGACAGACAGACAGACAGACAGACAGATTCCGTACATTTATAGATACAGGAAGAGCCAGGGATGCCTCCTGAGCAACATCAGACGTGTTTTTTCCCTCCCGACTCATCCTGACTTTCCCCTTGTTTTCCTGTCCAGCTCGCTGATGGACAACAGGATTACATCCATACCGGAGAACACCTTCCAGTCCCTGCGGAACCTGGCAGAACTGTAAGTAAAACATACAACCTCCTTCATCTCTTGTTATGTCTGTCTGTCTGTCTGTCTGTCTGTCTGTCTGTCTGTCTGTCTGTCTGTCTGTCTGTCTGTCTGTCTGTCTGTCTGCTGCACTGGTTCCCTTCCCAACTATTTTCTGGACCAGGGCTATTTGCTTCAAAGTCTCCAAAGCTTTTTTTTGTGGTTCTGGGGTTCCCAGAACTCAGGGTTAGGAGTATAGGACCACCTACTGAGCAAGGCCAAATTCAGCTTCTGAGAAAATCCAGAACCCATGAAAAGTGGCTTAAGGGCGTGCTCCCACCACACTTTTATTTTACCTCTGCCAATGCTTTGTCAATGTAAATGCGTGGATTCACGCAAGAGCGCATCTTTCCGCCTGTCACGCAGACCTTGCGTTTATCTGCTCTACACGACTTGTCCATTTCTGCTGGAGGCAGGAGCTGAATTTCCCCTTCTGTCCAATCGGGTGAGTTGAAGGCGGACCGTCCCAAGACTCAGGAAGCACCATGGTGCTCAAGGCAGAAGGCGGTGCGGGCTACGGGGAGGGTCGTGAAAGTGAGTGACGGCGCGTCACTCCCGTTTTTTAGAATCCGCTGGCTCAGAAAAACTGTGGCCGCGCACAACCTGCGTTTAACAGCAGCCGACCATGTTTTGGTGGGAGCGCGCCCTAAAGGAATAGTTCACCCAAAACATAATTTTTTTCTATCACCTCATGGAGACTTGAATTCATGGATATTTTTGGGGGTTTTTGGTGCCAATAATTTGATGACCAGCGGACCGGTAGGCAGCGGTTCCAGTAGGAGACACAAAGGAGACTCTTCATCAAATTATTGGCTTAGGAATGCGACACCAAAAAATATCCATGAATTCAAGTCTCCATGGGGTGACTAATAGAAAAAAAAGTCATTTTGGGGGTGAACTATCTCTTTAACATGATTTGCACTATGCTGATGGACATAATTATGTTTTAGGTCTTCTTTAGGACTTCTAAGCTACATGATACTGACATGCACTTTATTGAATGCATTATTTAGGACCTCTTTAAATGAAGCTACAGATTTTTAACGTTTTTAATATTTTCCATTCTTTACTTCTAATTCTCTTTTTACTCCTTGAACTGCAAACATGAAAGCCTGTATAAACATGAGTTTCACCTCACTTTCACCTGTAACTGTGTTGTGACAATAAAGTTGGTTGATTGATTGATTGATTTATTGATTGATTGATTGATTGATTGAATACATTACATGACTCGACACGGTTCACTTAGTTCTCCTAGTCGAAAAGAGCCATGAGTATGAAAGAAACAGTGGTGGTAAAAGTATTAAAATGTTTTACTTAAGTAAAATGATCAATACTGCAATGTAGAAGAAGTACTCTGTTACAAGTAAAAGTCCTGAATTCAAAACTTACTTGAGTAAAAGTATAAAAGTACTGGTATCAAAATGTAATTAAAGTACCAAAAGTAAAATTGCTAAAATGTTTGAAAATAGCAGATCTACAAGCTCACAACGCGTCGCATAGCTGAGCTTGTAGATCAGCTATTTTCAAATAGCCTAGGTATAAAATATGGTTAATGTATGTTTTATAATGTTTTGTCTGCAAAGTAACTAGTAACTAAAGTTTTCAAATAATTCTAGTGGAGTAAAAGTACAATATTTGCCTCTGAGATGTAGTGGAGTAGAAGTAAAAGTATTGCAAATTGGAAATACTCTAGTAAAGTAAAAAGTAACTAAAAAATATACTTAAGTACAGTACCTAAGTACATGTACAGAGTTACTTTCCACCACTGGAAAGAAAAGAAAAGAGTAAAGAAAAAGCACTTCAATCTTTGAAAGATTAAAACGCGAAGGCTCGCCTCAGACACGTTATTTTATTATCCTACATCAGGCCGATGCGTGTTGGACATACAAAGGCCTTACAAAGTATTTAACAAAGCCTTCCCGAGCGTACAAAGAGGCTAATGATGTTCCATTGTGAAGGAGCGTGGGCGCTCCAGTCACCCTGACATGTTCTCTTCTTTTGTCATCATCACAGACAGTGGAACAGCAGAGAATGAGACACAGAGAACCGCGTGGGAGAGGGCTGCCAAACTCATTTTATGTCACGGGCCTTATTGGGCACATCAGTTGTGCATTAGCGAATGCACTCACGCGTGTTCGGCCACATGCTCGGCCACATGCTTATTCTTTTTCAACCTGGTCCCATCTTTCTTAGTCTCTGCTGCAGCGGTGTAAAGTGACTAAGTACATTTACTCAAGTACTGTACTTAACACATTGAGTGCCAGTTTTTTTTTTAAAACAGGGTACAGTCAGTGCCTGGATTTTTAACCATTTTTGGACCTTTTTCAAGTAGTCACAAAATATTTTCAGTGATCACCGTCCTCACGGTGATCCCCTCATTACACACACAGGGGTCTCGTACAATCCGGGGAAAAACATTAAAAACATTCGGTAATCCGTTCCATAGTTGCAGCCAGTTGAAAATAGTCAAAAATACATAGTAAAAAAGAAAAAGTACACAGGAGCCGAGATACAGGCTTTTGAAGTCATAAGTTAACCAGGAAGTGGATTGGAGT